>NC_058133.1:394388667-394468206 GCF_016433145.1 Gracilinanus agilis | reverse complement strand
CTCCAGTTTATTATTCCTTTTAGCACAATAGTATTCCATCACCCGCATATACCACAGTTTGTTCAGCCATTCCCCAATTGAAGGACATACCCTCCTTTTCCAGTTTTTTGCCACCACAAAAAGCGCAGCTATAAATATTTTTGTACAAATCTGTTTATCTATGATCTCTTTGGGGTACAAACCCAACAATGGTATGGCTGGATCAAAGGGCAGGCATTCTTTTATAGCCCTTTGAGCGTGATTCCAAATTGCCAGCCAGAATGGCTGGATCAGTTCACAACTCCACCAGCAATGCATTAATGTCCCAATTTTGCCACATCCCCTCCAGCATTCATTACTCTCCCCTTCTTTCATTTTAGCCAATCTGCTAGGTGTGAGGCGGTACCTCAGAGTTCTTTTGATTTGCATTTCTCTAATTATTAGAGATTTAGAATACTTTCTCATTTGCTTATTGATACTTTTGATTTCTTTTTTTTTTTTAAACCCTTACCTTCTGTCTTGGAGCCAATACTGTGCAGAAGAGTGGTAAGGCTAGGCAATGGGGGTTAAGTGACTTGCCCAGGGTCACACAGCTGGGAAGTGTCTTGAGGTCTGATTTGAACCTAGGACCTCCTATCTCTAGGCCTGACTCTCAATCCACTGAGCTTCCCAGCTGCCCCAGTTTTGATTTCTTTATCTGAAAATTGCCTATTCATGTCTCTTGCCCATTTATCAATTGGGGAATGGCTTGATGTTTTATATAATTGATTTAACTCCTTGTATATTTGAGTAATTAGACCCCTGTCAGAATTTTTTGTTTTAAAGATTTTTCCCCAATTTGTTGCTTCCCTTCTAATTTTGGTTGTATTGGTTTTGTTCAGATAAAACCAATTTAATGGTATCAAAATTATTCATTTTACATTTTGTAATTTTCTCTGACTCTTGCTTGGTTTTAAAATCTTTCCTTTCCCAGAGATCTGACAAGTATACTATTCTGTGTTCACTTAATTTATTTATAGTTTCTCTCTTTATATTCAAGTCTTTCACCCATTCTGAATTTATCTTGGTGTAGGCTATGAGATGTTGATCTAAATCTAATCTCTCCCATATTGTCCCCAAAATTGGGCTTTTGGGGTTTATCATACACTTTCTTGCTGACATCATTTACCCCAAGTCTATTCCACTGATCCTCCCTTCTGTCTCTTAGCCAGTACCATATTGTTTTGATGACCACTGCTTTACAGTACAATTTAATATCTGGTACTGCTAGGCCACCTTACTTCAGGTTTTTTTTTTCATTATTTCCCTTGATATACTTTATCTTTTGTTCTTCCAGATCAACTTTGTTATAGTTTTTTCTAATTCAGTAAAGAAGGTTTTTGATAGTTTGATAGGTATTGCACTAAATAAGTAAATTAATTTGGGTAGAATGATCATTTTTATTATGTAAGCTCATTCTACCTATGAGCTATCAATGTTTTTCCAATTGTTCAGACCTAGTTTTAATTATTTGGAAAGTGTTTTGTAGTTGTGTTTGTATAATTCCTTTGTTTTGGTAGATAGATTCCTAAGTATTTTATATTGTTGATTTTAAATGGTGTTGGAAATATATAGAAATGCTGATGATTTATGTGCATTTATTTTGTATCCTGCAACTTTGCTAAAGTTTTAATTATTTCTACTAGCTTTTTAGTTGATTCTCTAGGATGTTTTAAGTAGACCATCATATCATCTGCTAAGAGTGATAGCTTAGTCTCCTCATTGCCTATTGTAATACCTGCAATTTCTTTTTCTTCTGTTTGCTACTGCTAGTGTTTCTAGTACAATGCTAAATAATAGAGGTGATAATGGGCATCCTTGTTTCACTCCTCATCTTATTGGGAAGGCTTCAAATTTATCCCCATTGCATATGATTCTTGTTGATGGTCTACTGCTTATTATTTTTAGGAAAGGTCCTTCTATTCCTATACTTAATTTCCTCATTAGAGGTGAGGCCACCCTTTTCATCTTTGATACTGTTAATTTGGTTTTCTTCTTTCCTTTTTTAAATTAAACAGTACCATTTTATTTGTTTTTTCGAAGTACCAGCTTCTAGTCTTATTTATTAATCCAATAGTTCTTTCATTTTCAATTTTACTAATTTCTCCTTTAATTTTTATGATTTCTAATTTAGTTTTTATCTGGGAATTTTAAATTTGTTCTCTTTCTAGTTTTTTAATTTGCATGCCCAATTCATTGATGAGGTCACATTCTAAAAGGGGAAACATCATTCAAATAATTATATACAAATCAGATATAAAGTATCTAGGCTCTAATTCTGAATTTTTCTGCCAAACTTCTTTACTTTGAGTCAGCTCGGTTTTAAGGGTACCAAGGGAAGGAACATTATTAGATGGCTGTGCAAATGACATCAGATATTGCCTTCCTCCGGCCTAACAGAAAGAATGGCAATGACACAGCAATCTTTCTAACCCTCAGCGCGCCTGCGTGTTGTGTGCGCGCACATTCGTGTGGAATTGTTCTAGTGGCATCAACATAACTAGTGGGGTCAAGGGCGTCGTCAGTAAAATGTCAACAACAGAAGAGTTTAAGTAGAAGGCAAATTGCGTAGTTTTTTTTTTTTTTTTTTTTAATTGCGCAAAGGTAAGAACCTCTACCCTACACAAATTGGGGTGGGTAACAGCCTCACCGCAGAGCGACGCCACAACCCACCCGCTTCCCTTGGCTGCCAAGCCAGAACGAGGGCGGGAATCAGTCTCGTAACCCAATCACAAAGCCACTCCCGTGACGGGCCGGAAAGCCTATTGCCACCATCTTTGTAGAAGGCAAGACGTTGTGAATTATCTGCATGAGTTTGCCCAGATGTGTGATGGCGACCGAAGGCCCCGCCCACCCAGCGGAAGTGACGCCATCGATCTAGCGCGTCGAGAATGCCTCTATGGTTCTTCTCCTGTTTGTGAGAGGGGGAAATGGCCGCTGTGCAGCTACTGTGGAGATAAGTACCGACATCCGCGTTTGGCCGGTCAGGTGAGGACTGATGTGAGCATAAGAGGATGGAATAGATGTATAGAGACCCAAGAGAACAGGTGGCCTCGGGAGGAATAGTCGGGGTGACGATGTGAGGAGTATCGGGATAACGTCGCGCCGTTATTTGTGCGTTTCAGGGCCCGAGTCACAGGCCCTCGAGGCGCTGCTGGGCCCCTAAGAGGCCGCGGTCGCGAGAAGGGTAGGGGGTTGGCGAGGAAGGGAGGAGACGGGAGCGCGCGGCCGCGGACCTGCCTCGAGACCTTGCAACTGTTCGGCGCGCATGTCAGCTTCTGTCTCCCGCCTGTGGGGCTCCACAGGCCCCAACCTCCCCCCCCCCCTGCGCGCTCCCAGCCGCCTCCCTCACTCCCCCCCTTTTTTCTGCTTCCCCGCTTCGGCTCGCGCACGCGCCCCCTTGTCTTTCTTCCTCCGCCTACGGCTCCCGCTGACGCTGGCCTGGCAACTTGTGTCGGGCTCTCATTGGCCAAGACTCTCCCCGCGGCCCTCCCTTCCCGGCCCCCGCGGGGGGCAGTTCTACCCGCTCTGGTTCTGGTAGCGGTGGCGAAGGTGTTGAACCTAGTGAATGTAAACCCAATCTCTTTACTCTTGCCCTTTACCAACTCTGGGCCTGGGCAGCCTTTTTTTTTCTTTTAACAGCTCTGCTGTGACCAATCCGGTACTGGTAAGTGAGGCCCTCCTGCATTGCTGTCGCCTGACTGCTTAGAGGGGAGGGCAGGTAGTGAGGTAGGAATTCTCGCCCCTGCAATCCCGTGGACTAGGGGTTCATTAGATCCGGATTCCTTCTCGTCCCTGGCTATTCCCCCTGGGAGGTAGGCTCAGATTGGTGTTTCTTGTATCCGAGCCGAGGTCTTCAGTTAATATGTCACACCTGGGCATGAGGAAACGCGTTCCTTTAGTTGGCAGAGGTACTATGGCTTGTTCAGGCAAGAAGGTGCCCCCCTCAGATATTTCAGCTGTGATAGTCCTAGTGATGGCCTTTTTCTTTTGGAATCAGATGAGGTGGGTGGAGGTTTGGTAAATTGTGATTAATGACTTGCGTTTGTCAATTTTAAATTAACTTGCCTAAGTTCTTATAGATTTGATGGTGTTAAAACTGACTTCATTAGAATCTCGAGTCTTATAGGCTTGTAGATTTAGAGTTGGAAGGGAAATGGAAGAGACAGTCAAGGAAACTGAGTCTCAAGTTAAAAAATGACAATGCAGGTAACAGCTGTTTAATCTATTTCATAGCCCCAGATTTGCTCATTCAAAATTAAGCATGTGTTAAATCCTATTTTTCTAGTTCAATCCTTGTGTTAGATACTGAATTGTTGGTTAAGAATCCTTTCATATGATTTCAGTTCTGAAGTTGACATTGATACAACTCACTGTCTTTGTTGCTAATTTAATGAATAGGCCTTTAGGACAAATTTAGATTGTAAACAGTATTATCTATTCTTTGTTTCTTCTCCCTTACTATTCTGTAGTGTACTCTACATTTCAGTTTCTTAAAAGGAGTTGAATGAATAAATGAAAGTCTCCCTGAATTGAGCTGGTCCTCGGGCAGTAGGCCAAAAACTTAAGCTTGTAGAAATCTATCAGAACTTATGGCCTATTTTTTCCCTTTCTTTTATAAAACCCTTACCTTTGTCTTGGAATCAGTATTGAATGGTAAAGGCTAGGCCATGGGAATCAAGTGACTTTCTCAGGATCACACAGCTAAGAAGTATCTGAGACCAGTTTTGAACCCATGACCTCTCATCTCCAGGCCTGAGTTCACTAGCCACCCAGCTGCTCCCTTCTGGCCCATTTTCGTAGCCGGATGTTATCTCTAGGATAACACTGGAATGGAACATTAGACTAGGGCTTCAGTTGGTGGCTAAGATAAATGAATTGTGGGGGAGGAGATTAGTAAAGATGGAAACAAATGGGTCTAAAAGTAGGAAAGAACAGGTAGAACATTTAATATAAATATTTAGTAGTTCAGCCACTGTGAATGGATCACAGAATACATCACTATAAGTAAGGTATAAGAAGACTGGAAAGGTTATGAATGGCTTTGAATGTGAGAGAATTTGATCCTGAAGATGATAAGGAGCCATTGGAATTATTGAGGATTTTAGGGGAGAAGTGACATGTTCAGATTTTTCCTTCCTCTTCTTAAACTGTTCAGTACATTTTTGATTGTTCAGCTATATCCAAGTCTTACTGACCCTGTTTGGTTTGGGGTTTTCTTTGGTTAAGCTACTGGAGTAGTTTGCCATTTCTTCCTCCATCTCATTTTATAGATGAGGGAACAGGGTGAAGTGACTTGACAAGTTACTTGCTCAGAGTCACATAGCTACTATCTGGCTGTATTTGAATTCAGGTTTTTCAGACTCCAGACTTGGCACTCTATCCCCTGGGCCACCTAATTGCCCCCTAAGTATTTAATAGACTCTAGTGTTATTTCTGTTGCTGCTTCAGTGTGTCTTATGTAGATTTCTATATTGTTTTATTCTTTTTCAACTTTTGTCAAGTATTAACAAGCAGAGTAGTTATAATTTTTTAATTAAAGCGTGGCATGAGATCATGGCTTCCTTAATTTTCAGTATGCTGTATTTCCATCTTTTTTCCCTCCTCCAATCCCTTTAGGAAATTCCTACTGTTGTTCACAAAGGGAGAACAGATTAATGTAGGTGGCTCTTGTGAAAACATTACTATTGGAATATTCAAAGTCTCTGTTAGATGGATGATAGCATTTAAAAAAAGTATAATACAATATACTTCATTTGGGGTAAAAATAGATTAACTGAGACTTGACCATCAGTTTTTTCCCCATTGGAAATCACTCATGCCATTGTTCTACCTTGTTACTGCATTTTTAGTAACTAAGGAAGTGATGAGAAACAAACACTGCTAGTCTGAAGCTGCCCTTCCTAATTGTAGGGCCTGCGGTTGTATAAGCAAAATGACTGCCACTTACTGTATACTCAATAAGAGTTGTTTTAGGTTTAGTTGGCTGCTGAATTTTTCAGCTTTCAAGAAAAGGAAACACGTTGCTAATGCCAAATTAGGGTGAGACAGTGACTAAAAGGGCCTTTTGAATCATTTTCTGAAAAGCTTCAAGTGGTTTGAAGCTTCTTCCCCTCAAACCATTCTTTTCCTTTTCCTACCCCTAAGTGGATCTCTGCAGTTGCTTTTTCTGAGTAGTACTGCAGATTATTTTAAAGTTACAGTTATAGAAAAACATGAACACAACTGATTGGGAAAACAAAAGTTCCCTTAGGGTAGATTGTAGTACAATTACTGTGTTCAACGACAATTTGGTATTTTAAGATTTGATATATACTCTGACTTAATACTAGATACCTATCTAGATAAGCCAGGCTAATTAAGATAAATATAAGTATTACTTCCTTGTTCAGGTTCAATTAACTTATTGTTTAAATTCTCTGCTGTAGATTTTTTTGTATAAACATATTGTTGTATATAAATATTGTAAGACATACAGTAGATTGAGACCGACAGTTACAAATTCTTCAATATAACTCCACAGGATCATGGAATAAACAACCAGTCCTCTCATTTCATAGATGAAGAAATGGAAACCAGAGGGGCTTGAACTTATTTAAGGTCACAAAACTAGTTAGAGGTAGAAGAGCTCACACTAGAATTCTTGATTCCTAGTTAGAATTTTTTATCCTTAGAATGATAAGTGATATCAGACACCATGGGGAGCCAAAGAATTGTGATTAAACATATATATCAAAGTATAACTAACACTATTCCATATTGTGGGGTGGGATCCACTTTGCAAAGAAAAATTAGAAAAAATGGTTCATTTTGAGTAAAAATGTATTGAGTAGTTTTTGAGATTAAAAGTGGCACAATTCCTGACAGGACCTTCCAGTGTTGGCAGGAGCCATGAATGCTTTTATTCTATATGCACCTACATATGTGAATAGCTAAAATAACATATAGCCAGACCTATAGCTAGTTATATAAATTTGGCAAGTAACATCTTTAGGTTACTTAGCAAGACCTGTCTCTAGGTCTGTTTTCTTTTAAGATGAGGGAATTGGACTAGAAATAGGGAGCTGCCTTGAGCACAGTATGGCAAAATGTGATGGAGTGACAGTTATTTCTGTGCTCATTTTTAAGTTTAGAAAATTGTGTTCTTTAGGCAATATGGATATTTCTAAGCCAAGTGTTAATGTATCAATTAAGTGAAAGCTTAAAGTTTTTGGTATGTAGACAATTCATTTTTCCCAGATTTTGATTAGGACACATAAACACCTCATTCTGGTTCTACTCCATTCTCCCATTGAACTCCCAAATTTTGTACTTTCTTTTTGTAACAAAGTATGCTTTTGTACAGAATTAACAGAAAACAATCATTATGCAGTATCTGAGGCCAAATTTGAACTCGGGGCCTCCTAACTTCAGATCTGGCATTCTATCTTCTGTTCTATGTTGCTGCCCAATAACCTTGTTTTATTCTCCAGTCCAGTAAGCCATTCTTTGGAGTCACCATCCTGGGCCTTCAGAGTATGGGTTTAATGTGATTTGTATCAATTTTTACACACCAATTTTCACTTTCCTGTTCTATTTCACATCATCATTTTTAGTTTTAAATGTAAAAGGTGGTCTACATATATGGAAAACTTGATTTTAATTGGGGAGGGGCTCTTTCTGCACTCTGTTTAGTATTTCTAACCATTACAAACCCATTTTTTCTTTGGAAATAGAACATGAGACATTGCCTATTTGCCATACTAGATTGCTATTGATGTTCATTTTGAGGATCCATATTTAGTATCTTTTCTAAACTGCTGCAGCTCTAATGGAAAGGATTAGACACATTGATTTTATAAGTAATGTTTTGGGCATTTGTGACAGCAATTTTCATTCATTTTATGTCGTAATTCAATAAGCATTTGTTGTCTGTTATGTGTAAGGCACTTTGTTAGGTGGTTGGAATATTAAGACAAAGGAAAAAGAATTACTGGCCTCAATGAGTTTACCATCTACTGGAGGATATAACTTAAAACATTATCTATAAATTTTTTTTCCTCTGTATGAAATGTGTTTTTTTTGACAACTTGGGGCCCCAATTGTTTTTTTAATTCAATTTTGTTTTCACTTCCAAATTTGTTCCCCCCCCCCCCCATAAGAAGGTAAGAAAAACAAATTCATTATAAATTTGTATAGTCATGCAAAACCCTTCATTAACCATATTTCCCCTGCCAACCCCCCCTCAAAAAAGGAAAATATATATTTCACTGTACTTTTGAGTCCATCAGCTCTATTTAGAGGTGGATAGCATATTTTATCAAAGCTAGCTTGAAGAAGGAAAAAACTCTCATTCCTCATCCTTAGAATATTTCTTATTTTGAGGAAGTTTTGCAAAATACTTCGTTCATAATATTTTTTTGTGAAGTAAATGAACAAAACATTATTTTCTCCATTTGTTAGATGAGATAGGCTTGTAGAAAAGTGATTTGCTGAAAGACATACATCTAGTAAATAACAGAGCTGGAACTGGAACCTATATTTTCTGACTGCAGTCTACTGTTCTTTCCACACTAAGCTTATTGGGCTGGGTACATAATAGCTGTTTGCAGATGTTCGGTGAATTCAGTGTGTTCCAAATGAGTTCCAAAAATGAAAAGATTTTGTCTTTTTTGGGAGGGGGACGTTCCCTTAATCTCAGGTTCTTTGTAACTTCAAAAAGAGCTGCTATAAATATTTTATTACATAAAAGATTCTCTTCCTTTTCTTCTGATTTCCTTGAGAAATAGACTCAGTAGTCATATTGTTCTGTGTAAAGGGCATATGAAATCTTATAACTCTGCAAAATTCCAAATTGTATCCAAATGATTAGATCAGTTCACAATTCCACTATTAATATTTCCATTTTTCCACATCCTTTTCAACATTTGTCATTTTTTCCTTTTTATCATTTCAGCCAATCTTTTATCATTTCTCCAATCAATAATGATTTGTAGCATTTTTTATGATTATATATGGCTTTGATTTCTACATCGAAAAGTATCCATTTTATCTTTTGACCAATTAAGGAATTATAAATTTGATAAGGTTCTTATATAGTTGATGAGATCTCTAACCAAGAGATGTCTATAAAATTTTTGCCCCAGTTTTCTGCTTTCCTTCTAATCTTGGCTACATTGGTTTTATTTCTAGAAACCCTTTTAAATTTAATTTAATCAAAATTATCCATTTTGTATCTCACAATTTTATGTCTTGTTTATTCATAAATTCCTCTAACCATAAATCTGATAGGTAGTATGTATGTCCCCTTTTCTTCCAATTAGCTTATGAAATCTTTTATGTACAGGTCATGTATCTATTTTAATATTTGTATAAGATATTGGTCTATACCAGTGATGGTGAACCTTTTCCAGATGGGAATGTTGGGCTCAATTCCCATCCTACAGACTGAGTGCTGTGCCTGCCTGCCACACTGTCCTCATCCCCCCTTCCCCTCTCCCCCCAATCTCCCTTATTCCAGATGGGAGGAAGGAAGAGCTCCCATTTCCTGCTGGGCAAGGGAGTGGGTGATGAGAGGGGAATGGAGGGAGGGAGAGGATAGTGGCCCCAGTGCTCTGCTTCCCTTCAGCTATGCCAAGCTATAAGCTATACTCCCCTTAAACCTAGCTCTTCCCCAACCCCACCACAGGAATCACCTTCACCACAAACTTAATGGGCTGCTGTCTGCATAGTATCCTCACTCAGCCTGCAGTCCCCTCCAGCCCCCTCCCCCCCAAGGGAGGAAGTGCTCCCATTGGCTGCTGGGTAGAGAGGTGGGGGAATGTCCTCAGGCACATGGAGAGGGGAATCACTCCCCAGTCCCTCTGGCTTTCTAGTTAAAAAAAAAAAACAACAAACCACCCAACTGCAGGTGGTCGTACTCTTTTTGGCATGCAAGTCACAGGTTTGCCATCCACTGGTTAATCCCTAGTTACCTATATAGTGTGATACCATAGGATCATGGATCTATAGAGCTGGAAGCAATTGCAGAATCGAGATCTAGACCAGGCTTATAATTTTTATAGATTTGGCATGGAGAGGTTAAATAAATTGCTTAAGGTCACCCAGGTACTAAGAAAGGATATTTGAACCCCAGTCCTGGCAGTGCTTTTTCCACTATGGAAGCATGCTGCTTCCCAACCATTGTCTACATGGTACATAGATTTTGAAGGGGTTTAAATGCCAAGTAAAAGGTATTATTTTCCTTGCATTTTATCTTCCAAGCAATAAGAAGCCATTGGATATTCTTGTGTAGGAGAATGACATCAGAATTGTGTTTAGGAAGATTTTTTTTTTGGAGGCTGGATTAGAAAGGAGATTGACTTTTGAATATTTTAAAGACTTGAAGTAAAGAATGTGGTAGAGACATAAGAATATGAAAATGGAAGGACAACAAAAGAAAAAATAGAAAAGATCTGCACAGATGTTTATAACAAATGCTTTGAGAGTTACTTCAGTTGAGCTGCCTCATTTAGAATGTAACATCTCAGGCCTTAAGAGAACAAGGATGGGAAAAGGAGCAGGATTAAGCCAATTGTATCTTGAAGAGGTCTATATTATGTTGGAGGCTACACAGTAGTGAAAGTGTTGAGTGACTGAATCACAAAGAATCTAAAGGTAGAGAAGAGAAGGCAGTAGAAAAAGGTTTCAAATCTTATTACTGAAAAATTGACTGGGAAAATGTCTACTTGGTTGAATACTTAAAATTTCAAGTTTTAAGTTAAAGAGCCAGAACAATAATTAACTTTTACATAATACTATTAAAGTTTATCAGACCTTCTACATGCATTGTCTCTTCTGAATCTCACCACAACTTCATAAGGTGGTTTCTATGAAGTGGCATTAGCACTATTTTTACAGATGAAGAAACTGATGCTCACACAGCTTAAATGACTTCCCCCAGTATGTAGAGTGCCAGAACCCTGTAAGGAAGACCTGAATTCAAATTTGACCCCAGATAATATTAGCTGCATGACCCTGGGTAAGTCACTTCTCCTTTATTTGCCTTAGTTCCTCATTTCTATAAAATGAGCTGGAGAAGAGATGGCAAACTACTTCAGTACTTTGCCAAGAAGACCCTAAATGAGTTCACAAAGACTTAGATATGAATGAAATGACCGAACAACAAAGCAGACCAAAGTTTGTAATATAAATGTCTGAGAGGGGCCAAAAGTTTAAAAAAAGAGAGAGAGAACTTGCTAGATTATTTCTAGGAAATTGCAGTGTTGCCCATGTCTTTTCCTGCTACCTTCAGACAGATTTCTTTCCCCATCCTTAAATAACCTTATCATCCCTTCAGGCTGTTAGTTTTCCTTCATTTCTTAGCTAACACTTAGAAAAATTGACTTCTGTCCTGTACCTATACTTGACAACTCTTTTGCATTATCATTTCCAACTTCATCACTCAACTGAAACTTTTTCACAAGTTAACAACAGCAATCTCTTAATTGCCAAATCCAGTGGTCTTTTCTTGGTTTTCTTTCTTTTTGACTTCACCTACTTGCTTCTCCTCACATTTGACATTGTTGATCACTTTCTCCCCTCTTGGATATTCTCTTGCCTGGGTTTCTGTGACACTACATTTTTGTGGTCTGAACGCTCTCAGTTCATATTTCTACCTGTCTAAACATTCGTCCAGTCATCTTTTCTGGTTCTTTATATATACTTTTCATATACTTTAAGGCTTTGTTTTGAACTCTCTTCAGCTTTTTTTTCCCCATACTCTACTAGTGACCTCATCATCTCTTAAGAGGCCTCCCAGATCTAAGTATCTAGCTCAGTTGTCACTTGAGCACTAACAATGTGTCATCAGCCAATTTTTGGGCATTTCAGATTGAATGACCCAAATATCTGAAAATCAACATGTCCCAAACTGAATTTGTTATTTTTTCTCCCAAAATCTTTTCTCTCTACCAAATTTCCCCATTTCTGTCAAGGATACATAACCATTTATTTACCAAATCTTGCTGTTTCTAACGTAACATTTTTTGTGTCAGTCCTATTCTCATTACTTACATGGCCACAACCTTAGCTCGCAGCTTCATCACCTCTTGTCTGGACTATCAGTTGGGCTTCTCTCCCTGCCTCAAGTTCTTACCCCTTTCTAATCCATCCTGCCAAGGTGATTTTCTTTAAGTAAAAATTTGACCATATTTCCTTTCTCAGTAAATTCTAGTGGCTTATTTCTTCTAGGATAAAATATAAATGTTTTGATTTGTAAAGATCTGGTCCTGACCAATTTTCCTAATTTCATTATATTTTACTTCCTTTCTCCCCACCTGCCAGTCCTGTTAACCTGGCCTTTTCTCTCTTCTTTCACATGGTATTCCTTCTCTGTCTTTATGCCTTTGCATTTTGAATCATCTTTACCTGCAGTGCATTCTCTTCTCATTTGTTTCATAGAATCTCTCACTTTCTTCAGTCACTACATTCTACACTACATTTCTACATGAAACCTTTCCTGATCTCCTCTACACTGCAAACTGTTAGTGCCATCCCTTTCTAGTTATCATATATATGCCTAGACAACTACTTAGTGTGTGTGTGTGTATATATATATATTCACATGTTGGCTCCTCAATAAAATGTAAGTTCCTTGAGGGCAAGAATGGTTTTATTCTCTTTCTCTTTGTATTCCCAGCATTTAGCACAATGGCTGGCACATAGTAGCCACTTAATAAATGCTTATTGATTGATTTTGAGACATATAGTATAAAAATCAAAGATTTCATACCAACACAGTAGGAGGAGACATTTAACATTTTTATTTGAATAATTACCGGACACATTTCATGTTACTTGTATTTAGGAAGTATAAACATGTTGAAATTGTTCTTGCTAAAAAAATTTCACTTAGGGGGCAGCTGGGTAGCTCAGTGGAGTGAGAATCAGGCCTAGAGACAGGAGGTCCTAGGTTCAAACCCGGCCTCAGCCACTTCCCAGCTGTGTGTCCCTGGGCAAGTCACTTGACCCCCATTGCCCACCCTTACCAATCTTCCACCTATGAGACAATACACCGAAGTACAAAGGCTTAAAAAACTTTTTTTTTCACTTAAAATAATTTATATCTAATTCTATCATAGAAAAGGATATTTATACCAAATTGTATGCCAATAAAAGTTAAGTATTAGTTCATAAAATTTCATAATATAAAATCTTGAAATCTCAGAATAGTTTGAAATGTTAGATAAGAATTTATTAGCTATATTGCCTTTGGTACTAAGTACAGATTAGGTTGTATATGTTGATGCTCACATAATATTACTTCTTCAAAATTATCTTTTGGAAAGATAATCAACTGTCTTTCCTCAATGAGATATTAAATTTTTCTCAAGCTTTGTTTCTAGCATATAAATTAATGAAGCAAATATTGAATACAATTGAAAAAATTAGTATTTCAACTTTATTTAAAATTCTTCAGTGCTAAAATTTGAATTTTTCTCTCATCTTCATCTTATGATGTCAGTTCCTCGAACAGATATTAGTATATATTCTATATTATTAAAATTAACAAAACTTTTTTTGTCATTGTTAGGAATTGGGATTTAGAATTTAAATTTCTGAGAACGTTATCCCAGGAAGAGTTTCAGTGTTTCAAGGACATCACTTGACTACTTGCCACTTATCAGAACCTAAGGTAAGTGTCATTCAGTGTTCTCATTTTCATAGTTGTCATAGTTTGAGAATTTGTGTGACAGATTGGTCCATTTTTTAAAAGTTTGATTTTAAAAAGTTCTGAGCTTTTAAAACTTTCTGGGAATGCATATACCATATTGCATTTGACTTTAAAGGTAGAGTTTTAAGAAAAATGCTTGTTTATCCTAGTTTTCACATAGTTTTCATATTCTGCGTGAATTTTACCTAAGGGGAAAAGTCTTCCCTTCATTTCGTTGTATAACTTCTTCTGTAACCAAAAAAAACACATATCTTAAAAGTTAAACCAATACACACTTAATCCTCTTTTCTAAAGCAAAACTCTTGGCAGCGTCTGGGGTTTTGTGTGAATTCTTTTTGTCTCATTTTCCCCCTTACTTCCAGTTTGGGGATTAAGCTATTTATAGTTATGCAGAGAGAAAGGTATATAGTCAACTTTAGCAAGAAGGCAATAAAAATATATGTAAACACTATGCCTTTATTTCGTCTCTTATTTTTTTGGCCAAATGTCATAACACTTAGAAAGAAAGAAGAGGGCCAAGGAATATGTGGTAATGCCAAGTCAAATAATGATAGATTTCACAAATATAAAAAGGCTGAATTACCATTTTACTGATTAGGAGTATAATTTCTGGCACCATGGCTTATTATCAAATTTAATTGCCATTTGGTGGTATCCTTATTGATTTTATCATAATGAGATTCTACTCATTTTAATTTCTGATTACTGAATTCCTAAATTCAGTTCAGATTGTTATAATTCTTCATCCTTTCATTATTAAAAATTTATTTGTCCTTCTAAACTCGACAAAAATAAATATTTCCATATGGAAAGAACAGAAAAAGAGGATCGATTTTTTTTTTTTTTTTTTGAAATCAAGAATCTTATTACCTGTATTTATTAAAAAAAATATGTGCACATATTTATGTACACTGAGTTCAGCACCTTATTTCCAAAGCTTTTTTACTTCTTTCTGTTGTCTTCATTCAAATTTTTCTTTGTATTTTAAATTAAAAAATTAAAAAAAAAACTCTTACTTTCAGTCTTATAATTAATACTTTGTATTGGTTCCAAGGCAGAAGAGTTGTAAGGGCTAGACAATGGGGATTAAGTGACTTGCCCAGGGTCACACAGCTGAGAAATGTCAGTATCTCAGGTCTGGCGCTCTCAATCCACTAAGCCACCTAGTTGCCCCCTTTTCTTTGTATTTTAGAGTGCTTCACTGATACTTTTTTCTTAAGCCATTATTACCTCCCACCCTAGCCTCCATCACACATCCCCCTCAAAATTCCTTCCAATTCTGCATCTCTAATTCATTACTTCCCTGTTACGATATGGTAAGCATGCTTCATCACTGGTCCTCTGATATTGTGACTGGTCATTACATTGAACAAATTTCTTAGGTCTTTCAAAGCTATTTTTCTTCACAATATTGTAGTAATATAAATTTCTGACTTCTATTCTCCACTCTCCATAACAGTTCATATAAGTTCTTTCAAGTTGCTCTGAACCCCCTTCTCCCGTCATGTTTTACATTACATTAAAATTTTATTACATTCATATGCCATATACCCATAATTGTTTCAGCTATTTCTTTATTTGATGGATACTCCCTTAGTTTCCAGTTATTTGCTACAATAGAAAAGTGCTTCAGTGACTTTAATACATATGAATTCTTTCCTCTCTTTTTTGTAGACTTTGAGATATATAGATACATAGGGAAAATAAGGGAGTGGCAAGAAACAATTTTTAAACACCTATGTGCCAGGCCTGCCCCAAACCTTTGACAGATATTATTTCATTTGATATGTAGTGTCAAGGTGGCATAATAATGAGGAAGACCTGAATTTTTAATCCCAATTCAGACAATCAAGAGTTAGACAAATCACTTAACTATTCTCAAACTCAGTTTCCTCATCTGTAAGATGGGGATAAGATAATATCTTATCTTTTAGGGGTATTGTTAGGATCAGATGAGATGACATATAAAATGCTTTGTTAACTTTAAAGAGCTACAAAAATCCTAGCTTTTTTATTTTTAAATCTAGTAATATATTATCTGGTCAAAGGGAATGCACAGTTACTTTTGGATCTAGTTCCAGTTTTTTTTTCCTGAATAGGTAGACCAATTCACCACTCTGTCAAAAGTGCTTGTTCACATCCCTTCCAAGAACAATCATTTTCCTTTTTTTGTCATCTTTGGCAGTTTGGTGTAAAGTGGACCCTCAGAATAGCTTTGTTTTTTTTATTTGTGATTTGTAGCATATTTTTATATTGTTATTGATAACTTATTTTTGTTTCGAGAACTGCATATGTGTATATATATATATCTTTTGTTTTTTACTTGGGAATGATATTTTTTTTTGCATTGGAATAATTTCTCTAAATATCACTGGATAAACTTACTGCAAAGATTTTTTTTCCCTTATTAATAGTTACTGTATAAAATTTAGTTCCATTGATTTCATTTGTGTATAAGATTTTGATTTTTAAATAGTCAAAATTAGCAATTTCTTCTGTGATCCTCCTTATCTCTTTGTTTAGTCAAGAACTCTTCCCTTATCCATAGATTGGAAAGGTATTTACTTCCTTCCACCCTGGATTTGTTTTTATGATGTGATCTTCTTTTAAATCTAGATCATGTTTGGAGCTAATTATGGGATATGGTATAGGACAGAGGTATCATACTTGCAGAGACAAGTCTCAGTACAATATAATGTTAATTTGTGGTTTTCTAAGTCAATATGCATTGGTAGGAATATGATTTTATTTGAATTTGATGACACTGGTGTAAGATATTTGTCTAAACTTAATTTCTTCCAGACTGTTTTCTAGTTGTTCTAGTTATTGTAGTTGAATAATAACATAGAATGGAGTCTGTGGGTTCATTGAATAGTACTAAACTATGTTTTTCCTTCTGAATCTTTTGTTCTAATGTGTTCCACTGATTAACTTTCCTATTTTTAAAAAATTAATAAATTGTTTTGATTGCTGCTTTGTAGTATAGTTTTACATCTGATATTGCTAGGTCCTCTTTTTCCCACTTTTTTTTTCATGAATTCCCTTAAGATTCTTGACCTTTTGTTCCTCCAGATAAATTTTGTTATTTTTTTCTAGCTTTATAAAGCAACACGGGCATTTGCTGTAAAAGTGTGCTATCAAGCAAACCATTTAGTTTGTGGTACTGAATGAGTAAAGTGTTTTAGGTAGTAGTGTCATTTTTATGACCTGGGCCAACTGAGCAATAGATATATCCAGTTATTTTGTAAAGTATGTTTTGTATTTACATAATTCCTGTGTAGGTCCTGGGAAAGTAGATCTAGATCCCCAAATATTTTTTATATTCTGTAATGTTGAATGGAATTTAGTTTCCTGCTGAGTTAGAGAAAAGGCTGATTTTGTGTGTAAATGTGCATATGTGGCTATTTTATATCCTGCTAACTTTGATGAAATTATTATTTGTTTAAAATTTTAGTTGACTCTTCAAAGCTCTGTAAATAGCCCTTCACTTTTACAAAAAGCAATAATTATGTGTCATCTTTGTCATTGCTTATACACTTTCTTTTTCTTCTTATAGCTATCATTTCTAGAGTGAATATTCTTGCTTTACTCCATTCTTATTAGAAAGTCTGTTAGGGATTCTCCATTAAATATTTTCCTAGCTCTTCGTTTAAGATACTATTAAGGAAGTTAAGGAAAAAATCCATTTATTACTGTGCCTTTTCTTTGTTAACAGAAATGTATGGATTTTATCAAGTCTTTTCTTTCTTTCTTATTTTTAACCCTTACTTTCCGCCTTAGACTCAGTACTATGTATTGATTCCAAGGCAGAAGAGTGGTAAGGGCTAGGCAATGGTTGTTAAATGACTTACCCAGGGTCACATAGCTAGGAAGTGTCATCAAAATTTTCTATAAAAATTTTTTTTTTAATTTATTTTTCTATGGTTCCATGATTTATGTTCTTTCCCTCTCCTTTCCCCTCCCCTCTCCCAGAGTTGACAAACAATTCCACTGACAATTCCAGTGACAAGCAATAATATATTATCACTCAATACCTATTTCCATATTAATCATTTTTGTAATATTTTAAAAATCAAAACCACACATTCAATACCCAACAAATGAAAAATCTAATGTTTTCTTTCTGCGTTTCTGTTCCCACAGCTCTTTCTCTCGATGTAGATAGCACTCCTTCTCATTGCATTCATTGCTTTTAGTAGCAAAGCCTATTACATTTAATCGTTCCACATTTTTTTCAGTCTATGTACAATGTTCTCCTGGTTCTGCTCATTTCACTCTGCATCAGCCCATGGAGGTCTTTCCAGCTCATATGGAAATCAAGCAGTTTATTGTTCCTTATTGCACAGTAGTATTCCATCACCATCATATGCCACAATTTGTTCAGCCATTCCCTAATTGAGGGACACTCCCTCAGTTTTCAATTTTCTGCCATCACAAAGAGCATGGCCATGAATATTTTTGTACAACAATTTTCATTATTATCTTTTTGGGGTACAAACCTAGCAATAGTATTGCTGGATCAAAGGGCAAGCATTCTTTTTAAAGCCCTTTGGGCATAATTCCAAATTGCCTTCCAAAACATTTGGATCAATTCACAACTCTACCAGCAGTGTATTAGTGTCCCAATTTTGCCACATTTCCTCCAACATTTATTATTTTCCTTTACTGTTATATTGGCCAATCTGCTATGGGTGAGGTGGTACTTAAGAGTTGTTTTGATTTGCATTTTTCTAATTAGGAGGGATTTAGATCACTTTTTCATGTGCTTATTGATAGTTTTGATTTCTTCATCTGAAAAATGTTTATTCATATCCTTTGACTATTTGTCAGTTGGGGAATGACTTGATTTCTTATATATTTGGGAAATTAGACCTTTGGCAGAGAATTCTATTACAGAAATTTTTTCCCAGTTTGTTGCTTCTCTTCTAATTTTGGTTGCATTGTTGAATCTTTTCTGAGTAGTGCTTTGTTTGCTAATATTGAACCAACCCTTGTGTAAATCCAACCTGGTCATAGTCTATAAACTTTTAAACATATTGCCATAGATTTTTTTGCTAATATTTTACTGAATATTAGTCATAGTTATTAGGGAAATTGGTCTGGAGCATTTTGCTGTCTCATTCTGATTAGATAACATTACTATATTTGTATCATACAAGGCATTTGGTAGAATCACTTTTTTGTTGTTGCTGACAAGTCTTGTGTGATTTTTAGTTCTTTGCTACTTGAATTCTTACTTTGCTTGTATGAAGTATTTTTATTTTAATTTTTTTGGACCTGGAAATTTTAAATGTTAGCTGTTTTATTCCACAGTTTATTGTTTCTCATTTTATTTTGCCCTTTTTCTAGTAAATCTTGGCAGTTTTTATTTTTGGTTTCTTGAAATATATTCAGGCTTTTGTGGGGGTGCACAGTGTTTGTGTTCTTAGAGACTTTCAATATTCTTAGATTATTTTCTTTCACATGAATTCCCTATTAGTTGTTCTTGATAGTAGATGCCTTAGATTTTTTTTTTTTTAGTTTTTCAGTGTTTTAATTTTGTTGTTTGTTTCTTGTCTTAAGTGTCATCAAATTTGATTTGTTGTAATTTTTAAGTTGTCCATGACTTTGGTAAGATTTTCTTTTTTTTGTTTTTCTAATAACTTTTATCTTCTGTCAATACTTAGTATGGATTCCAAGGCAGACAGAGTAAAGGGGCTAGACAATTGGGAGTAAGTGACTTGCCAGACACCTAGGAAGTGTCAATGGTCATATTTGAACCCAGGACCTTTTGTCTCCAGACCTATCTCTATCTACTGAGCCACCTTCCTGCTTCTCTTTTCCACTTTCTTTTCTAATATATTCTTCCAGTTCTTTCCTCCAAAGCTATTTCACTTCAAAAATTTCATTAAAATCTTGTTTTATTTCTTCTGTGTACTTTGGGAGTCCTGATGGCCAAATTATGTTTTTTCCTTTGATGCTGTAGATTTAATTACTGTTTTTTTTTTTTTTCTGGATTTACCTCTTAGAAGTCTCTTGTCCCACAATGTTTCGGGTTTTTTTTTTTTGGGGGGGGGTGTTTTCTTCTTTTTACTTATAGTTCTGGTTTCCATACTCTTTAAGTTAGGATGGTTAGGCCCTCTTATATTCTGAGCTGAATTTGTTTCATTTCCTTCATGTATGTCTTTGCTTAGTCAGTGGTTCATTGTCCCTGTTTGTGATTCTGTTACAGACTTCCGACCTATTCCCTTAAAACTTGTGCTGACTTTCTTTCTTTATTTTTTTTTTAAACCCTTAACTTGAAGAGTGGTAAGGGTGGGCAGTGGGGGTCAAGTGACTTGCCCAGGGTCACACAACTGGGAAGTGTCTGAGGCTGAATTTGAACCTAGGACCTCCTATCTCTAGGCCTGACTCTCAATCCACTGAGCTACCCAGCTGCCCCAGTGCTGACTTTCTTGGTGAGAAACTCATTTCAATTTCTCTGTCATTTTTTTCTGACTTGGACTGAATGAAGTAGCCTACCAAAGTTTCTCTTTGGATTTCTATCTTATCATTTGCCTTGGTTCTCTTAGCTCATTGCTGAAAGAGAATTGGGCTATTTTGTTACATTTCCCACTGCCATTTGAACCAGAAATCATTTTAAGTCTTGTACCATATTTCTAAACTTTGAACTTGGAATTTGGTGACTTTTCATTGGCTTTTTTTCACATTTAGTGTTGAGATATATGGAATAAAATCTTGGCTACTTTTATTAGGGAATAAAGTGCCTTATTTTTAAAAAATATTTTTTAAAAGTTTAAGCCATCTATATAATATTTATGGGAGAAAACATGCATCTAGATATCAATGATTTCTTAGGTATGCCTCTGTATCACCCCCAAACTATAGATTGAAGATGTACATTTAAAAAATATTTTGAGTAAAACATTTACTAAGTCCTAAATTCTTTTATTTGAAGACTTTTATTTAATTAATTTAGAATATTTTTCCATGGTTACAGGATTCATGTTTTTTCCCTCCCTTCCTCCACCCCCCTCCCATAACCAAGGAGCAATTCCACTGGCTTTTACATGTGCCATTGATCAAGACCTATTTCCATATTATTATTAATATTTGCATTAGGGTGATCGCTTAGAGTCTACATTCCCAATCATATCCCCTTTGACCCATGTGATCAAGCAGTTGTTTTTCTTCTGTTTCTGCTCCCACAGTTCTTTCTCTGGATGTGGATAGTGTTCTTTCTCATAAATTCCTCAGAATTGTCCTGGATCATTGAGTTGCTGTTAGTACAGAAGTCCATTACATTCAGTTGTGCCACAGTGTATCTGTCTCTGTGTATAAGGTTCTCTGGTTCTGCTCCTTTCACTCTGCATCAGTTCCCTGAGTTCATTCCAATTCACATGGAATTCCTCCAGTTCATTATTCCTTTGAGCACAATAGTATTCCATCACCAGCATATACCACAATTTGTTCAGCCATTCCCCAATTGACAGGCATACCCCCCCCCCCCCCTGTTTTCTAATGTTTTGCCACCACAAAGAGCATGGCTATAAATATTTTTGTACAAGTCTTTTTCCTTATTATCTCTTTGGAGTGTATAAACCCAGCAAAGGTATGGTAAGCCCTAACTTCTACAAAGCACCATGCTAAGTGTTGGGAATAGAAGTAGAAAAGAAAGGCCATTTCTGTTTTTAAGGAACATAAACACATTTTAGTGAGGGAATATGTGTTTAAGAAATTTTTTTTTATAACACTTCCTTTGGTCTTAAAATCAATGTTGTGTATTAGTTCCAAGGCAGAGGAGAGGTAAAATCTAGGCAGTGGGGGTTGTAACTATTCCCCAGGATCATATAGCTATTAATTGTTTGAGGTCAGATTTGAACCCAGAACCTCACATCTCTAGACCTGGTTCTCCATCCACTGAGCCATCTAGCTCCCCATGTATAAGAGATTTTCATTTCGTCAGATTGAATAGCCTTCTTTTTGGCCTTGGTACATAATAGCAAGACAAAGCAAGTGATAATTCATATTTTTAATGTTATTTCCAATGATTAAAAACCATATCCATTTCTGATGTTGATGGTGCCAAGGACCTTTGGTAGCAGGAAATTTTATTTCTTAGTGTTCATTTGCAGAGTCTGTGGAATTTGCAAAAAAAAAAAAAGCTATTGCCCAGGTCACATCTCCTCAGCATTTGCTCATTTGGATGATGACTTTCGATGGCTGGGCTTGAGGAAAAGCCAGTAGTCTAGGAGAGCATTGCCATTCATGGGAGTCTGGCTTACACATTGATAGCAGTTGGTCAAAGTTTAGTACTGATATTTAGAGTTGGCAGGCCTCCTCCACAAGGATTGCTTCTTTTAGTTTTTTGTTTTTTTAATATTAAAAACATTTTTTTAACCCTTACCTTCTGTCTTAGTGTCAATACTGTGTATTGGTTCTAAGGCAGAAGAACAGTAAGGCCTAGGCAATGGAGGTTAAGTGACTTGCCCAGAGTCAACACAGCTAGGAAGTGTCTGAGGCCAGATTTGAACCTAGGATCCTCCTGTCTCTGAACCACCCAGCTACTCCCATGGATTGTTCCTTTTAGTGAAGCAAAGGGCTGCAGCAGCTGCAGAAGCAGTTATCACATCACATCTCTACAAGGATTGCTTCCCTTAATGATGTCTTGGGGGACCAAGCTGTGGGAGCCAAGCCTGGTGGTTTGAAAGGTACTGTTATTCCCAGGGATCTTAGACTTAGGGCTGTCAGAGCTGGTAGCATTGGTTTGACTTGCCTGGGACAAGCTGTCTCCTATATCACTTGTCCTGCCTTGCTGTCTCAGCTAAGTGAACTTTCTTGCCTGGTACTTGAGAATAGCTGGCCCTTTTGTTTCATGTGGTTGTTTTGGTTAAGATATGAACCATTGTTATAGGAGGAGGGAACACAGATTTTGTTAAGAAGATGTTAGAATGAGTAAATTAAATGTAAATTCTTTTAAAGAGAAATGTAGGGATTTGAGAGGAAAAAATGTAGCTTGTGGAAGCACAATTTTAACGTGATGAGAAATGGCCTGAGAGTAAGTAAGCATTTTTGAATTTTGCTTCTAAATGCATGAATTAGTGAATGGCTTTGTGCAATTAATGAAACAAACTTTTTTAAAGGTTTGACATTAAAATTTTTTTCTTCAGTTACATGTAGAAAGAATTTTTGACAATTGTTTTCTGGTATTTTGCCATTCTGATTATCTCCCTCTCTCCTTACACTGCCTCCCTGAGATGGTAAATAGTCCAATATAGGCAAATAAACACTTAAAATTTTTTTAATAACAAATTTCCACATAAGTTTTCCAAAGTTATAATATCAACATTCCTCCTTTCTTTCCTCACCCCTCCCTAAGCTGACAAGTAATTCATTCTGGGTTATATGTGTATTATCACACAAAACATACTTTCATATTATTTTTGTAAGTGAATAAACTTATAGAACCAAAACCCCAAAATATATACCCAAATAAACAAGTGGTAAATCATCTGTTTTCATCTGCATTCTTCTACTCCAGCAGTTCATCTTCTGGAGGTGGATAGAATTCTTTTTCATAAGTCCTTAGGATTGTTCTGGATTGTTGTATCAAATAAACTCTTAAAAAATTGTTTTAAACCCTTACCTTCTACCTTAGATTCAATACTATGTATTGATTCCAAGGCAGAAGAATGGTAAGAGCTAGGCAATGGGGGTCAAGTGACTAGCCCAGGGTCAGGAAGTGTCTGAGGCCAGATTTGACCCATCTCTAGGGCTGGCTCTCAATCTACTGCTTGTTCCTCAGCTGCCCCCCAAATAAACTCTTCATGCCTATTGAACTTTTCAGTGGCATAGAATCCCATAGTTTAAATTTGAATTCTGTGCTATGCAGCATTTGGGAAAAAAGATTGCTATCAAAAGTTTCTTTTTATGTATCTATTCCCACCGATTTTTAATTGACCTAGCAAATGGCTACATCTGTTCCTACTCAAGTTTTGTTCTTACCAGTGTCATATCATCGAGAAACCTTCAGTGTAAAATTAGACATGTTGGAGCATTGTGCTCTAGCTGATCAGGGAACTTTTTATCACATTAATCTTCTAGAATATTGTCTAGCTCCATTCCAGTTCTTGTTTTTCATGGAATAGTCAGGTTAGCCCATTTGCCAGATGAAAATTAGTAGCCTGGTGGATTAAATTTTTTGGTCTCTGGCATCATTATTTGCATATTTTTTGTTTTAAATTCCTTATCTGTAATACTATCACATTGTTTATCTTTTATAGGAGAGTTAGGTATTTGTATCAGTGATGGAATAACGTAATATTTACTGTAGTCTAATATAATTGTCATTTCTGGCTTCTGTAGCTACTGCCTTTTTGGATTGAGACATATATAGATGGGATGAGAACTTAGAAATGTGTGTTGTTTTTCCCGTGTTTATTGTTCAGCAGAAAAATTGGATTTTATCTGAGGTTATTATCTTCTGAATTTACTCATTATATGAAAAGAAAAAATAAATTTTGAATCATTTTGAGATACAAAGTTACTTTTTTGAGTCATTTTATTTTTATCTATTATAGAATACTTTAAAAACAATATTGTAAAGTTATATAGATTACATGTTGCTAACTTACGATTTCATTTCAGTAGGAGTAATCCACTGGAAGAAATGGGTCGTTCCAACTCTAGATCACACTCTTCAAGATCAAAGTCCAGATCACAATCTAGTTCCAGGTCAAGGTCCAGATCACATTCTAGAAAGAAGAGATACAGGTGAATTCATCCATTTGTACCTTTTTAGTTCTCTCTTTATTGTCTTAAAAATTCAGTGCTTTTAGATTATCAGTTCATAGTCATGTATACTTTGTGATAAATGAATAATTTTCTACATATTGCACTTTTATTTTTCCTTTTCACTATTTTTTATGTCTCATTCATTACACCTTTATTTCTTCTTAACCTTCTTAGTTTCCTTTCTCAACATTGACCATGTAGAAATAAAACATTCCTATTTGCTGGTAATAAGGTTTTGTGCAGGTTTAGCTTTTAAAAAATAATTTTTATTGATTTTGTTTTGACAATAATAAGAGAAGAATACTATCAAGCAGAAGTTTCTATTTTTGGTTTTAAAAATATTAATATAATATTTAACTTTAATTCAATATTACATTTATTAAGAAACATCCATAATGCTAAAATGATATATTTTCCATTCTCATTCCATTAATTGTGTGTTTTTTTCCATTTTAGTTCTAGGTCTCGTTCCAGGACGTATTCACGATCTCGTAGTAGAGATCGTGTTTATTCTAGAGATTATCGCCGAGATTACAGAAATAATAGAGGAATGAGAAGGCCTTATGGGTACAGAGGAAGGGGTAGAGGGTATTATCAAGGAGGTGGTGGTAGATATCATCGAGGTGGCTATAGACCTGTCTGGAATAGAAGACACTCACGGAGCCCTAGACGGGGTCGTTCACGTTCCAGGAGTCCAAAACGAAGATCTGTGTCTTCTCAGAGATCTAGAAGCCGATCTCGCCGGTCTTACAGATCTTCCAGGTCTCCAAGGTCATCTTCATCTCGTTCGTCATCCCCCTATAGCAAGTCACCAGTCTCCTCAAAAAGGCGAGGGTCTCTTGAAAAGCAGACCAAAAAACCTGAAGGGGCTCCCCCAGAAGATAGCCCTTTGAAAAACAAATCACAGGATGAACAGAAAGATACATTTGAACATGACCCCTCTGAACCCATTGATGATTTTAATAAATCATCAGCGGCATCTGGTGATATTTGGCCTGGTCTTTCAGCATATGATAATAGTCCAAGATCACCTCACAGCCCTTCTCCTGTTGCTACACCACCTAGTCAGAGTTCATCTTGTTCAGATGCTCCCATGCTCAGCACAGCCCACTCTGCAAAAAATACTCCTTCTCAGCATTCACATTCCATTCAACATAGCCCCGAGAGGTCTGGATCTGGTTCCCTTGGAAATGGTTCTAGTCGATACAGCCCCTCTCAGAATAGCCCAATCCATCATATACCTTCACGAAGAAGCCCTGCAAAGACAATCCCACCACAGAATGTTCCAAGAGAAGAAACTAGAATTCGTTCATTTTATCCTGATGGTGGAGATCAGGAAACTGCAAAGACTGGAAAGTTTTTAAAAAGGTAAGAATTATGTTGTGGATAATCTTTGTTAAAACAGTATTATACATTTTATTCATAATGCTCATTTCATTTCCAAAATTCTTTTTGTCTGTGGAAATTTGGGAATCAGTGTTACACATATTTTAAGTCTAGCCTTCTCATGCTAGTCTTTATACTTTTTGTTATAACACACTCCTAATTATTTAAAAAATTTCTGGAGTAGTGGAGAATGAGAACTGAATCTTTTTTGATTCTTTTACTTTTCAGACCTTCCTGGCATAGTTATGTAAAGAACTAAGAAACATTAGAAAGTAGAACTATTTATTTAACTTCTGCAGAATTTTAGTTTTAGCAATAGAAATTAGTTATGTAAATTTGGAGCATTTTGATCCTAAATAATTAATGTTTAATTATATAATTTTTATGAATAAGCCTATCAATATATTCTGTTTACATTATAAGACGTTTCATTTTTCCAGTTGATTCATAATCATAATATTTTAATACAGAATTCAAGAAGTTATATGTGTTCTGTTACATAGCTTAATTTACTGTTTTAATTCAAGTGTTTTAGACACTTGTCTAAGGATCTTATTGAATATGTATATTTATTGAAGTGCTTTTGATTTTGTTGTGTTGGGACATGGACTAAGCATATCGTTTATGCTGTTACCTCAGTTTTGTTTATTCAACTGATGCATTTCCTATTCATGAATATGACAAGTCTTTTCCCCAGCATATTAATAATGTTAAGTTGGAAGCATTTTGTGATTGAAATGAAGGGTATGATAAGTAATAAGTATTTTTGCTATTGAACTTTCATACTGAACTTTTATAAAAAATATTGGTGTGTGGCATACTTAGAAATAGTATGCTAACAGCTAATTAAGTGAAATAGTCCAGATCTTTCAGAAGGTGGTTTTAAACATAAAAAATAAATTTATACAGAGTTCATATCAATTATTGGTATTTATATAAAAGGAATGGTTCTTATCCAACAATTGATAAGCTAGCTTTTTAAGTTGTAGAAATTAATTCTGAAGCTTTGTAGAAATATAAGAATTTGGTGGTACAGAAATGTGGACTGTGGTGTTAACTTGGATGGGCTTTTGAGGAGATTTTTATTTTTCTTAAATTCTAGAAGAGATTATTATGTAATTCAAATAGCTTTTTAAAGTAGATTCACAAAAAGATACCTATATATGCTTACTGCTTTGCAAAAGTAGAATATCAAATTGAGACATTTTTCATTGTGGGATTTATTCCTTTTGTTGCTGATCCTGTGATGTTGGGCAACACATTAAGTATAAAAGAAAATGAAAATGAATGCAATCCAGAGTTACCATCCTCTTCTTTGCTATTTACAGGTACACAGATGAAGAGTCTAGAGTATACCTGCTTGATAGGGGTAATACCAGGGAGAAAGAGGCCCAGAAGGAGAAAGGAACAGAAAAAGGGAGGGCAGAGGGAGAATGGGAGGATCAGGAAACTTTAGATTATTTCAGTGATAAAGAGGCTGGAAAACGAAAGTTTAATGATTCAGAAGGGGATGACACAGAGGAGACTGAGGATTATAGACAGTTCAGGAAGTCTGTCCTGGCAGATCAGGGTAAAAATTTTGCTACTGCATCTCACCGGAATGCTGAGGAGGAAGGAGCCAAGTACAAATCTAAAGTTCCACTGAAGGGCAATAGAGAAAGTGATGGATTTAGAGAAGATAAAAATTATAAACTTAAAGAGACTGGATATGTAGTGGAAAGGCCTAGCACTACAAAAGATAAGCACAAGGAAGACGACAAAAGTTCTGAGAGAATAATGGTGAAGAAAGAAACTCAGTCACCTGAGCAGGTAAAGTCTGAAAAGCTCAAAGAACTCTTTGATTACAGTCCCCCTCTACACAAGAATCTGGAGGCGAGAGAAAAGTCTACCTTCAGAGAGGAGAGCCCACTTAGGATCAAAATGATAGCCAGTGATTCTCATCGCCCTGAAGTCAAACTCAAAATGGCACCCGTACCTCTTGATGATTCCAACAGGTAAATGATCTCACAGAGGTGTTCAGTAAACCTTGTGGACATTGAATCAGTATTGAAGTGTTGTTGTTAATCTTATTTTTTTCCCTGATAATGCTTATCTCCATGATATTCAAACCAATGGTATTTTTTCTTTTGTGTGTGTGTTTTTGTTATTGACATATTCTAGACCTGCTTCCTTGACTAAAGACAGGCTGCTTGCTAGTACACTTGTCCATTCTGTCAAGAAGGAGCAAGAATTCCGGTCCATCTTTGACCACATTAAGTTGCCACAGGCCAGCAAAAGCACTTCAGAGTCATTTATTCAGCACATTGTGTCCTTGGTTCATCATGTTAAAGGTAAGTTTAGGTTATATAATTATTAACATAACAGTAAAAAAATTACTTTAGGAGAAATGAACAGTGTCATAATCTGAACTAACTAAAGCTAACTTAATTAAACATTAAGTTTTTGGGGAAATTTTTTTGTAATCTTAAAGTGCTTACTATTTCAACCCCCTGGAGTAGTTAATAAAAATGTAATTTAAATTCTAAATAAATTAGCAAAGAAAACTTATCCCTAGAAATCCATTTTATGAGAAAATGAGAAAAAATTATGTGAAACTTAGTAAGATATTTGAACTCAGTTTGGCATTTTGAAATTCAAAAATTTCATATTATAAACTTAGTTTTCTCCACTTAATATATTTCATGGAGATCCCTCATCTCTTTGTTATGGTGGTACTATTGGTTTCAAGCTAATTAGAATAAATTTTCATTCTTTGTCATCATTACTTACCTATGATATATGTGTGCATTCCTGTGTACCTTTACTACATTTGATTATGTAGTATTCAAGATTTTATGATATAAATTTGGCATCATTTCTTCATATTTATGAAATAAAAGTATTTTAAAAGTTCTAAGTAATGTGATTTGTTGATTTGCCCTCCTTTATGTACCAAGGAGACAGTATTATAATTAAGTAATTTAATAAATTCAATCTCCAAATCTCAAGTAGCATATTTGAACTTAATTAAAATGCTGGATTATAAATACTTCATCTCTTGTTTTTATGCTGCTTAATTTTTATGGTGATAGCTTTTATGAAATAGTGAATAAGTCATAAAGAAATCATACATGTATTGTCATAGTACTTCAAAAGGGGGAACTATTCCATTTATTATTACAAAGGATATAAATTAAAAGGAGATTAGGCAATTAGTAGTTGTAAGTTTTTATATACAAGAAACATAAAATTCTAAATATTATGATATTCTTATATTTTCATCAGTATGTAATGTTAATTTTGAAGGTTTTAAAGCTGTTCAGAAGTTTTAGGGCATTACTTTTTGGGCAGCTGCATCAGTTGAAGGCAGCTTAACTGAAATGTTTTTTTTTTCCCCAGAATATTTCCTGGCTGTTTGGTTTTGAAACCAAACCTCTTTTTTCTTTTTTTAAAGACTGTTTTGATGCTAACTCTCCTAGCCTAAATTTGCCATTTGTGATTTATTATGCACCAATATCCAAATTTTGACTTGTGGATAGCCTGCTGAATTTCTCTTAAAATGTAGTTGTGTTAGTGTGATAACCAAAGGCAAACCATTTTAGCCTTTGGCAAGTAACTAGGTTTGAGAACCAATTTGTGGCCAAATTATTGATGTACATGAAACATTAAAATTATTGGTTTCTTTTCCTCCCTCCCTTTTTTCCCCTTTTTTGGCCTTTTGCAATATTTCACGAATGATATTGAATTTTGAGATCAGATTTTAGTAAATTTTCTCCTTTTTCATTTTATTTTTTTTTTAAACTGTAGTTATGTTTCATTATTGGTATTGTGCAACCGATCTGAACAGCTCTTTCTTCATATAGAGCTGAAAATGCCCAGTGATGTTTTCTTTTTCATTGTAACTAGGTCCTGGAATATGTTTTGAAATGGCAAAATCCATGTTTCAAAGTAAAATAGCTGTTGAAAGATACAGATGCAAAAACAGGCAAAGTTGAATCTTCTGTCTTCCTGGCAAAAATGGCATAAAAACTGAGTTGCTAGCTCAAATTCCTGGGTTTCATGGAATTATGATTGAGGCACTACCCTTGTAGTGGCCGTTTCAAGTTTTAATGATTGGTTATGAGACATGTGCTGGATATTGGGCGGTAAGTTGACACAGATGTATGTTGACCTGTTAAGCAGATAGCTTGCTTCATATGTAACATTTCATAGTTCATGACTTTATGCGTCTTTCTAGTTTACATTTAAAACACATTTGTTGAGCTGGTCTTTAAAAACAAAAAAGAAAGTTAATGTTACTGATTTTAAAACATTGTTTAAAGAAAAGCAAGAGAAAAATCCATTATCAAATATGCTGTCAGGTTTGCCAAGATGCCAGATGTTTTAAAAAAATATTTTAACGGTAGGGGTACTTTTTTTTATTAGAACTGGCAGTGTAAAGACATTTTCTACACATAATCTGTAATAATTTCTTAATGCAGAAATTATAGCTTTTATCAAAACAGATTTATAGTCATTTCATTATTGCACTAATTCAGAATAATCTCTTTGTTCTTCCAAATAATGACTTGAAACTACATATGGGTAAGGTATAGAAATGCCCATAGACTACTGTTCTTTTTTTTTTTTTTTTTCTTCTGTTTAAGGGAAGAGTACATCAATGAAATGGGAAAAGAGATTCATGACTTAATCCTACAATTATTGTGTTTGGATTATAGGGGGTATTTATTGATAGGGCATATTTGTGAGGTAGCTTGCAGTGGTTGTGCTCTGCTACTATCACTCCAAATTGAGGTACAAGAATTAAGGGAATGGGGTGGGAGTTCTTTGTAATACTTGTCTCTCTCCTGCTAGGTTTCTTGAGTATTTTATTTACTTTTCACCACCTACATCCCCTTCTGTCAGGAATGGAAATGCATGTGAAATTAGAAATAACTAACCAAATAGTATTTCTCCTAATCAACAGAGCAATACTTCAAATCAGCTGCAATGACCCTAAATGAAAGATTCACCTCATATCAGAAGGCCACTGAAGAACATAGCACCCGGCAAAAAAGCCCAGAGATACACAGGTATGCAGCATTGCATAATCTTTACATAAAGATAATGAATTCATTTGGAGTTTGTGAGTTCAGAAAATTATGATGCATGTGCACTGGTTTTGTAACTATTCCTGTCCTTTCAAGTTTCTACAGCTTTGGTTTAAGATATGTAAAAAGTATCATTTATTTCCATTTTGTCCTATAAAAATTTAGGTTAGCATGTAAAATTTGTGAAAACTTTTTGCAAATTCTAATACACTGGTTTTGACTGAGATTAGAACCTACAGTGTGAGATATTACTCCTTTCCTTACTAGCATCTCATTTTGGAGAAATTGCTGGATGGTGTATTTTGAGGAGGTACTTTTGATGAAAACTGTCTAGTATTTAATAAATACTGTATTATTAAAAGATATGAAATAAAATAGAAAAAAATCTCAGTTGTACATAGGAATTGTGTTATTAGACAGTGATCCCACAAGATAGCTTTTGTAGAACTTCTGTACATTTTGTTCTGTAGCTAAGGCTGGAAATATCCATGAGTTCTTACCTAAAGAACTTTGTTGACTTAGAAATATTTGTGAATAAGATCTTTAAAAACTTGTCTTTTTGATTTTCCATCCAGCACTTACTTCAGAAACAGCTCATTATAAATGAGAGGGGCAGGAAGTTGTTACTTACGAGGCACTGAAAATGACAATTGATAGCTTTATGGCAAGGTAATAGACACAGAAGTGTTCTAAAAAAAAGATAAGGAACAATATTATGGGGGCAAAGAGGTAAATGACTGGACATTCCCCTAGTTTCCAAATCACTGTTATAACAATAATTGATGTTTATAATACTAATACCACATTTTTAAGGTCTTAAGTTATTCCAAGTATATTCTGTTTGTGGAGCAAGGCTGTATGCAATTTTCTTTTTAAGCTTTCCATTTCATTTTTAAAGAATGTGTGCTTAGAGAAGTAGGCTTCATTTGTTTAGAAAGTTTGCTCTTGTGGAATGCTTCATTCCTCAGTGGTGGCAGATAATAAGCCTTCTAATACATTGATTTATTACAACTGTGCTAATTGTATTATTTTGCCAAGTCATTTTACTGGTTTAAAGACATCCTACATTATGTCAATTATCAGTTTAGACAATATATATTGTATTTTTTAATACAACAATAACAAATATACTTAAACCTAATTTATATTAAGGAGAATTGACATCTCTCCGAGTGCCCTGAGGAAGCATACCCGCTTATCAGGAGAAGAGAGAGTTTTTAAAGAAGAAAATCAAAAGGTATGGCCTTGATAACGATTTCTATTTTATATTAATTTCAATGATGGATCCGTGTTTTAATTAATGTAGATTAGCTCTCAATGAGGAAACTCCCTTATTAAAAGAGATTGGCAATTGATGTGCAATTTATAATTTGAGATTTGCAAGGGCGCTGAGAGATTATTGGATTTGTTAAGGGATGCATAAACTAGTCTCTGTGCAATATGACACTTAACAAACCTCATGAAACATAGAGGTAATAGAATTGTGCCTTAATTTTCAAACAACAGATTTAGTTTTGTCTTATGTTTAAAGATGGCCAACTCAGGAGATCAAAAAGCATATTCCTTATTTATTTGAGTGGCTGGTAATGAGAATTTGTTTTAAGCATCTGACGTTACAAATGTGAACCCTTCAAAACATAAGGCTTTTTGAGATTTGCAAAAGGAAATCTGCATGTTAGAAAATAAGGCCTATGTGTAAATTTGTGATAATAAGCCAGTTGAACAGAGTAAGCATGAAATCAAGGAGCAAAGGAAAAGATAATTTTTACCTTCTCTGGTTATATAAAGCCATTTTCATGTTTTCAGAGCCAAATGTGGCTTTGAAGAGCAGAGTGGTAGAAATGTGGCAAAGGGGAAAGCTAACCTGAAATGCATTTGTTTCTTTTCTAAGAACCTTTCAGGTTGTAAATTGTTTAATAAGGCATGATATTAATCTACACTATAGATCTACACCATTGGCCTTATGCTTTATAAGATACCTTGCATTTTTGGAAGCCTACCAGCAATGACATTTCTGATAGGCAATAAATACTAAGCTGAAAAAGTCCTAATTTGGGCCTAATGATGCCATCATTTAAGGGTCAGCTTCATAAGTTTGGCCACTAGGTTCATCACCAAGTGACAATATTTTTGCCAAAAAAAAAAAAATGACTTAAGTCATCCATCAGTTATGTGGGAGTTGTAGTTTGTGTTTCCAACAGGGGAGATTCATACTGATGAAATCATGAATATTTTAATATATTGAAAACATTAACCCATTAACAGATTTTGAGTACCTAAAATAATGTCTTATTAGGTTGAGAAGTTTCTGATTTTGATTATTTTTGTGTGTGGGCTGGGGATCTATGGTACAATGTTTTAATGGGTCTTTTCTGTATTTTGACATTTTGGGGTAACTCATTTTCCTTTGGTAGTTTTTGTTGTAGATGTTGGAAGTTAGTGGTAACCATGATGAATTTTGAGCAGCACACGTGTGCGTATGACTAACTGACTAATGGCATATGTATATCAATATGTTTATACATATGTTATGTGGGAGGGTGAGGATATAAAAATTCATTTTACTAAAGAAGTAGAGGCATTCCCCTCATTCTATTCTTTGTGTTTTGAAGTTGTTAGGGCTATCATGAACTGAAAAAGTTTGGAGGAAACAGTATTGTGAGGTCAAGGACTGTGTCTAATTCTTTTTTGTATCTTCCGCAGCACCTAGCACAGTGTCTTGAACATAGTAGGCAGTCAGTAAATATATTGACTGAATGAAAGGGTCATTTAAGATCCTCTGCTGGAAACTTAAAAGCAGTGATATTCAGACTGTGATACTCAATCTTCATTTAGCTCTTTCAGTCAGGTACAACCTATCTTTTTTGTAGTTAGAATATTATTTTATACAGACTCTTTAATTGGATGTACAGTAGCTTTTTGACTTTTTTGTTTAATGGTGAAGGCAAAAATGGCTCCAGAGTCATGTAACTGTGAGTACCACTGCTTCAAAGACTTAAAAACCATGTAGCAGGCTGTAACAAGTAGCAGAACGACATTGTGTTAGCACTTCTCTTTACCACCCCTCTTTTCTTTCTTTCACAGTAGGTTTTAATTCTAGTTTGGGTCTATGTATGGGGATGGAAAAAAGCGAAAGTAAGAGTCTTACTGCTGTTCTTTTTTACTCTGTTATCCTAGGAGCAAATGCAAACATCTTAGTAAATAGTTTTCCCATATCTATATTGTTTAGCATCTTATTGGTTATATAATTTTCCCTCCTCAGATGCATTTTTTCACCTTCTCAAATGTCTTAACAGTTAACCTCCTTCTCCCCAAAATAAAACTAATAGAATTTAGTACATTGAATTGGAACTTCTTTAAATTAGTACCTATTGCAATACCTAAATTGAAAGAAGGCAGACGATAGCTTAGGTAACTGAGTTCAAGATTGGGAATTAATGAACATATTTCTGACTTTGTCTCTCCTGTACTGTAGTCAACTTAATTAAACCATGTCCATTTGAATATTACAGAAAATGACTTTGTCATTGTTTCTCAGGAGGGTTGGCCAAGTTATTGTTTAGTGTTAGTGAGCCCAAGGACATGAGAATTCTGGTATTTACAAGTTAATGACCACAAATTCTACTTTTAATACTAGCTACTCAGAAATGTGCGAGTAGAACAACCGGCTCTGAATTATATAGTGTACACACAAATATCTCTTGTTACAATTAAAAATAATTCCAGAGGACAGCTGGGTGGCTCAGTGAATGAGAGCCAGGCCTAGAGATAGGAGATCCTAGGTTCAAATCTGGCTTCAGAAACTTTCTAGCTGTGCGATCCTGGGCAAGTCACTTGACCCCTATTGCCTAGCCCTTACTGCTCCTCTGCCTTGGAACCAAAACACAATATTGATTCTAAGAGAGAAGGTAAGGGTTTTATTAAAAAATAAAAATAAAAAAATTCCACACGTTTCTTGCTGTCAGTTGCATACAATGTAATGGACAATACATTTTATTTTTTAAAAACTTAAAAATTTGCTCAACTTAAAGTATAATATTTTCCCTTAAATTTTTAGGTAAGTTATCTTTCTGAGCATGTTTGTTATAAAAAATTTACTAAAGTATGTAACATTCTTTCTGCCATTAAAATTCCAGATTAGATATGGGTAGATAGATTAGCTTTATTTTTCACTTTTAATTATCTTTTAAATGCTTTATTTTACATTCATTCCTTTCATAGGGAGATAAAAAATTAAGGTGTGATTCTGCTGATCTTCGACATGACATAGATCGTCGCAGAAAAGAAAGAAGTAAAGAACGGGGGGATTCCAAGGGCTCCAGGGAATCCAGTGGATCCAGAAAGCAAGAAAAAACTAAAGATTACAAAGAATACAAATCTTACAAAGATGACAGGTAATTGTCAAAATGGTCTAAGTAGGTTTTAGCTTCTAATTAGCCTTTTGTAATTGTCAGCTTAATTGCTTTCAATTTTCACTGTGTAATCGAATGTTTAAATTTAAACAATTAAAATTATTTGTTTTACAGCAAAAATGTATTTGTCTTTTACACGGCTTATGGTGGATGAGGACAAAAACTTTGGAATAGCAAGCTAACACTGAAAAAAAAAATGACAAATTAATGTGTCCTATTATCCAGGCTACATCAGGAGGTTGGACTTCAATGCAGTGCATTTCTAGAAACAGTTTGTGTAAGAACTTTGGTTCGTTATGCTTGATTCCGCACTTTTTCAACTCATAACACCCAGAGTACAAAAATTTTTAAATGATGGCCAGAGGTTTTTAACATGGGTGAGATGGGGGGAGGAAGTACTAATTTTTAAGAAGTATCAATTTGTACTAGCCTTTTTTAGTAATATTTCCATGGATACTGTGTAGCAGTGGAAAGAGTTACTGCAGGTATGAATCTTTTGGGTGTTCTGTTAGGATCATGTAAATCTAATCACAATGGCAAATGTTATTACATATGTACACACATATGTATTGTGTAATTAGATTACATATATAAACATATGTATGTATATGTTTATATATGTACATACTTATATATTAACTAGCTAGTAAACTAGTGAATTTTAAGTATTATTTAGGCTTTTAATTGCTGTTCATTGGATGAATGTGGATTTTAATTGTTCCTCTATTTAACTGGTCTTTGTAGTATTATACATTTTGTACTTCTATATGGTGCTACATAGGGACCTTACAGTATCAACTGTTCGGTCATGAATATGTAGCTATTTCAATTATGTTGATGAAACTGCCTATGAGGCATTCTTCCCTTGTCTATCTCTTGATTTTCTTCTCCCCCCCCTCCACCCCCGGCAAAGGCAAATTAAAAGAAGCAAGCTAATATTTGAAATTTTAAAGAATAGAAATTTATTTTTATAGTTTGCTGGCTTCTGACTAGCGGCTGGCTACAGTATGGTTCTCCCCCCCTCTCCCCGGCCCCCCCTAACAAAATAAAATCAGAATGTGGAAGGAGAATGGAAACTGAAAATGTATCCAAGTTTTAACTTATAATTCACTTTTGCATTATTTTTAATAGGCCAGTGCTTTAAAAATACAAAACAAAACCCAAAGATCTCCTATAGTTTTAAGATTCTACAGATTGTCCATCCTTTTAAAAATAGCACATAGTATTTTTTTATTTTTATTTTTGCAGTAAACATAAAAGCAGAGAGCAGGACCGTTCTCGATCTTCATCCTCTTCATCATCCTCTTCCTCAGCCAGCTCTCGAGAAGAAAAAGACAGTAAGAAGGAAAGAGAAGAAGAGTTTAAAACCCATCATGAACCAAAAGAATATTCAGGCTTTACAGGAGTCAGCCGGCCCAGAGGAACTTTTGTAAGTTCTGAAATTCTCTGGTGCTTTCAGGGAATTGTATTACATATATAGTGCTAATCTTCAGGAAAGTAATGGATCAGATCTATGACAATAGTTGTGATTGTTTATTATTAGTTAATTTCATTTATAGTAGAAAACCTGGTGTTGGAAATGCTGCTGTTAGTAGTATGTCTTCAATAAATGACAAATAATTGTAGCAATTTGGATGCAGAGTGAAGAGAATGCTGAAGTCAGGGAGACCTGGGTCAAAGCCCATCTCTGACACATAACTGCGTAGGCAAGTCACTTAACTCTGCTGAGCCTTAGGCAATTCTTAAGGCTGTAAGTTAGACTTGTTGCTATTTGTGTCTGTGGAGGGAGTGACAGGGCCTTGATTTAATGATGTATATAAACCGGGCAGTTTCCTTCCCTGGCTCTGGAAGAGATTATTACTATTGAGCATATCTCCAAAGAAAGAGAGTTTATATTTTGAAGCAGGGAGCAGTTATTTTCCTTTGTATGAAATCTTATATTCCTGCCACATCTGATTTTGATTCCTGTTCTGTGTCAGAAGCTCCCTGGTGTAAATGAGAAGGGTGCATGAAGACCAGAGGTTGAAGTAGCACAAAGTCCTTGGCTTGTAGTAGGTCAGAGGATTCATTCATTTGGTGACTCTACAGCAATCTCTAAAGAAAGTAGAACATTTTGTTGGTTGTGAGAAAGCAGAAACAACTGAATTTTTCTATATTTTGAGTATAGTCCTCGGAAGTTGTGTTTTCTCCCCTCCCCCTTTTTAAATTTTAACTTTGTATATTTCCACCAACTTCCAGCGGGCAGAATTTTTTCTGACCATATAAACTTTATATTTTCACTCCTCATGGGCTTGAAAGAGGCAGGACAAATAATGCAGTGAAATGATGGTTTGCATGTAACTAAACAGCTTTTGACTGCATAACTAAACAATTTTGTCAATGTTAATCAGTTTCGAATTAGAGGCAGAGGAAGAGCCAGAGGAGTTTTTGCTGGGACAAATACTGGTCCAAACAACTCAAATACTACTTTTCAAAAGAGACCGAAGGAAGAGGAATGGGATCCAGAATATACCCCAAAGAGCAAGAAGTACTTCTTGGTGGGTGTTAGAAATCTGTGTGTTTGGTTTGCATTATTTTTTAAAGCATACTGGGTGAATTAATTTTAGTACAGGTATCCTTCATGCTAATAAAATTTCTAAAAAAAAATTTCACCATAATGTTTATAACACAAAGAATAAATGTGTTACACATTTTTAGGTGATTTGGAGTGTAGATAGTTTTCAAGTGCTTTTACTCCACCTCCTTATAACTTGGTTCCACCCCTTGTGTGATGCAATTTAGGGAAAGCTACAAGTGGAGTGGCAGCCATAATTAGAATGGAATATTATAACTCCTCTGTGGTTTATGTATTTATTTGAGTGCACTGTCTTGGTGCAAAAGTTGATCCTAAGAAAGGTTTTTTGACCTATTGGCAGTATATTTTTTTCAAGTAAAGTAGACCTGAAGAAAACTTAGAGTGCATTTTAAAAATATTCATGGAGAGACTATTATCTTTCCTTAGTACATTCAAGTAGTTGAGTGGGGAATTTTTATTGAATAAAGAGTTTATCCTAGGTAGATTCTGGCAGACAGACCTAGGTATTTCATTGGTATTAGATGAGAATTTCTTACTAAGGAAACACCTTTCCACAAAATGAATAGAACAGAGGGGAAAGGTTATGATTTGAGATAGACATCAAGGCCTAGGTGAGTTGAAATACCTTTGGTATGATAGATGTTATTGGGGGTGGGGGGATGTGATTTTTCAAGCGAGCCAACCAAGCTTTGGAAAGTAGCATATTGTATATAACTTGATTCATTTTCTTCCGTCATTTTCAAACAACCCCCTTCCCTAACCTCTGAAAAACATGATTTCAGGAAATATTTCTATTGAATATGTGAAAGTGAATGGATCATAGTGGGAAAAATAGTATTCTGTTTATAAAATTTTGTTTTATATATAGCTTTTTAAGGACTGTCCTTAGTAGTCCTTAAGGGACATTTGCTTCACCCAGTTTCCCTGACATGTAGCTAATTTTGCTAGTGGGTACTTCAGCAATGTTCCTTTTAAATAAGTTGCTTCTTTTTTGGGGAGGGGGTGGGTGGTAGTGGTAAAACATTTCACAGAATGTTCATATTTATTTCTCTAGTTTAACCACCAACAAACCTGAACTGAGTTAAACATAATAAACATTATGTTCGTGAGTTTGGAATTAGTCACTCTTCTACCTAGTATCTAAATAAAAATTAAGGTAACTCCTTTACTCAATATATTATCTATTATAAAGTGTGAAGAAGATAATAATACCACATCACATTTAGAAAGAGCTTACTTTAATAGTTTGGCACTGGTGGTGTATAAAATATTCAAATTAAGCCAGATAACTTTTTCTTCCATATCACTTCTAGGCAGCATTGGTACAGTCTTATTGCTGTTCCTACCTCCAGAAGGAGGCAGGTTGGTATAAAGCATAATTACATCGGTTTCTTGTCTACTATTAGGTATGACTTTCATGAATAAATTGCATGATCAAGATTTTGAGAATTAGATCAATGGAACAGCTTTTGTCTTCTGGCAATATAATTTTTTCAGGATTAATATTAAGTCTTCCAATTTGGTAGTTCTTTATTAAGTGTAGTGGCTTTCAGTATGTTTTAGTGCATATTTATTGCTTTAGCTTATAGTTCTTAAACAGCTTCACATATCTCAGAGGACAAAAAAGAACTATTTCAAGAATTTGGCTACTTGTAAATAGCAGGAACTGCTTAAAAAATATATATATTTATATACATATATATATATATATATATATATATATATCCATTGTATCATTGTTAAGTTTGTATGAAAAAGTAGCTAAGGGTCTGTTATATCCTAATTTTAAACAGAAAAAAATGTCAATTTATAATCTCTTTCTACTCAACTGATCAGTTTCCAAAGTTGACCACACTTTGTCCCTGATTTGAAGTCTATTAATAAATTGTTTTGATCTCTCTCTTTCTCTCTCTTACACAAACACACACACACACACACACACACACACACACACACACACACAATACATTCATTTTCTCTCCATATTAGGAGTCTAAACTCAGTTAACTCATTTGAGCAGGATTTAATGCTTCATACAGGTCACTTTTAGAGTAGAACCATAAGTGGATGGCCTTTTAGGGAGGGTGCAGGAAAGTTAACAGCCCGGTAAATTATTTAAAGAAAAAGATTTATAGGATAAGAAATATTAAAATATTTCCTATCCCATTGGGCATTTCTTGGGGCACTTAGAAAATTAAATGTTTAAAACTAGATATTTGATCTGTAGTGTTGAATTTAGTTGATATTGACTAAGGGATAACTGATAAAGAAACAGGCCTCAGACAGGGCAGCTGGTTGGCTCAGTGGATTGAGAACCAAGACCCAGAGATGGGAGGTCCTGGGTTCAAATTTGACCCCAGACACTTCTAGCTGTGTGACCCTGGACAAGTCACTTAACCCCTATCGCCTAGCCCTTACCACTTTTCTGCCTTAGAATCAATACACAGATTCTAAGATGGAAGGTAAGGGTTATTTATTATTATTTTTATATATATATATGTATATATATATATAAAGAACAGGTCTCAAGAGTCAGGAGTACCTTGGTGTGTGACCCAGGACAATCACTGAACCCTTATACCACAGTTCTAATCTCTATCCCTGGTCACAACATTATTTTCTGAAATTTCCCCTAATATCCCTTAATGGACGGGGGGGGGGGGGTACCTATGATCTCTTGGATTACAGATAGTTTATGATTGAATTTTATAATGAAAAAAGTTACAGTTATTAATGAGCACAGAATGCTGAAGAGAGAAGCTGTTGCAATCATGCCACTGCTAGGTCAGTGGTGACAGTTCAAGTCTCATAGCCCAGTGGTGCTATAAAGATTTGAATTTGATGTTTTACCTTTATAAATATATTCAAGGGGAGATCAATGGATTGAGAGTCAGTCCTAGAGGGTTCTGTGTTCAAATCTGGCCTCAGTCACTTCATGTGTGACTCTGGGCAAGCCTCTTAACCCCCATTGCCTAGTCTTTCCACTCCTTTTCCTTGGAACCAATACATAGCACACAGGAACAATACACAGAAAGTTTTAAAAAAGATTAATTCATAGTGGAGTAGTAGTACTCTGTGTTAGAACAAAAGAACAGAATTGGCATGCCTGGGTATTAGTTTTTGTTATTCCCCTAATTAAATTTTTACTCTAGAACACATCATTTTAACTTGGACTAGATCAGGTATTGTTAGCATTTTTTTGTGGCATGGTGTACCTTCAGTAGTCTGGTGAAACCTATGAACTTCTTCACACAATATTTTTAAATGCATAAAATATATAAGATCATAAAGGAAAATAGTCATACTGAAATTTAATTGTCAAAATTTTTAAAAACAAAAGTTAATGAACCTCAGTTAAAGAACCCCATTCTGTTCATGATCTTGAGCTACAGTTTAGCTTAAGGTATGGTTCCTGGTTCTTGGACATGCATAGCCAGTGTGAAAATTTGAGGGTCAAAAGTTTTGTTTGGGGTTTGTCTCTTACTGGAAGAGGAGAGACATTGCCAGAGGTTATACTTCCAAAAGTATTTGTCTTCCTCTTTCTTCCTTGAAAACATGCTTTTAATCTACTTTTAGGAGAGGATATTGTCTTTTTGTCAGCAGTGATCTTTCCCTTTTTGGGAACCCCTGAAAATCAGTTCCATTTCTATTGCTTTTAGAATTGATGAGAGGAGTACACCTGCTCTGTGAACCTCAAAAGATATCTTTCAAAGGTGGAAGCTTTTAGAACAGGGGTTGGCAACGTATGGCTCTCGAGCCATATCTGGCTCTTTCTGCAGGAGCCATAACGTCAATTTTTTTTTAGGCGCTGTTACAGGAGCGTGCACTGTGAGCACTGTACGGCTCTCATGAAATTACATTTTAAAAAAAGTGGCGTTTATGGCTCTCATGGCCAAAAAGGTTGCCGACCCCTGTTTTAGAGGGTAGCATGCCCAGAATTCTCCTGCCTTCTCCTTCCAGGCACTTTCTCACAAGTATCAACTAGTTAATCTCTCACAAACCAATAATAACTATTTTCTCAATTATCTCATAATTGATTGCTATTTCTTTTTTCTTTAATCTCCCCGTCCCCAACACCTTTTGCCAAAAACATTTAAAAGAATGTCATGCAATAGAATTTAAAGCTTAACCTTCCTTTGGTTTAAGGCAATTTAATTTGGGATTAGACGGAAACTTCCATTACACTTACTGGTCCAGATTCAATTTGTCAAACTATATTTTTGTACCATAATTATATTTTCTGATATCCTGGAACATATTTCTTTTAAACTACTACATTTTTACCTTGCTAAATAAAATCCGTTATACAGACATACACTGAAACATATTAGCAAAGGAGTTAATCTTTAATTGGTAAATTGATTAGAATATATTGGAATGTGGCAGTGCTAATTAGGTGTCAAATATATCAAGATTTTCATATGAAAGTATTAGCACTTGGATAATCACTGAATGTTTTAAGGAACCCTTTAATTTTATGAATTTAAGTGGGCTGTACATGGCTATAATCATCCAGATATCTAGAACCTTTTCAGGATTTCATTTATCTGGAATTGTTTCCTCTCCCTTCACTCTTCCCCCCATGCATCATTTAGCAGTTGTCAGTGACTTTTATTTAGTAGTGGCCCAGTGTAATTTTGTACATAGTCTTGATTCAAATAAAAAACCTCATTCATTTATACAATGCTTCAAAAAAGAGGTAATGGGATATAAAAACAATTGTCAGTATTCATGATTTATACTACATGTCTGAGTATTGGAAATGTTTGATGTAGGGGAAAAAATGGTAATATTTGATAGGAAATTCTGTATGCTGATATATGACAACTTAACAGTTATTGGTGGTTGGCTCCAAAGGAAGGGATCATTATAAGATGGAAAAGGTAACATTTAGTTATGGTTGTAAAGTCTACTCAATTTCAGCAGGTCTACGTGACAAATTTACAATTTAAACAAATATTACTACATCATGCTTTCTGAATACCTACCTGAAACATGTAAAGTTTTGAATTGAACATTTAGCTGATTATCAACATGCTTTAAACTGAGGTTAAAGTGCTCAAAAACATCTCACTGACTATTTTTAACCTTCCTTTAGCATGACGACAGGGATGATGGTGTGGATTATTGGGCCAAAAGAGGAAGAGGCCGCGGCACTTTCCAACGTGGCAGAGGGCGGTTTAACTTCAAAAAATCAGGTAGCAGTCCAAAATGGACACATGACAAATACCAAGGGGATGGGATTGTTGAAGATGAAGAAGAGACCATGGAAAATAATGAAGAAAAGAAGGACAGACGCAAAGAAGAAAAGGTAGAAAATTCCAACTTGTCAGTGAATTGAAGAGCAGATTTCCTTCAGTATGGGCTAGGAGGGTGACGATTTGCTAAAACTAGTAAATCTAATTTTATAAACAGAGCTTGCTATGGTTTATAAATTGTATGTAGTTCCCCCCTGGCTCTGTTAATCTTCATTTTCTGTGTTTTTTATTATAGGAATAGTAAATCTGAAGTAAGATTGCAACTGAGAGCAGAACTTGCACCCACCATTTTTTTACGTGATTTTTTTGTTTTCAAAAACGAATGTAAGCATTTTCCTTAAATTTTACTGTTTGCAAGTAGTCTGTAGAATTTTTGTTTAAGTCTTTAAATATCTCAATAATAGTAGAGTGTATGTTGAGGATTGTACTGAAGCAAAGTAGAAAGTTGCTACGTACCATATTTGTAACTATCAGCTTAAAAAACCTTTTACTGTTTTTGTTATATGCATTGTAATTCTGCTTTGTCTATAAGATATGGTCAAGTACAACTATGTGAAAGTTCTGGTTTTTCCCTCCCCCTGTTTGTCAGTGTTTTATTCTGAAGTAAACTTTAGCGCTATATACAAATCCCTGAACAGAAATTGTTTATACAAGCCGTTAATTATTTTAACAGTACACAGCTGTTGTTAGCATCTTCCTTAAGTAGAACACATACACTGTAGGGTGACCAATCTTTGACGTATACCACAGAACAAGTTGTGTTGCTTTGGTGAACTAATAATAAGCAAGTTCAGCACTACAGTGAATATTCTAAAAGGGGGAAAATGCCATTTTTGCTCAGCCTAACAGTTGAGAAGTAGAAAAGGTAAGCACTTCAAATTATATACAGAATATAAAAATCAGATTAGATAGTTTGATGAAATGGTTTTCTACTAAGAGCAGACATTAAGTACAAATATAGGAAAGCTTTAGAGTCATTCCTCTTTTGCTTCAAAATTCACTGTTGATACTCTTGGAGGATTGATTCATGATCTTGGACAATCAACAACTCTTTGAGGAACAAAACTGGTCTGTAATTAAAAGCATTATAGATAAAACTCCACCTAATTTGTACTAAGTTAAAAAAAAAACTTTTTAAGCTCTTGTGACATGAATGATGGCTAGGGTGGGGAAGACCCTACAGAAAATTTTTAATGCAGATACTTGGAAAGCTAGAGTATATAATAGAAAGAAAATATTTGCATTTTACATGATTTTAAAAAGTGGAATGTTTTAGGTTATATAAGATCAGCTACATATACGTTAGGCAACAAGGACAAACTATTCACCAGAAGTGTTTTTAAAAATTTGTTTTTCAAATGCCACCAATAAAAAGTTTTTGTCAGGAAGTTTGTTATAGCATTGACCCAGCTTGCATTTGTTTCTGTTTTAGTTCCAGTTTGTAAAATGGTGTTATCATTTTATTTCTGGGTTTTTTCTTCAGGTAGACAGTCTGTGAATTGTCTTCTACATTAGTATTTTCGGCTTTAAAAGGAATAAAAAATCTGAAGTAATTATTTAATTCAAACCCTTTATCATAATTGAAAGAAATTCCTCCCTTTCAGATTTGAGAAGAAAGACAAAATAGCTATGCACAGGCATAAGTACAAGTGCTTGCTATTTCTGTTAAGGCTCTAAACATTTTTAAGTGAAATTCTTATTTTTATTCAGTCCTTATTTATGATCATTTTATGAGTTTCTGGCACCGTGGTGGTTGCAGCAATAGCATTTGCTAAAAGTTTATTTTTTAAAAAATTGGGTTTGGGGTAGGTGAGGAAAAGGAAACACAATTAGAAAAGCAAAAGAAAACTTCAGTTTCGCATGTTTTCCCTGCACTAATTTGTTACCCTGAAATTGCTTATTAAAACAAATACATGTCCAAGCAAAAATACATATTATTGCCATTACTCAGGAAGTGTAATTCAATGCTGGGAGTACCATCTTATCAACTGAGTTCATCCATTTCCAAACAAATAACACATTTTCTTGGATGCTTAGCATTCAGCTAGGTAGATAATTTATTTGAACACATTTGCTACTTAGAAGAGAAACTCACCATGCACTGCTGTATGTTTTTGTCTTTCACTGAAGAAAATGAGTGCTTTTCTGTGATAGTAAACTTGATAGGAGCTGGTAATTAAAGGCTATCCTGAGAGAGAACATCAAGGTTTTTAAAGCAGATACAATACACTGCTTTAACTTATATGTACAACAAATTTTTGTGACATTATTTCCCTAATTAAGGGAAGAATCCTAGATGGAATAAAACTGCATGTCTTTTCAGAGCCCAGGGTAAAGCATGGTGTGCAATTTTTTTTATTTTTATTTTTTTGCAATCCACAATTTAGCTTCATACTTACTGACATGTACACCAAAGCTAAATTGCTCTTGTTAAGATATTGTCTAATGTTTACAGTAGCAGGAAATATTAACCCTTTGGTACCTGCATTGACAGACTTCCTTTTGCCCAGAGAAGGGAAACAAAATGAACCAAAGGATGTTTCCAGGAAGGATTAAGAAAGCTGCTTAATCACAAGAAGGCCATGACTCAGTTCTTAGGTGTGTATACCTTCCAACATCCTAGGAGTTTTACTATTAAATGCAAAATATATTTTTTACAATATCAGACTGCTTTAAGGAGTCATTCCTTTTTGTCACAGTTTTAAATCAGTGTTGGGCATTAATTTGAGAAAAGTCTTCCCCAGTAAGGATGGCTATATATAGATGGTTAGATGACTCCATTCAGTGTGATGTATAATGGAATAGGGACCCTTGTAAATTGTCATATGCCAATAAAATGTCATAAGTGGTAATGTGTTATTGTTTGATTACAATAATTAAGAATATATTTGCCTCCTATCAGAGTAGTTTCTTTGGCCTCTTTTACCTAATATCTTCTAAAAACTATAATTATTCTGCTCCAAGAATATTGGAAGTGCTTTACTTTCTCAAACCTCATATGTATCTTTCTAGACTTAATTTCCATTGAGAAAGGACTTATTAGTTGGCCTATGGCATCAGTAAAAGAATCTAAACCAAATGTTTAGCCATTTGTGTCACTATATTGAGAAAGTATATACTTAATTTAGGTTGGAAATGCATCTATTTTTATTTAAATAGTCATTGAAGGAACTATGTGTAGATGTTAGGGAAACCAAATGAAATAAGACTGGCCCTTCTTTTCAAAGAGAGTTGGTCATTTATAGTTTAAATACTAAAATTCCAATTTTGTTTTATACTTTGCCAAAAAAAGTAGGGGATGGGGAAGGAAGAGAAGGCTACCATTTACTTCTGTGGTAAGATCTGATTTAACTTTTATAGTTCATCTCCCAAGAATTGTTTGAAATGTAAAGATGATGACCACTTTGATTTTCAACAAAGCTTCTTCACAAAATAGATGTCATGATTTAAGGAAAATGGAGAATAAATTGGAATACTACAAATAGTAATTTCATTGGTTCCTTGATCTCATTGATGTGGGCAATTTATCAGTACAAACTGCCACTCATCTTTGCCTTCTGTGTCATTCGTTGTCTACTCTCACCATAAGTCACTAAGAAGAAACTAAAATGGAGACCTTTCTTCCTTAGCAGGAAGTTTATCATAAAAATGAGCATTTTGCCTTCTACCATGTGACTTTCATTAGCCTACACAATGAACAGATGATGTAGTTATAACAAGTTAATAATGCATTTTATACAATATTGGCTGCTGGCCTACTTGCCAATTCTTAATTATCTCCCTGAAGGAAGAAAACTTTTAACTTGGGCCCCAGCAACTAATGGCCTTTACCTTGTTATAGCCACAGACTACAGCCCATCCCTGGCCATCCAGCTTTGTAAACATATCCTACTGGTTGAAAAGGAGAATATGAGAACAGCACAAATCCATCACCACTCCTGGAAAAACAACTCAGAGTACTCACCTCATTATCTAGTCCTTGGATTTAAAGGGTAATAGTCTTTGCTGTTTTATTTGAATTAGTAAGGAAAGAATTTGTTTTAAACTTGTTTAGCAATTCTGGAGTACTTGTAAAGGAAACATTTGTTGCATTTTGTAGCTTTTTGGTAAGAAGCTGAATATAATCACCAGTATCATTTCTGCATAAAGAAAAAACGATGTATGCTTTTTGAAGTTTTTTTTTTTTTTTAACTTTAGTGATTATGATTATCTAAATGGATTGTCCTGGTAGTCCTTGAGCGACAAAATTTAATTAATTCACTTTCCTTATGTAAAAGAAATTGCATTAGGAACCAGTCAAGTACTGTTATAATGTCTGTTCCTTTATCTGTGTTTCTCAAATTAAAAATAGGAAATACCTATTGCTTAATGAAAGAAAATATACTCTAGGTTGTAACCGTCAAGGTTAGTAATTTGAATTATGTACAGATTATTATTTTTTTTTTTCAAAACATTCTCATCTCCCTTTAGTAATCTTGAGAGAGAGATAAGATCACAAAGGTAGTTAGATAGTAGATGTGAGATTAGAATTTGGGTCTCTAGACTCCATTTTACATACAAACCTAATATTAAACAGGAAGAAAAACAGCTGTAGGCTGTGATAAAGAGTTCTCTTGAGTCCATGGCTGAAGATTAGAAACTTGTTTTACATTAGGTACCAATTTTTAGCTCTAGACTATACATTTGCCTGTAGTCAAAGGAGGAAAGGAACAGTAAAAATCTTATCAGAATATAATAAAAAGAAAGTCCCTGCTCATTTGCCTTATTTAGAAAGGACAAAACTGTGTTTGGCACTAAAGTTTCTTCAGAGCTTGACTTCAGCCTCTACTTTTCCAAGATGATTCAAGCCAAACTGGTCTGTATACTTCATGTTGGTGACATCCCATTTCTCTTTCACTGGCTCTGAATGCTCATTGAAGACAAGTTGCTCCCCCTTCCCCTCAATATTTTGTATGTTTCTTTAGCAAAAATAAAGGCAATTCCTGATGAGTAAACTTTATTTACCTATCTAGATTACCTTCTTTGCAAATTTAGAATATCAGAGTTGCTTGGGACTATTGAGAAATTGAGTGATTTCCTTTTATTTGCCCTGCTGTGTCAAATAAGCCAACATGGTCAGAATGGCTCAGAGATCAGTTCTGTATCCCTTATGTCATGCTTCTCATGATGTATATATTATGCTGTGTTTTATTTTCTATGTACAAATTAACTATCCCCTTTTCAGCAGAATGTAAGCTTGCTGAAGGTAGACTTTCATTTTTGTCTAGTATTATTCCTGGCAAAGAGCAGGCACTTAAACAGATTACTGTAGAATAAAGAATGAATTAGTAACATTACTGGAATCAATTCAACTTGAATACAATTTTAATTAAGATTAAAGTTGGAGCCTTCAGCATTTTTACATTCATTCTCTTCAGCCTTTGTTAAAGGATCAATGAAAAAGTTAGCAAATGAATTGTTTGTTCTCTAAAGAGACTAAAACACACCCAGAAAACTTTTTAAAGTTGAATATTCAACTTCAAAATTGCATTTCATTTTTCTGAACCCATATGCCTGAAGGGTACATGTACAAAGTCAGTAAGGTAAGGGTAGTGACAGGAAAGTTTAAAAACTTCAGAATGAATATTTTCACTTGATTTAAAAATCCTTCAGTGAGTGAAAAGGCACTATTCTTCTCCCTATTAAAATCTCAGCCAACTAAGAAAAGGGGTGAGGTATTAGCAGTGGTAGGTGATAAGGTTTGATGATCTATTGAGGTTCATATTGGAAACCTTTGATAATCTGAGGTATAAAAGTATGTTTAGTGAACTAGTAGAGAAAAAAGTAATTTGTACACAGGTATACTTTAGGACTCACTAGAGAAATCAATATAGTTGGAAGAGATTTAAGAGATAATTTTGAATTCTAAAAACTCATTTCCATCAGTTAGTTTCTAGTATTCTTATGTAAATCTGAATTTTTATATTTGTTATCCACTTATAATAAAACCACCTCTCATAGAGGGTCCTTGATTTAATCAAGTGTTGTGAACGTGATTATCTGGTTTCCCTTGTCACCTCTGAAATTTACTGAGTTAGCATTGAAGAACAAATTTTATAAGATACTATGGAATAAAGATATTTAGAATAAAAGTTAGCTCTACATAAGACTACAAAGGAATAACAATAATAATAGATGATAACAATAAAGCTAGCATTTATATTGTACTTTAAGTTTGGAAAGTGCTTTATAAATATTCTCATTTGATCCTCACAGAAACTTTGGGGGAATAGGTGCTATTATTATCCCCATTTTACAGATGAGGAAATTGAAGCAAACAAACGTTACAAGTGTTTTTGCCCAGGGTCAACACAATGAGGTAGGAATCAAATGCTGGTATTATCCTGACTCCAAGTCCACTATGGCACCTTTTGCATGCTTTTTTTTTTAAAACTGTGTACTACATCTTTATAGTAAGGCAGCTAACATATTATAAGATCTTCCAAAGGTGACTGATGTCTTTGATTTTAGTTTAGCAAAATGCAAGCCTGAATAGCTTTCAGATAATTGATGTGTGTAGAAAAACTTTAATAAGGGGTCCATGACAGATATGATGGGAACTTTATTCAGATCCAATGTATACTGAAATCTCAGTGTGCTAATTGAGTATCAGTTATTAATGATAAAGTCTTATGTAAAGCAAGATTTTTAATATGTGCTCCACAGTTTCATGAAAGCTGTCCCACATAGGTCAAAATTCAAAGAATTTCATGTTAATGGTGAATTTCTCCAAAAATACCTTTTCACAGATGACATTGATTACATCAAATCCAGAATATTACAAAACCTTTCCAACAATAGGAAAAGTTGAACTATCTACACTAGAGAATTAAAGTGAATGAAAAAAGTGCACATAACCTCCCATGCTAAATAATTAAATAATAAACTCACTTGCCCTTCACAACAACATTATTAGATAGGTTACTATAATTATATCTGTTTTATAAATAAAGTTATAACCAAGTCTCTATAACTAGTGTCTTATCAAACCCAGGTCTTCTTGACTTCAAATCATAGTTCAGTTCACCATACCACACTATTTTGATGTGTATGTCAAAAAAGAATTTTGATACAATAAGATGAGCTCAGAAATGAATCAAAGTTGGAGATGAGCCTGGAATGTAATTAAGAAATAGAACAGGACTAATAATAGTAAACTGTCACATGTCCATCTCTTACGCTAATATTATGGTGTTGCTACATTTTTGTGAATTCTTATACTTAAAAAATTAAAAGATACATAGTGGATGTAAATAAATATCAATAAAGACTTGGTATAAAATGTTACCAAGGCTATGTTATTAATGACCAGAAATCTAAATAGGCTGATCTCATGGTATAAAGATGGCAATTCTATTACTACTTACACTATTTTAAAAGGCCAATAAAGGGGGCAGCTAGGTGGTTCAGTGGATAGAGAGCCATACCTAGAGATGAGAGGTTATGGGTTCAAATCTGGCCTCAGGCACTTCCCAGCTATATGATCTCAGTTGCCTAGCTCTCACTGCCAAACTTTCTTGTCATTATGTCAAGAGAATGGAATTCTGAAAGATAATTGTGTGCTTACACAATGGAAAAGATTGGGCAGTAAGTACCTTTTTATGTAGGGAAAGGTCACTTTTCAGGTGGCAAGTTAAAAGAAAATCTGATTCCAAATCTAAATTAAAATTTGAGTATATTCAAATATATTAATACTTTAGAAGTACTTTATATTCATTGTTAATTCATTTTAAAATCACAGATTTCCTAGATCCTTTGGCTGGTTCCCCTTTTGGGGGAGAGGGCAGAGAATATGTTATTTCACTTTTCAACTCTCAATGGCATATAAAATAATAAAGTATAGCTGATGAAAAATTCCAGATGTGGGAGAATTCAAATAAAAAACAACATAGTAAGAGTATTTTATACTGTCAGATTAAATGATGTAACAGTAATATACCTGTTCCTAAGAACAAAATCATTTCCTAAATGAGTGTGGCTTTGAGGAAGAGGATAAACTGAAACATTTCAAATATTTCCTTTTGAAATAAATACTTATATTTCTATAATCCCAAAGAATTGTAAATATAAGTGATTTTACAAAGTTTCTGGATTTTAAAATGAACTACAGTAAAATCTCTTGGCTTCTAAGGGATGGAGTATAAGTGGTATGGATGTTTAGGCTGAGGAGAGATCCAAAAAAGTGTTGGTATTGGTATTAGCACTTTTTAGCAAGTATTAGCAAAGTTTGTGAGGTGTTTTATACACATAATCTCATTTGGTTCTTAACAAAAATCCTCTGAGGTAGGTGATATCATGCTCTTTTTACACTTGAGGACACTGAAGCTGATGATGTATGCAATCACACAATTGGTTACACAAAAAGTATATGAATTAGGAATTAAAGCACTTGATTACTCAGTACTTTTATCATTGTGCAGATGTGATGTTTCTTATTAACTAAGGATATTAAACAGGAGTAATATGGGTATTACAAGAACTGAATAAATTATGCTTCTGGCATTTTTACTAGCCCCCCCCCCCCCACTTCCCCTCACCCACAACAGTTCTGCCTTCTGATCCACTAGAAATTCAATGCTGACCTGGACCTTCTCTGTTGCATCACAGTTCTATAAGCTGCACTGGGAACCATGGCTTTTTCATGAGTCAACTACAAATAATAATGCCTTTGTTATGAAGCAAAGTACTTTGCTGAGGATGATGACGTAGACAAAAAATAAAGTAGCCCCTACTCTGAAAGTGTTGATGTTCTCCTTTTTTTACTGAAGCCTTTGGTTTTACTATTGCTCTCTTCCCACTTAGCTAATGAACTCAACCATCTGAGGCAGCCAATGCTGGTACTTACTCAGTTTACCTACACCCATACTTCATCCCTGTCTTGGATTCTTAATCTAGTCTTCTATAGCCATTTCAAATTTCTGCAAATAGATAAACTTCCTTTGTGTTCAAAACCTCTCTACCCTGGGCCCAAATGAAGGGACTATTTCCTGTCTCCACTACCAAGACTTGATGCTCAATTCTATCACCTCTTCATTTTTAGTTCCTTATAATTTGGACTTATCTTTAATATTGCACTGAAGCTACTTTCAAAGGTTACTTAACTTTCAAACCCTTTGAGCTCTGCAATGTTACAATGCTGACTATTTCTTTTTTCTAGATGCTTTTCTCAGTTTGCTTCTGTGTAAGAGCATTTAGGGTTTTCCTTCTGACTGAGAATCATCCAGTGTCTTTTATAGCTCCCCCTTGTCCTCATGTTCTTCAAAGTCAGGGAATGCCCTAAAGGTTTTGTATTTGGTTATCTTCCTCTCTACACATCCTCAGTTTAGGAATTCCCTTAGTTTCCGTTAGAATTCTATGAGAAACTTCCCAAGATAGAACTACTCAATTTCTGGACTCACATTTACAACTAGCATGTGTGCCCAGCTTTCAGACTCCTTCTATGACCTGGATTCATCATTTTTTACCCCAGCCCCCAGACCTGTTCTACTTTTAGCTTCCTAATTTCTTTTAAAAGGAACTTCAAGGGGGCAATCGGATGGCTCAGTGGACTGAGAGTAAGGTCCAGAGACAGGAGGTCCTGGGTTCAAATTTGGCCTCAGACACTGCCTAGCTGTGTGACCCTGGGCAAGTCACTTAACCCCTATTGCCTAGCCCTTACTGCTCTTCTGGAGATGAGGGTGTAAAATATAATAAATAAAAGGAACCTTAATTTTTTCTAGTCACACTAGCTCAAAACCCCAGTAACTAAATTACTATTTAAAAACTAATTACACTTCAGAATCAATACTAAGTTATCAGTTCCAAGGCAAAAGAGCAGTACGTGTTAAGCGATGGAAGTTAAGTGACTTGCCCAGGGTCACATAGCTTAGGAGGTGTCTTGGTCAGATTTGAACCCAAGACTTCCCATCTCTATGGCTGGTTCTCAATCCACTGAGCCACCTAGCTGGGCCCTACACTACTACTTTACTCTCAAAGTTGAATTTAGCACTAAGATACATTCCCCTCTTCATAGATTAGGAAATAGGCCCAGAAACATTAAGTACCTAAGGCATTTTAGGCAAGTCTACAAAAGGAGTTAAATTGGCATCATCTTTTAGAATTATGTGGGATGATGGTTAATTTGATCTATATGTTCCATAATGATTGCTAGTGGGATGGAAGAGAGGGAAAATATGAGATAATAAGAATAAAGCATTTATTAAATGCCTTTTGTGTGCTGCCAGGTACTTACTATGTTACCAACAAGCAAAATAGTTATGCTCTTGAGGAATAATTATAATAGCTAATGTTTATTAATGTTTAAAGTTTTTATAATTCTCATTTGATCTTCATACCAATCCTGGGATGTAGATAATGCTCACACTTTACAGATAAGGAGACTGAGGCAAACAGGTTAAGTGACTTGCCCAGGATCACACAGCTAGTAAGTATCCCAAGCTGGACTTGAACTCAGGCCTTCCTGACTCAGTGCTCTCTATCTGCTATACCATCTATCATATTTTTAAGGTGGGAGCTGAGAAGGATGGGTTAGTTTTTTCTGCATTGTCATTTCCCTGCCCCCAAACCTAAACTCCGCCTACATGTTAAAATTCCACTATCATCTGGGCTGATGTTTCCTACTAGTCTTAACATCTGAGCTTTCTGCCCTAGTTTGGTCAGCTCCCTGATACCACAAAATGCTCATTTCCAGCTCTATTTCCTTTTAAGTTGAGAACCTTTCCCCTTTCTAAATTCTATTCTTTAAAGTCCAGTTAAATAAGATCTTATCTCTTCTACAATGCCTTCCTATTTAGGATTATACGGTTAAGAGACTAAAAATCTAATCCAATGCCTTAATTTTATAAATGATAAAACTGAGGTGGCCTATAGAATTTAAATGATTTGTCTAGGATTATCCAGTTAAGTAAAAAGCATAGAAAGATCTCAACCCACTTTTGATATTAAGACTTTCTGTTCTTAAATATTTACTAATTCTCATTGATTTCCCTTTTTTCAACTCCTGTAGTCTGAGCCATACAAATTAGTTAGTGGCTGTTTTATATTAATTTAGGTATTAGTCTTTTCCAATTAAATGGTAAATTGTTTGAATGTAGGAACTAATTGCAAATTTCTAGTATATGTGCTGCCAAAGTAAATACCTAATTACAAATTTATCCATGTGTTCCATAGGCTAGCATTGACTTCTGTACTTAGTAGTGCTCCCTCACTGATTTAGTAAAGTCACCCGTGGAGAATTGTTGCTTAGCCAATAAATATGAAAGGCAAAAATATTGTAGTAATGAATGTAAGTGTTATGAAGTGTTTACATCTGTCTTTACACTCCCCTTGGAAGTTACTGAGCTTCTTGCCCTCTACTCTGTGTTAACTGTGTTAACTGCAGTAAAGGAACAAACCTTTTAATTGTCATAATGTAAATGAGACATTTCACAGTACTAATTTAAGAACACTCATTCAAACTTTTAGGGAATAGTAAATTGCTGTAACTTAAGATTCTATATAATGCACAAAGGCAGTGATTGAAGGTCTTCATTAAGTTCTTAGGCATTACTAACTTCCACTAGTTGAAAGATAGTGAGGTCTTGCATTAATAATTTTATATGAACAAAATTCATTTATGTTTAAATAATTTCTCTCAAATTTTCCTCATTGCCTAAAAGGCAACACTTGTAAAGAATTTCTTAAAGTATTTGGATTAGCAGTTATAAGAACACATGGTATTAGAAGCAAATAGTCTTGAATAAAAGAAGTACTTGCTATAATGGTAAAAATAAGTATGGATAAGCAAAATATGGAGGAAGGGAAGAGGCTGAAAGAATTGTGCTCTGCTAAAAAACACATCAAGTGTTTTTAAACATCTTAGGTTTTTTACAAGAATTTTTTATACTATTCTCTTTTTAGTGTTTAGATGATTAAGATCATTACAATTTTAATTTTTGCTTAAGGAAAAAATTAAAATTCCTCACCTGGAGATATGAATAACTTTAAAATGATTCAGAAATATAAGAATAGGAAAATGGGATTTTTGTTGTTTCTGTTCTGTGGATATGAAACTAAATCTAACCAACATACAATTGTTAGGGCATCCATGCTTGTAAATGTGTCTGAAAACATGGAAGTAGAGACAAACACCATATAATTTATATTTCTTGAAGTTTATTTCATCTTGAGTTACTTCTGTTTAAAAGCTGTTTTTATTTGCTATTAATTGGGTATCTGGAATTTAATCCTTAGATTATCTTTTGTAGTTACTTTCTTTTAACAAGTCTTTAAATAGTTTGTGCTTACTCCTTCCTATAAACCTAGGTATAACACATGACCTCCTAAAGGAGGTTTTTGATCATTCAAAAATTTCATGGGGCAGCTGGGTAGCTCAGTTGGATTGAGAGCCAGACCTAGAGACGGGAGGTCCTAGGTTCAAATCCGGCCTCAGACACTTCCCAGCTGTGTGACCCTGGGCAAGTCACTTGATCCCCATTGCCTACCCTTACCACTCTTCCACCTATAAGTCAATACACAGAAGTTAAGGGTTTAAAAATAAAAAAAAAATTTCATAATCCACAAAGAAAAATAAAATAAATGCATATTGTTTAGATTATGTTGGCATGTTAGGTGGATAGCCTATTGAATTAGTCTATCAATACCTCAGTCTTAGATAAGCATTTCAAATGGAAGATGAGTTGGTTCTTGAATTGATAAAGAGGAAATTAAAAGGCTAAATTATGAGACTTTGGATAATTTTGCAGTACTTTAAATAATTCCAAGAAGCTCTCTAATATAAGTCCATCAATTTTTCCTCTTTTTAAGTTAATAATTTATCCTTACACTTCTATCCTACACACCTGTCTCACTAAACCTCATTTTCAGAAATATTTGCAAAACCTAACAAAGTGATTGTGTCTGACAATAAAGACTTCACTCCATACTTTCATGTGTTTATTTTTTTTTAATTATTTTCGTAATACAAAGACTACAAAAACTGTACCCCACTTTTGAAAAGAAGGTTTGCATTTTCTCTTTCTGGGATTCAGATTGATCACTACAATTAATCTTTGAGCATCATTTTAGTGTTTACATTTACATTGTCATTATGCATATTTTTCTCTTGATTCTACTCTTTAAAGCTCCTTTTTAAACACAATCTTTTTGGTGATGCTACATATTGGTGACTTATGGAACACTACATTCCCTGAAGAATGAAAAACACAAGTGACTTTAAGGTCAGTGGATAGATGCTTGAATGAGTATAAGTAAGATGCAGTCTATTATCAGTGTACAAGAAGTGCTGTGAAAAAGAATGGAGGCTCATGGTGTAGTAATAACCCAATGATAATTGATATATGCTTCCAAGTGTGTCACTGGTAAGTATGAAAAACTACAAGATTTAAAGGAAGGCTTCAAGCAGGTTAGTTGAATGCCATTGGAAGATTTAATGACATGAAGACAAAATGACATGAAACAAATCACAGGATGGAAAGCCACGGATGGTTTGCAATCTAAATTCTGGGAGTGTTCACAATAATGAAATAACTTCATTAAAATCAGTATTTAAAGTCTTACATGCATGTCATTAATTATTGCTGATGATTCCCCCAAGAGGGTAAAGAAGAAGGGGTAGATGGAAATTTAAAGGAAATTTAAGTGATGTAAAAAAAGGTCAACAAAAAATGTAAAATACTTAATATTGATTAGATTTTCCATTTAATGTAATTTTCTATAGGAGTACACCTCATAACCAAATGGCGACTGCAACTCAATTCCATTATTTAGTTTGTGGCTTCATAAATAATGGAAATAGATAAAACATTTTCATAATTAGAAATAATTTTTAGAAGAATTTAGTTTAAAACATTTTAATATAGAAATAAAGCTGTCATTTTTATATAGAGAAGATTCTGTCATGAAACAATTCGTATAAACTTTAAAGAAGCAATCAAGCCATATGTAAATTATAGGTAAGAGAGAGGTTAAGTGACTTGACTAAAGTCAGTCAGCAATTGGGCTAGATTAGAGTCCAGAATCCTAACTCCCACACTGACCCACTGACCCATGCTGTGCAAACAGTTGCTTTAACCCTTCCTAGCTTCTTTTTGAGGAGGATCTTTATTTTGTTGGGAATTCCCACTGGAAGAAGGAGAGGCACAGTAGAATGGTCCTTGACTTTTGACTCTTTATGCACATGTCATTTTTTCAGTTGTGTGACTCGGTGACCTCATTTGGGGGTCTTCTTGGCAAAGATCCTGGATTGGTTTGCCATTTCCTTCTCCAACTCATTTTAGATGAAGAGTTTGTGGCAAACAGGATTAACTGACTTACCCAAGTTCATAGATCTAAAAAGTGTCTAAGGCTGGATTAGAAGTCTGGGAGATTCATTTTTCCCAGCTCTATTCAGTGCACCTCCTAGCTGCCTGCCTAGTTCTTGATATTTGTTGAGTTCAAGCACAGTAGCTTGAGGGCTCACAGTTGAGAACTCTAGGGCAGTGTAGTGTAATTAAAAGGATTTCTGTAGGACAGCAGTTAGGGAACAAAAAGCACATCTAGGATTGGGCTTGGGGTTAGGAAGATCCCAGTTTGAGCCCTCCAGACACTAGTTTTTCTCTGGGCCTTTAACCTCTCACTTCCCTTATCTATAAAATAGGGATGAAAATATTACCTACCTTTCAGGTTTATTGTGAGGATCAAATGAGATTTAAGCATTGGGCTTCAAGTGCTGTCTGTATTAGCTGTTCTTGTTATTAATAATAGCAGTCTTGGCTTTGCCGCAAGCTAGCTATGTGGACAGCTATTAAGATAAAAGTTGAACTATAATATCATTAAGGGTCCAACTTACAGCATAAACTAACTTAGAGTAACTAGTTACTATAACTGGTTGGTTGTACCAAGAGTTGAGTCCTGAATTAACATGTACTCCTGATTATTGCACTCTACAGCAAGTATACCAAGTTTTTTTCCTCCTGTCATCATCCTTTCATCCAAGGGCTCTGGTCACATTTACTGAGAAGCATTTACATAGTGCTTTAAGATGTGCAAAGCACTTTATAAACATTTCATTTGATTCTCAGCAGAACCCTAGGAGGAAGGTGCTATTATAACCATTTTTTCAGGTGAAATTGAAATGTACAGGTTGACTTGTTCAAAGTAATATATCTGGTAAGAGTTTGAGATTAAATTTAGAGTTTAAAATTAAATTTGAACTTGGGTCTTCCAGATTCCAAGTCTAGTACTGTTATCTCTATTCACTATGGCCTTCAGCTGTTCCATTAAACAATTAAATTCCTTCTTCACCCCTCCTTGATCATTTAAGAAATTCCTTACATCATGCCCTGGTCTCTGCCTTTATTCCAGTATCTTCTGAAGAGTTGAGCCTTGCTTTTAGACTGACCAATCCCTCTAAAACACCCTAATCCTATCTCACACTTCATCTCACCCTTATTTTCACTCTAGATCAGTGATGGTGAGCCCTTTTATGGATAGAGTGCTAGGTCCTTTCTCCACCCCAGTGTTTGGCCTCCCACCTACCCCTTATCCCATATGGGAGGGAGGAAGTGCTTCCATTGGATTGCTAGGCGGAGGTGGGGAGGGTGGGTGAGGTGAAGAATGCCCTCAGCAAGTGTAGAGAGGAGGATGGGAGTGGGTCCAGTGCTCTGCTCCCCTTTATTTAGCTCAGTCCCCTGTAAGCCACCCACCTTATCCCCTATGCACTTCCATTGGGCTGCTGGGCAGAGGGGTGGAGCATGTGAAAAAAATGTCAGGCAAAGTGGAGAGGATGGAAAGGAGCAGCTCTGCCAGTCCCTCTGCCTTTCTAGTAATGAACTCTGGGGGGGTGGGGAGGCACATGCCCACAGAGAGCACCTTCAGTGCTGTCACTGACACTTGTGCCATAGGTTTGCCATTGCTGCTCTAGATGATTGAATGCCCTTCTCGACTGCAAGCAAGCCCAAATCTCACCCATGTTTAAGAAGCCTCCACTTGACCCTATTGCTCCCCCTCACCCCCAAAGTATCATCCTATATATCTCCTCCATTTTATACAGAAACTCCTGGGAAAAAAGTTAACCACTCTACTTTCTGCCTTTTTCAATCTCATCACTCATCCCAAATTGCCATTCAAGACCTTGGACAAAATCTCTTAAATCTTTCTGGGCCTTATCCTTTTCATTTTTTAAAATGAGAGTTTTAGATTGTTGATGAGTCTCTTCTGTCTCTAAATCTATAATCATTATATATAATTATCGGTATTTTATCTGATTTTTAAAGCTTTCCAGAGGTGGCCATTGCCTCCCTGCCTTAGTAGAATAAGAGAAAAATTGCTAGAAACTACTGTACTGAATAAAAAAAAAAGTGGCATAGAAACTACTACAACCACTAAGAATTAGATTTCCTTAGTTTGATATATGAGAAAGCAATTTCCCCACGCTGACACCTGGCAAATACAGGTTCTTGCACTGTGTTCAGTAGTGACCTACTCTTCACAACCACATTTATTTTTAGCAGACATTAGTTTACCATTTGCTTCTCCAGATTATTTTACAGATGAAGAAATTTAGGCAATAGGGTTGTGATTTGCTTAGGGTCACACAGCTAGGAAGTGTTGGGGGGAGTCCTGACTAAAGGCAGTGTTCTAGCCACTATGCCACGAAGCTTTAGGAATGGTTTAAAACAGAATTCAAAAGTGCCACAAGACTTTCCAGGTCCCAGTCCGTTCTCCAATCAGCGTGAAATTATTCTTTCTAAAGCATAAATATCCGCCCCTTTCAATCCTAACTAATGGCTACCCATCCCATCCAGGATCAAACAGGAAATGTGTTCAAAGCCTTTCACAATCTGGCCCCTTCCTTTCCCCATCCCCATCCTCTGGTCTGTTGACGCGGATTTGCTTGCTTGTTCCTTACCGAAGATATTCCATTTCTCAGCTGGAGCATTTTCTCTTCCTGTCTTCCTAGCCTGGAATGCCCTCCTTCCTCATTTCTGTCTTCTAGTTTTCTTTTAAGTCCTAGCTAAAATCTCATTTTCTACAAGACGCCTTTCCTTAGCCCAAACATTTTTTAAAAGTGTAATTGTCTCCTATCCCCACCTTCCATTAGACTATGACTAAGTCTTTTGTCTTTTTTTTTAACCCTCTGGGCTTAAAGGCGCTTTAGAAATGCTTTCTCTCTTGACCTAAGGGCAAAAACATCCATGAATTCTTTTTTTTTTTTTTTTTTTAATTTTTATTAACACTGATTTCAGATCCGAGTGCTTATTCCTAGCTTCCCGATTCTCATCTTTGTCTTATTTGGACAGTGTGGTCTAAAATGTGTGTATTTTAAAAGAAGACTTAGCCAGAAATGATCAGTTTAAGTATTCTGGAAGGACAAACATGCAGCCGGTGGGGAGGAGGGTGGGGCACAATTAGGGGATCCAAACGATACTACTTATCTTTCCACTCTGCAACATTTTTCAAAGTATTACCTCCCGCAAATCCTTTAGTAACACATTGTTTGTTGTGGGTGATTTAGGGGGGACTAGGATGCATCCCAAGGGTGGAAAACATCCGAAACCTGAGCCTCTAAACCTGTAGGCAGACATCGAGAAGCCCAAGACCTGGGCGAGCATGAGGGACCCTAGATAACGCCCTGCGCGAGACTGGGTGGGTGCTGCTGCCCGGATGAACCGTAAACATTGGGGGCGGGGCCAGTAGGCGTCTGCTGAAGGCCCTTGTAGGAGAGCAGTGGAGGAAGACCTGCCAAATTCCGAGGACCACTCTGCGCTCGTGATTGCCCTAAGGATACACAAAATGCAAGCAGGGTCATTGTTAGCTCTAAAATCGGCTCCCGTAATCTAAAGGTCCTAAATCGGTTTATCTCGCTGATCCGGCGCTCCAGAAGTGCCTATTGCCTTTTAGTTTGACCAGCTGGAATTTTTATTGGCCATCGTGTTGAAGACCCGCCCCTCTGCCCTTGCCTGGATTTTTGATTGGCAGGCAAGACCCACCAATGGTGGGCAGGAGACCTCGTTTTAGTCCAATGAGAAGAGCATTAGTACGCGGCGCGCGGGGTTTGAGTTGACTCACTCGTTGGCGACGGCCGCCGCGGGGAGGAAGGGGCGTGAACTGCGGAGGCCCTAGCGGCGGCCCGACTCGTGCCTAGACGGTTGACGCGAGTGCGCTTCCCCGGTTCCTGGCTGCCTCTCGAGGGGCAGAGCAGAGCAAAAGGTGAGTGAGGCTATGCCTTGAGGGGGGCGGGGGGCGGTAAAGGGATGCTTTCTGCAGCATCCCTCCCCGAGGCGTTCCGGACCTCGGAAGCTGAACCCAGGCGCGGCGCGGGGGTGGGAAAGTGTGGGAAGTGGAGGAGACAAAAGCCAGGACCTCCATCCCCGAAGCAGCGGTGCTTCCGTCTTCTGTAGAATGACATTGATTTAACCATTCATGTTATTCCTTTACTCTCGAATCTTTAGCAACTCCGAGACAAAATACAAAATCTTCATTGAAAGGACCCCCCACCCCACCGTTATGCTTTTTATTCAGTCCCCTTGTGCCTGGCACACAGTGTGCCCTTAATAAATGCTTACTGTGGCACTCTGATCCTTTGCCTCCGGCTGAGCTATTTCTTATACCCTGATCCCCTTCCCCACCTAATTACTTTATCTGTACATAGTCTCTCCAAACTCTGTAATGTAACCTCCCCAAGGCTTGAGGCTTGTATTTTTAATTCTCCCACCCTGCCTTGCTTGGAACCTTGCACTTAGTAGATTTGAGACTGGAAGACCAAGTCAAGTCCAGTCTCTGACTCTAGCTGAGTCACTTTGGCCTCTCAGGGGCTGCCCAGCTGGAAAAAGTGGGGATAACCATAGCTCCTGCCTCTCTGGGTTGATATGAGGTTTGTGAGATCACGATTTTTGAAGCGTTTTGTAAACCAAACCCCAAAACATAAATCTAGGTGTACTAAGCTTGGGGATATAATTAGTAAAAAGGATCCTCCCTGCCCTCAAGGAATTTCCTGTCTGTACTGTTTAAATATTAACTAGAATAGACACTTTCAATTTATTCACTGTATGTACCACTTTTTGTTTTGGTGACTGGAAAATGTATAAAGCTGAATAGGGTAGCTCTCCCTTTCTGCTTAATAAGTTTATTAAGAACCTTTATTAATTAGTTTACTTAGATTGAATTAATTAAAAAAAACACAACTAAACTCTAGTTTCACAAAGACAACTTTTAACCGGGCTCCACTCTCCAGGAATTGACTTCTAACTTGCTGGGACGACAGGTTAATTTATTGATATAAAGATAATAAATCTTTATATCCAGTAAGGCTATTTTGGAGGTGGCTTTTCAGCTAAGATTTGAAGAAAACTAGAGGGTGGCTCAGAGGCTCTATGGATAGAGCACATATCCTGGAATTAGGAAGACCTGAGTTGAAATCCAGTCTCAGATATCTGTTTGACCTACAGCAACTGTTTGCCTTAGCTTCCTCCTCTGTAAAATAAGCTGGAAAAGGAAATGCCAGACCACTCCAGTATTGCCAAGAAAATCCCCACAGGGGATAATCAGACACATTGAAACAGTCAAAGAACATTAAAGGGGCAATGGCTAGGAAGAAGTGAACTCTGGGTATGGAGTATAGCCCTACCAAATGAAAGGTAGTGTAATATGTGAAGAATTACAAGAAGGCCATTTTGGGGGCAGTTATAATAAGTGGTTGGTGGTCCAGCTAGGTAACACAGTGCCATGCCAGGTCTGGAGTCTGGAGGACCTGGGTTCAAATGTGGCCTCGGATACTTCCTAGTTACATGACCCTGGGTGAGTTCCTTAATCCAAAATACCTAGCTCTTGCTGCTCCTAGAGTTGATAATAAAGATTTGTTGGTGCCAGACTTATAGGATTTCCAAGGCAAGAAGTTTCTTTTTTTTAAAATAATTTTTATTTTTTAGAAAAATTATCATGATTCATGATTCATGTTTCCCCTCCCCCCCCCCCCAAGCTGATGTGCAATTCCACTGGTTTTAACATGTGTCATCTATCAAGACTTATTTCCAAATTGTTGATAGTTGCATTGGTGTGATAGTTTCGAGTCTGCATCCCCAATCATGTCTGCCTCAACCCATGTGTTCAAGCAGTTGTTTTTCTTCTGTGTTTCCTCTCCTGTAGTTCTTCCTCTGAATGTGGGTAGCATTCTTTTCCATAAGTCCCTCAGAATTGTTATGGATCATTGCAAAGCTGCTAGTACAGAAGTTCCATTACATTCTATTTTACCACAGTGTATCAGTCTCTGTGTACAAAGTTCTTCTGGCTCTGCTCCTTTCACTCTGCATCATTTCCTGGAAGTCTTTCCAGTTTACATGGAATTCCTCCAGTTTATTATTCCTTTGAGCACAATAGTATTCCATCACCAGCATATACCACAATTTGTTAAGCCATTCCCCAATAAAAGAGCATGCCCTCGTTTTCCAGTTTTTGCCACCACAAAAAGCACAGCTATAACTATTTTTATACAAGTCTGTTTATCTATGATCTCTTTGGGGTACAAACCCAGTAATGGTATGGCTGGATCAAAGGGCAGGCAATCTTTTATAGCCCTTTGAGCATAGTTCCAAATTGCCATCCAGAATGGTTGGATCAGTTCACAACTCCACCAGCAGTGCATTAATGCCCCAATTTGGGCACATCCGCTCCAACATTCATTACTCACTCCTGCTATCACTCCTGCTATCATTTTAGCCAATCTGCTAGGTGTGAGGTGATACCTCAGTTTTTTTTTTTTTAAACATTTTTAAACCCTTAACTTCTGTGTATTGGCTCCTAGCTGGAAGAGTGGTAAGGGTGGGCAATGGAGGTCAAGTGACTTGCCCAGTGTCACACAGCTGGGAAGTGTCTGAGGCCGGATTTGAACCTAGGACCTCCTGTCTCTAGGCCTGACTCTTAATCCACTGAGCTACCCAGCTGCCCCCTCTCAGAGTTGTTTTGATTTGCATTTCTCTAATTATTAGAGATTTAGAACACTTTCTATTGTGCTTGTTGATAGTTTTGATTTCTTTATTTGAAAATTGCCTATTCATGTCCCTTGCCCATTTTTCAATTGGGAATGGCTTGATTTTTTTATACAATTGATTTAACTCCTTGTATATTTGAATAATTAGACCCCTGTCAGAGTTTTTTGTTATAAAGATTTTTTTCCAATTTGTTGTTTCCCTTCTGATTTTGGTTGCATTGTTTTTATTTGTACAAAAGCTTTTTAATTTAATATAATCAAAATCATTTATTTTACATTTTGTAATTTTATCTAACTCTTGCTTGGTTTTAAAATTTTTCCTTTCCCAGAGATCTGACAAGTATACTATTCTGTGTTCACTTTATTTATAGTTTCCCTCTTTATATTCAAGTCATTCACCCATTCTGAAATTTATCTTCGTGTAGGGTGTGAGATGTTGTTCTAAACCTAATATCTTCCCTATTGTTTTCCAATTTTCCCAGCAGTTTTTGTCAAATAGTGGATTTTTGTCCCAAATGTGGCCTCAGACACTTCCTAGTTACATGACCCTGGGTGAGTTCCTTAATCTAAAATACCTAGCTCTTCCTGCTCCTAGAGTTGATAATAAAGATTTGTTGGTGCCAGACTTATAGGATTTCCAAGGCCAGAAGTTTCTATTTGACCCTAGAAGAAATAAAGAGCCCTTGGAATTAGGATATGGGATATGGTGAAGAAAATCACTTTGGCAACTTAGTGGAATATGGATTGGGAAGGGGAGAGACTTGAAACATCGAAGCCAATTAGAAGGTCTCCTTTTTTATAGATGAGATGATAAGAGCTTGAATTTGGGAGATGTCCACATAAGTAGACACAAGTTACAGCTGTAGAATAATCGACAAGATTTGGCAAGTAATTGGTTATATGGGGGTGAAGAGTGAGGAGTAAAAGTGACAGGTTTCAAACTGGGTAAATGGAAGGGTGGTGGAACCTTCAGAAGAAATGGAGAAATTCAAAAAAGGAGAGAGTTTGTGAGGGAAAATAATGAGTTCTGTTTTTGTTATGTTGTTTGAAATACCTAATGGAATATTAAATTGGCAATTTTCAATGGGCAGTTGATGGTGCAGAGCTGAAAGTCAGGAGTGACACTGACATTTAATAGTTTAAAATAAAAATTACACTAAGACTTGGGACACCCTTTGTAGATTTAGGATTTTTTCACAGAGATAATAGATAAACTTATCTCAACTGATAAAGTCAGGGCTAAAATGAGTATAGAGTTACACTGAACCTTTTTATGTATCTCAATAGTTGTGATATGAATGATAATCTAGCAAAAGAGATTGAGAAGGATTGGTTAGACAGGAAGACCAACAGAGACTAATTTCATGAAAACTCAAACTGAAGAAAGTATCCATTCCAATGAATAGGATGATTTACAGTATCAAATGATGCAGAAAGGTCCAAGATGAAGATGAAGAAAAGACAGACCATCAGATTTGGTAATTTTGGTGTATGATTTTAGTGGCGGAGGGTTGAAGTTGGAAACCTGAAAGGGTTGAGAAAGAAATGTAGGTAAGGAAAGTAGTTTGCTTTTTCTTAAAGGCTGCTATGATAAGGAGGAGACATAATAAATGGAGGAAATGGTAGGATCAAGAGAGAGTTTTTCAAGTATCAGACCTGGATTTGTTTGTAGACATTAGGAAAGGAACCAGATTACTTTGTACATTTACATGCAGTAATATTTTTATAAGGAGAACAAAGTACTAACAACTGTGGAAATCAGAAAGGGCTTTTTGTAAATGATGGTATTTGAATTAATCTTTGAGGGAAGCTGGGAATGGATTCCTAGAAGTGGAGGCAGATTGTATTTCAGTTCAGGCATGCATCCTCAGCTAGACAGAGGTTAGTGGCAGTCAGTGTCCTTTTGTGGGAAATAATAAATAGACCATTTAGCAAGGAGATCATTTAGGTTCTGGGGGAGAAATCAGCCTGGAAAGACTCTTTGTAGGACAAACAATGAAGGGCTTCAAATGACAAAAAGAGGAGCATGAAGGTAAGAGGGAGCTTCCAGATCTTATTGAATAGGGGAGTGACATGATCAGATATACACTTCAGGAATATTAGTTTGGCAGCTGTGTCATTTAAGGAGAAATTCCAGTATCCTATTCTTGGAAAGGCAGAAAATAAAAATCATATACCCAAGGGGGGAAAAATTATCTAAATTTGAAATGGTTCAGCAAAAAAAATTAGTGTACTGGGGAAACCTGATCTAGCTGTTATAAGACTTCTTTATGATCAGAAGTATTGGAAAGTGTAATGAGGTTGTCTGTGGAAGGTCTTTAGCAATTATCTGGATGACTTCTTGTTAGGTATGTTGTAGAATTGATACTTGTTCATATGAGTTAGACTGGATAGCCTTTGAGGCCCCTTCCAACTCAGGCCCTTGATTCTGTAAATTTAGTAGTAGTGATCACCATCTGCAAGAGCAGGAGTTTGCAAAAGCCTGGCCTATATAATAAGTTCCAGCTAAAATAAAAGTTTCTACTTGAATACCCCACCATTAAAAGAGTGTGCTTTCTTCTTGTCAACAACTTTTCTTCCTTCCAGAATAAATAATTCTTGTTGAGCATAGAGTTGTTGTCTTTGGGTGCCTGTTTCTTGTCCTTTAATGCCCTCCATCTTTCCTTCCCTCCTTCCAGTCCTTTTTTCCTTCCTTTCTTTCCTCCCTTCATGTCTTAGTAACAATTTTAGGATAGAAGTGAAAGGGCGTAAGGTCACACAGCTAGGAAGAGTCTGAGGTCAAATTTGAACCCAAGTTGTCCTGACATACTTTATCCATAGTGCTCTCCAGGTGCTTCCCTTTTACCTGCAATTTTGATACCAGTTTCTTACTTCACCCTATAAAAAGTGGTAAAGCTTTCATTTTTTCCATATATAATACATATTTGTTCTTTTTATTTCTAACTTGAATTATTCAATTTCTTTTCTGAGTTTAGTGTTTCATTCAATTTATATTCTGCCATTTCAGTGTCAATGTCTCTCATGTTGAATCTCTTCAGACAGCTCCTGGAATATTTTGGCTTCCCCCTAGAACAGGTAAATATATTTTACCAGACAAATTACCTCATTGTACGTATCTTCAAGTTGTTTTAGGTAAATTTAAAATACAAATATTTGATTTAAGGCAAAAATTTCTTGTTGGAGAGGAAGAATGTATGCTGCTTGGTATGTAATTTTTTAAGATATTGAACAAATTGTCATTTCTTCTGCCCTTCTATTCAACAAGTATCAACTCAAGCATCATACTCAACTATCATAACTCAAAAGAAGTTAAAGATCAGTGATAGCTTCTACCCTTTCAGGAATTTTTCTAAGATAGCTGGGTTAGAAAGACAGTTGTTCTCTAGTTATTTTGTATAAGATAACATGTAAGCAAGTATGAGATTTGTATGTATTATGTGTACTAACTGAATAATTTCAGAGAAGTTCTTTGAAGGGGAGAGATTAAGATGCTAAAACATGGGCAAAGGCACTTAAATGTCAGTTGATAGTGATTTATTGAGTACTTACTTAATGTAAGTAAGCAAGTGATTTAGAAACTTGTAAAGATAGTCACTATCCTCAAGGAACTTAAAATCTTGTAAAGATGGGAAAAGCAAATCACTCAGCAAGCATTTATTAAATGCCTACTTTTTGTTGGGCACTCTTCTATCCAGTTAAAGACAGAAAAGTATTGTTTCTGCTCCCAATGAACTTATATTTTTCCTGGGGTCACATGCTTATATAAAAGTATATACAAAATAAATAAGATAATTTTGCTGACTAAGTCATAAGCATCTGAGATCAGAAAAAGCTTCATAAGTGAGGCAGTACAGAACTATAGTATCATAGCTTTATGGTGTTATCATCAAGCCATCTAATTCCAAATACCTCATTTTACCTATGAATGTATAAATCTTAGAAGAAACTGAAATATAGAGTTTCCAGTGATTTGCCAAGGCCACATAGGTAATAGGCACTAGATGGATATCTGAACCCTTTGTTCTGACTCTCAAACTATTGGCTTTCTTGATCTTGATCTGTACTTTGAAAGCAACTAGGAATTCCAAGAAACAGAAATGAAGAGGAAATGCATTTTGGGCAGCTAGGTGACTTATTGAATGTGACTTCTGGTTTAGGGGCCAGATGTACTAACTCAGAGCTTCAAATCTTACCTTAGAAACTTATTATCTGTGTGATCTTGGGCAAATCATCTAACTCCCAAGTACCTCAATTTTTTAACTGATAGGATAATAAGAACCCCTACTTTAAAGGATTGTCATGATCAAATGAGTAAAATTGTAAAGCATTTAACACAGTGCCTGCGACATTAATTAATGTTAGTTCTTTTCCCTAGATAGGATAATGCTTTATTTGGGGTATTTGGTAAAGTTTCTTCCAAAATGATAATTGTTGTATATTCTTTTCATGGGGCTTTGGGAAACAGTTTACACCAATATGGGAAGCTCATGCAAATGGTCGAAGTATTGTTCGAGTTATAGTGACAAGTTTACCTTCAAATCTTTTTTCAAGAACTGATTTGTACCAGATATGTTCCACTGTAAGTAAATATCAGTTTTTTTCTCTTGGTAGTGGCCGAAAGGTCTTTCTGTTCTTATTCTGTTTTCTCTTTAAATGCCCCCTTTATATGTAATTTTATTCTAATTTTTAAAAACTTTATTAAAACTTTTTATTTTTTGTTCTAAATTTTCTCCCTCAACTCCTCCCCATCCATCGAGAATGCAAGAAATAAGTTATTTAACTTTATAAAAAGCTATGCAAAATATTTCCATATTATGATCAAAATAAGAAAAATATAGAAGGGAAAAATATATATACTTCAATCTCTACTTAGAGTCCATCAGTTCTCTGTCTGGGAATGGATAGCATTTTTTATGAATCCTTTGGAATTATTATGGATCTTTGTATTGGTCAGGGTAGCCAGGTCTTCCACAAAAGTCTTACTTGTTTTTCTGAAACTCTCCCCTTTGATATTTGAGTAGTATTCCTCCATCACAATCATATAGCACAGTTTATTCAGCCCTTCCCCAATTAATGGACATCCTCTCAGGTTTCAATTCTTTGCCACCACAAAAAGTAGCTATAAATATTTATTTTTTTACAAATAGATCTTTTTCTCTTTTCTTTAATCTCTTTGGAATACAGACCTAATGGTAGTGTTGCTGAATCAGAGGGCATGCACTATTTTAGAGTCCTTTGTTTATAATTCTAAATTGTCCTCCAGTATGGCTGTGCCAATTTATAGCTTCATCATTAGTTTACCTATTTTTCCACATTTCCTCTAGCATTTATCATTTTTTCTTTTCTGTCATGTTAGATAGGAGTGAGGTAGCACCTTAGAGTTTTAATATGCATTTCTCTAATTATTAGTGAGTGAGCATTTTTTTCACAAAGCTTGATAGCTTTTATTTTTTTCTGAAAACTGCCTGTTTATTATCCTTTGGCTGTTTATCAATTGAGGAATGCCTCTTATTTTTATAAATTTGGTGTAGTTCCCTATATATTTGATAAAGGAGATCTTAGTTTCCTATTTCTAATTTTCATTGTAATAGTTTTGTTTGTGCAAAACCTTTTAAATATAATGTAATCAAGATAATCTGTTTTATCTCCTGTGATCCTCTCTATCTCTTGTTTGTCCATTAAGGCTCCCTTATCTGTAGATCTGATAGGTAATTTTTTTCCACATTGCCCTAATTTACTTAGGATATTATCTTGGTATATAGTATAAGATGTTGGCATATACCTGCCTTTCAGACTGTATATATAATTTTATTATTGCTATATAGATTACTTGCTATTTAAACAATTAAAAAGAATTTTTTATAACCTATTTGTCAAACTTGGAATTTGATTTTTTAGATTACTAGAAATAGAACAAATAAACCAGTTCTTTTTTATAAAGTTTTCCTGTTTGTCATAAATTATTTTGTAATTCTTGCCTAAATAATTTTTCCCTCCCCACCTTGTGTGTGTTATTTTTTGGGGGAAGAGGAGAATGGAGTAACTTGATTTTCTTTTTTCTTTCTTTTTTTTTAAAACCTTTACCTTCCATCTTAGAATCAATACTGGGTACTGGTTCTAAGGCAGAAGAGTAGTAAGGGCTAGGCAATGGGGGTCAAGTGACTTGCCCAGTGTCATGCAGCTAAGAAGTGTCTGAGATCAGATTTGAACCCAGGACCTCCTGTCTCTGGGCCTGACTCTCAATCCACTGAGCCACCTAGCTGCCCCCTTGATTTTCTTAAATAAATTTAAAGAATACGTTTATATTTTGTCCTATCTGTTAATATAGATATAAAAGTTTTTGACCAAATTTTCATGATATAATAGTGGAAAAGATGATTTGTGGGCTGGATGATAGGAAAAAAAGGTGGCTAATTAAGTGATTGAAAGACCATACCTATAGCATATTGACTAATAGATTATCAGTCTGACTGATGGTTTCTATTAGGGTGTTGCAGGGTTTTCTCTCATTTTTATTAGTAACTTAGACAAGAAAATGAATGATATTGTTAAATTTGTAGACAACACAAAGCTAATACATTAGATGATAGACTAGAATACTGAAGTCAAACATAGGAAAAAGAAATTTAGTGGGAAAAAATGTAAAATATTGCATTTTAAAAGTTTGGGGTTTTTTTTGTTCTTCTAGTACAGGAATAGAGAAATGTGGCTAGAAAGTTCATGTGAACTTTCTTTTTCTTTCCTTCTTTTGTTTAAAGTACTTTTTGTATATGCTGATGGCACTTAAATTTTTAAATGTTTCTGCATTTAAATAGATTTTACCATCATGGGAAAATAAGGAATATGGATCTACTAGAAGTATTGTTCGTAGCATTGGGAAAATTTTACCTTTAGAACCTTGTCCAAGGCCTAACTTTGAGGTAAGTCAATTAACATGCATTATTTGGTCTACCATACTGTGTTTACCATTTTTACCATACTAAGAATGAGGAAGTACAGGGGGTGGGAATAAAAGAAAAGTGGAAAAAATATCCCTTGCTCTTAGTGAATTTAAAGTCTGATTTGGAAAACAAGTTATTTTACTTTTGAACTGACGTGAACTTTTTATCCTTCTCTCCAAAACCACTTTCTGGTGGTTTTAGTCCCAAATCAACAGTTGCCTGACAGACATTTCAAATAGGAGGCTCTGGAGGCCACTCACCTCATTATATCTTTCTTTCTGAAAAATTTTCCCTCATCCAAACTTTCCTATTGTTAGATGTGCCATCATCCTTCCTGACCCCTAGATTCATATAAAAATTTTGGAATTATTCTTGATTCTTCTCTCTACCTCACATTCGATTGATATCCAAATCAGTTACACCATGTTCTTTCTACAGCCAGAACTTTTCTCACATCTGATCCCTTCCTTCCTTCTGCTGCTCTTATTGCTGGTCCTTATCACAACTTTGCCTAGCTCTTTCTGTTCATTCTGAACTTGGACACCAGTAAAAAGAGCACTTCTTTAAACACAGGAGAGACAGAGACAGAAACAGGATCATATAGAAAACCTCAGATCACCCTTTTATCTCTTATTATTTTTAAAATGTTCCTTGTTTGTGCTTCATTCTGAACTGTCTTTCCTCTTCTGTATATTTTAAAAAATGTTTCATTAGCCCTATTTTTGGTGTCACTATTGCTAACTGTCCTCCTCTGCTCCAGCTAACCTCCTTCCTTCTAGAAGTTTCTTATTAGTTCTAGGATAAAATATAAATTCTATTTAGCTTTAAAGGCCTGGCTCCCTTCTATATGTCCATCATTATTGGATATTATTCTCTCTCCTGAACTTTTGCTACTCTGAACTGCCATTCTCTTTATTCCTCACACATGAGACTCTGTCCCCCATTTTGAGTCTTAGTACTAGCAGATCCTCATGTCTGGCATGTACTCCCTCCCTATGTCTGCTGCACAGAGTTTCTTTTACTTCAGGACTGAGTTCAAGATATGGAAATATGTTTTGCATGATAATACATGTATAACCCAAGTCAAATTGTGACCCTAGACATGTCACTTAACCCCCACTGCCTAGTACCTTAGCGCTCTTACTGCTTTGGAAACAAATACAGTATTGATTCTAAGATGGGAAACGGTAAGGGTATAAAAAAATAAAAAAACGGTTTGGTTCAAGTACCATATTTTTTGTGAAGTCTTTCCAATCCTTCCAAGTGGACCCTTCCAAATTACTTTGAATTTATTCACTTTATGCTTTGTATGCTTATATCATTATTTGTCCTAGTAGAGTGTAAACTCTTTTTGAGGATTGTTCTCTTTATTCTTGTATCTCTAGTACCTTTTTACCTGGAACACTGAAATTCCTTTATCAGATCAGAAACTTGTGTTACTCCACTCTTCCCTCTGCCCTCTGAGTCCAAGAGGTGCCTAGGCAGTGCAGTGGGTAGCATGCTGTTCTGGCGTAAGGAAGGCCTGAGTCAACCTCTCTGCCTGCTTCTTTAACAGTAAAATGGGGATAAAAATATCTATCTCACAGGGTTGTTATAGAATCGAAAGAGATTGTATTTCTAAAATTTGTAGTATAGTCCCTTGCATTTGGTAAATGCATATTCCCCTTCCCTTTCCCTCTGTATGCTCCAAAACTGACAGTGTCTTACCAGATCTAAACCTGAGACTGCTCTTACCCTCTCTTCTCTTAAACTATATTCCCATACTATTGAACAGAACTGGGCAGAATTATAGAAACAAACTAGACTGGGACCACTATAAATTTATGTAACATAACTCTCAATGGATCCTTCATTACATCAATAGAATCTTTTTATAGCTCTTTAATCAGTTCATTCTCTTACTCATCAAAGCAGCTATTCTATACCTTTTCAATGTGCTCAAGAATCCTATACCCCACTTTCCACTTTAATCTCCTACTTCACTGAAAAATCGAGGCCTTTTACTGAGAGCTCCCTCTTCTTTCTTCTTTATATTATATTAACCTGGTGTCTTCCTTAATTACATTCTCCTTCATCCCTGTCTTGTGAAAAGATGGCCCTTCTTGCCAATGCAAATCCCTCTGTGTATCCTTGATTTTACCCCAGCCTGGCATAGCACAGTGAAGCTGTCCAGCAGCTCCATGAAGATTCCTAGTGGGTTGGACACTTAGAAAGGGGAACCAAGGACTGAGTGAAAATGGGTAGTGGGTTAAAAACTAGTGGAAAGAGAACATAAGGCGAGAATAAAGACATGCAGACATAGAAAGTTTCAGGATAAGGTCAACAGATAGCGAGTAAGCTCTGGTGGTCAAGAGTTTAGATGGTTCAGAGCTCTGATGGTCAAGAGCTTCATTGCCAAGGTGACTTCTTGTCACCTTTATTGGGGTTACAATAGTATGGGGGGGGGGGAAGGGGAGAGTCCAGTGGCTTGATACATTAACTTTATGAGGTAATCATCATAAAATGCAAACTGCCAGAACCTAAAACAATAGGTAGAGCTAAGATCTGGATCTGGAGTCCATATGGCCTAAGGCCTCTACTGATGTTTGATACCTACGTTAATTGATCTTTGAAGGTAAAGTAAGGAGACTGAGATAACTGTCCTGTCTTCTGGGGTGTAGCCTTAGGAAAGGGCTGGGGTTTCAGTTTGACTCAAGATTACTGAGATCAATCATTAGCAGTATAAGAGTTAAGTTTTTGAGCACTCTTAAAATAATATCACAATTAATGTATACCTGGATTGCTACACACAGCATAGCCAAATGCATTTCATTTTCTCCTGCAGATTAGTCCTCTCTATATATAATTTTCCATCTCTCAGTCTACTGGCTCCTTCCCTGTTGCCTGCAAGTATACCTTAATCTCCCTATCCTTAAAAAAAAAAAATCTTCCTTAGACCCTATAAATACCACTACCTAGTTCTCTTCCCTTTATCTGCTAAACGCCTTGGAAAAGCCACCTATAATTTGTGCAAACAATAATCTGTTTTCTCTCGTTCTTTTCTAAACTTTTTATAATCTATCTTTCAAAATCATTGTTCCACTGAAACTGTTCTCTTTGTTACTATTGAGTCCTTTTTTTTTCCCCTTTTAAATCTTTACTTTCTGCCTCAGTATCAATATTGTGTATTGGTTCCAAGGTAGAACAGCCATAAAGACTAGGCAATGGGAGTTGTGACTTGCCCAGGGTCATACAGCTAGAAAGTGCCTGAGTCCAAATTTGAACTCAGGATCTCCTAACTCTGGGCCTGACTCTCAATCCACTGAGCCACCAAATTGCTTCTCAGTGAGTTCTTAATGGTCAAATCTAATAACCATTTCTTAATCTTCATCCTTTCTCTTTTTTAGCCTTTCATAGTGTTGATCAGCCTCTTTTGGATGCTCTCTCCTGGCTCCCCTTTCTTTCTTACCACTTCTTCTCAGTCTCCTTTGCTGGCTTCATTTAGGTCATGTTTGCTAACTCTGGGTCCTGTTCTTTTCTTTTCTCTCCTTGTTTTAGTGATCTCATCAGCTTTCCTGCCTCAGTGAGCCTCTCTTTGCAGGTCATACTTGAATCTGCTTATTATCCTTAATCTCCCTCAAGTCTCAAGTCCTATTATTTGCCTTTTGTACATCTTGTTCTCAGTGTTACATAGGCTTCTCAAACTCATTTTGTCCAAAACTCATATTTTCTTCTAAACCCTCATCTCTTCTTCTGAACTTTCCTATTACTTTCTTTTTTTTTTTTAACCCTTAACTTCTGTGTATTGGCTCCTAGGTGGAAGAGTGGTAAGGGTGGGCAATGGGGGTCAAGTGACTTGCCCAGGGTCACACAGCTGGGAAATGTCTGAGGCCGGATTTGAACCTAGGACCTCCTGTCTCTAGGCCTGGCTCTCAATCCACTGAGCTACCCAGCTGCCCCACCTATTACTTTCAAGTCATCTAGATTCACAATATTCCTCTACTCCTCACCCATACTCACTTTGGATAGCCCAGTGATGGGCAAACTATGGCCCATGGGCCTGATGTGGGTCCCTGAAATGTTCTCTATCTGGCCTGGCGACATTATTCTTAAACTGAGGAATACAATGAATAGGATACAATACAATGAAACTTTGAAAGAGTTTCCTTAGAAACAGACTGACAGATGAGCAGTCTTTCCTTTGGCCCCCTCTTTAAAAAGTTTGCCCATCACTGGTATAGCCAGTTTGTTGCCTACTCTTGTTCCTAGCTCACAAACTCATTAATATATTTTACATTCTTTTTCTCCTCTCACATAACTGCCACTCTGGGCCATTACCTCATTGCTGTAGCTTTTTGATTGGTATTATTATTATTATTGACCTCAAGTCTTTCTCTACTCTAGTCCATCTTCTGATTGCACATCTTTTCAGTGGCTGAATACATAAAATGCACTACTCCCTTAGCTCCCTCCCTTTCTTGAATTCCTTCAAGTTGTCATTTTCAACTCTTTGACACCCCTTTTGGGATTTTCTTGGCAAAGATACTAGAGTGGTTTGCCATATCCTTCTTCAACTCATTTGACAGATAAAGGAATGGAGGCAAATAGTGAAGTGACATGTCTAGCCAGAAAATGTCTGAGGATGGATTTGAACTCAGGTCTTCCTGACTCCAAGCCTGGTATTCTATCTGCTGTGTCTCCTAGCTGCCCTGATTTTTCAAGACTCAGTTCAAATCAAAGCCTCCTAAAGGATTTCTCTCTGCCACCTCTCCTTCCTGCCTCATTGCTTTCCCTCTGAATTACCTCCCATTTGTCTCTATATTTTCCTGATTTCCCCTCTTAGAATGTGAATTACTTGGGGGCAGGGGAGGAATTATACTTTTATCTTTCTTTGTATCACTAGCACTTCACACAGAGCCTAGCATATATGTAGAAAATACTTAATAAAAGCTTGTTGACTTTTTGACCAAGTGAACAATTAATAAATGCTTATTGATTGGTTTTGAGAAACCATTGATTGTTCAGCTGCAATGTCTGAGTCCAATTTCTTTCTCTGACACTAACTTAGTGAGTTTGGCAAGTCAGTTAATATTCTCTGAATCCCAGTTTTCTTGTCTGTAAAGTAGAAACAATATATGTACTGTTTCCTACACAAAAATTTTAATGAGATAATGAAGGTAAAGTGCTTTCTTTGCAAGATTTAATTTGCCATATAGATATCAGCAATCATTCTGCATTTTTTTTGTTGATGATTGGGAGCCACAAAGTATGACTGTATCTACTGAGAAGATTTCTATGGCTACTTATTTTTTTATAAGCGATTGGTGAGATTAATTAGGAAAAATTTCCTGGATAAAATGAACAGAATGTACTACTTATTTAACTTTAGGAAAAAAGAATAACTCTTAGTCTTGCTTAATAACATTAGTATGTTTTTCTTTTAAATCCTTTTCATACTTAAACTTTTTAAAAATCTCTTTATTTCTATGGATTGTATTTTTTTTTCTTAGAATATATTTATCTCTAGAGACTTGACCTATTTTCTCCTTTTTCCTTTAGTTGTTCCAATACATGAAGTCTTTAGACTATGATCAACATAGATCTGCTCTGAGCCCCATAGTTCCATCATTTGCTGATATACTATGTGTGGCAAATGACGAAGCCAAACATGACAGATTTAGGTAAGCTCAGTGTCCACCTCTGAACTTGGAAAGTATCATAGCAGATGATGATCTGAAAATTTGTAAATTCTACGTGCTTGATAAATGTTTGAGTTGAATTGAATATTTTAAATTTGAAACTTTATTTTAAATGTGCTTTCTGGTTTTGTCAATCTACCTATGTTGATAAATATTTGTTGAATCCAGTGTATATAGGTAATTATTTTTCCAATGAAGAATTAGGCTCAGTTGTGAATAATAGGTATAGGAAAGATTGGTATTGACCAGAATTATCTTGTCCATTTTTATTAAAATATATTTTTTCTTATTAGATGCATATTAATTTCAAAGCTTTAATTATTTGTCTTGTTGACAGTAAGGAATTAAACTTAATTTGTATCTGTAGGTACAGGGCTTTTTTTCTAGGAGGGATGGAAGATTTGTTTGTATTTTTGTAGGATACAAATATTTTACTACTAATGTAGAAGTCCAGATAAGATTGGCTAGATAGTGTATAGTATGGTACACTATAGCTCATGAATTTTCATGCATAGTCTATAATTAATACATTAAATTTGTGTTATTATCTCATGGAATATTGTATTTAATTAAAGATTTTAAATCTAATTTTACCATATTTGCCATAGTTGGGGTGCTTCATTTCAAGGAGTTAGAATACATTAACTTAACCTTAATATTCCTTTCAGTCATTATGACTCTAATTGTTCCTTATTTTTGTAATGTTGAAGTGTTTTTGGTGTTTTAAGTTGAGAATAAAAAAATAAAAATTTTAAAAAAGAGGCAAGATTTTAAAGACAAATTCAAAGGTCACATTTCATCTTCAAATAATTGAATGGTAGGTATAAAAATGTCTGTCAGTTATAAAAAAAAGCATTTGACTTAGTAGAGATGGATACTTAGTATATTAGTGGTGTCCACAAAACAATATCATGTTGGGTAGATACTTTATGGAGGATTTGTAGAAAGATAAATGAGACTCATAGGAAGAGAAGGAATAATTGTGTGATATGCACCAGTGAAGCATTTGAGCATTTTTTTAAGTAGGTATACTAATTCATAGCATTGCCACCAATGCACCAGTGTGCTTATTTTCCTACAACTCCAGCATTGACTATTCTCATCTTTTGCCAATTTGCTGAATGAAGTGAAACCTCAGGGGTTGTTTTGATGTTAATTTTTCTTTATTTTTTGTGATCGGAAGCATTTCACATGGCTGTTGTTCATAATCCTTTTGAGAATCGTTCATATCTTTTCACTGTTTACCCTGACATAATAAAGTTTAATTGCACATCAATAGGGACGTTTTATATTTTTGATAAAATGATAAGGTAACTAGTATTAGGGGTAGTAATTTTCTCTTCTCTAGAAATATTTCAGTTGTTTCTTCTTCTCTACAGAAATTGTATATGGGAAAAGTATGAGGACAAAACCCAATTTTTCAATCCAATGCCTCCACCTTTAATTCCTTTGTCACCTGCTTCAAGTCAAAGAATGCAAATAATCAATGGTCTTCCTGTTACTAAAGCAGCAATTAAAAAAATAGCTGCCCTTCAAGATGAACTAACTGTTCTTCGTTCCCAAATTGCTGCAATTGTTGCATTGCAAGAGGCAGAAAACAAATTAACTATCGGTAAGTTTATTTCAGTTTTGGTTTTCCTGGATATTTCTTAACTTGCATTTAAATCAACCTTATCAATCTATACATGAAAGGATTCCCATTATAATATACCCAATGGCCAACCTGTGCTTTATGACTTCTAGAGAAAGGCTTGTCAACTTGAAATAAAGAGGGCTACCAAAGTAGCAACCCCAAGAGTCTTTCTTTAATCAGGGCAAGGGAAATTGCAACTTCAGGATATTTCATAGCACTAAAGGTACAGTAGTACCCTCTAGGGGCAAAGGCGATAGATTTTAAATACATTTTTTTTAAACCCTTGTACTTCGGTGTATTGTTTAAATACATTTTTAACAGAAAACGAGTCTCATGGAAGGCATAGGAATCTCCCCACCTCCTTTTGCCTCCTGAAGTTGTTTTTGTTTTGTATAATAACCAAAAATCTATAAAGAAGGCTAGGAAGTAGTGACATCCAATCAGAACAGGGAGCTCTAGATGCAGCCATGGGGAAGTTTTTAGAGATATCACAAGATCAGCTCCAACTAGTTCATACTGGTTCCAACCATGGGAGTCACTGGAGTCAGAGCCAGGTATCCCTTTGGGATGACTGCATTCACCATTCCCCCCTTTTTGGTCAAGACAAGTTGCTGACCAGGGGAGGGCATTAAGTGAGTTTTTTGCGCTGCTGAACCTTGGTTCCAAAAGCAGAATATAAAATGAGGACACTTAAAAGAGGAGAAAGGGAACAAGCGAAACAAGAGTAAGGATGAAGATAGCCCAAGAGATAGGGTAGAGAAGGGAAAAGAGGCCAGCAAGGATCTGAGAGAAGAGGTCCATAGACTTAATTTCAGAGTAATCAATCTTTTGGTGCAACAAGGCTTTTCAGTGGAAGAAAATACTAGGTATTAAGGTTCTTTCTCACAACAATTGGGGAAAATATATCTAGATGATCTGTTTTTAAGAAATTAAAAATTCTACTATCCACAGACATATTTTGGGAAAAATAAGAATATATGGGCTCTGTCTGGCACACTTGTTTTTCCTTCTTTCTTTCTTTCTTTCTTTCTTTCTTTCTTTCTTTCTTTCTTTCTTTCTTTCTTTCTTTCTTTCTTTCTTTCTTTCTTTCTTTCTTTCT
>NC_058133.1:394298249-394388401 GCF_016433145.1 Gracilinanus agilis | reverse complement strand
ATGGAGGTTAAATGACTTGCCCAGGGTCACACAGCTAGGAAGTATCTGAGGCCTTATTTGAACTGAGGACCTCCCATCTCCTAGCACTTTTTTGATCAATGTGGATTGATTTGGCAACATTTTTATTGCTAAATCAACTTTATTTTAAAAATCATCTGCCATCTATGTGATGTAGAAAAGTAGCAAAATTTATATATAATTTCTCAGAATGGCAAATCCACAACCAAATTCTCAAAAGGAACAGCTGAATACTTGTAGGCTCTAGGTTTTTGTTCAGATATAAAGTAGGATAGAAAAAGGATTATATATAGAACAGGCAAGTCTATTGCTTACAGCTTGCTCTTTAAAAAAAGGATATATGAAGTTCAACATGTTACTTTCAAGGTTGTCTTAACTGCTTCTGAAATCCTGAATTTCTGTATATTAAAATTTTTTTATTAATCTGTCTTTCCTACTGCCTATCCCTCTTGGAGTGAATTTAAAAAAAATTTAAATTAGGGCAGCTAGGTGACTCAGTGGATTGAGAGCCAGGCCTAGAGATAGGAGATCCTGGGTTCAAATCTGGCCTCAGACACTTTCTAGCTGTGTGCCCCTGGGCAAGTCACTTAACTCTCATTGCCCAGGCCTTACTGCTTTTCTGCCTTAGAACCAATACATAATATTGATTGTAAGATGGAAGGTGAGGGTTTAAATTTTTTTCTTTAAATAAAAAACAAACAAAAAATAGAAACAAATCCTTAAATACATACATGCAGTAGACTGATAAAACAAATTTCCACATTGGTCATGTCAAAAAATGTATACCTTTCTGCATTTTAAATTCATTATGCCTTTCTGACAGGCAAGTCTAATATTTCATCTTTACTTTTTTGGGCTCCTGCTTTTTCATTGTTTTTATCAGAGTTCTAAAATCTTTACAAAATTATTTCTCCATGTTATTTTTGTATAGTTTTAGTTCTTATTTCACTCAGCATCACTTTCCAAGAGGTCTTCCAGCTTACTCTGAAACTATTTTGTCATTTCTTATGGCACAATAATATTCCATTATAATCATATAACAATGTTTTAACCTTTCTCCAATGGGAAGGTACCCATTTAGTTTCTAATTTTTGGTTAAGAAAATCGCTGCTATATGGGGCTTTTACTTTTATTTCTTTGGGTTATAGGCCTAAGTAGTGTTATATTGGGTGTGCACAAAGTACATGCACAGTTTAGTAACTTTAGGAAAAAGGAATTGATCAATTCATAATTTGATCAACAGTAGATCTGTTTTCTTCTATTCCCACCAATATTTGTTTTTTTCTTTTGTTATTATTGCTAGTTTTATATGTATGAGGCTGAACCTTAAAATTGCTTTACTTTGCATTTTTAATTGCTAGTAACTTAAGAGCATTGTTATATGATTGTTGATAGTTTGGATTTCTTTCTTTGAAAGCTCCCTGTTAATATCCTTTCACCATTTATTCATTAGGTTATGGTTCTTAGTCTTGTAAATTTGAACTAGTTACTCTTTGGAAGTGAGACCTTTAGATGGGAGCCCAGAGAAACCTGTTGCAAAGATTTTTTTTCCCCTTTTGCTTGTTTTCCTTCTAATTATAATGACCTTAGATTCATTTATCTGGTCATAAATTCTTCCTCTCCCATTCATATATTCTGTCCAGATTTCCCAGCAGTTTTTGCTAAATGATGATTCCTTTTCTTTGTAATTGTGTTCTGTGGGGTTTATTGAACACTGTTACTTGTTCCTGCTTTACTTTATCCTTAAATTTTTATATCTTTAAAAGTTGTCCTTGTTCCTAATTCTACCTCAGTGTGTACAAAGTAGATTATTTTTTTAGGTATCAGGATAATTCTTCAAATTTTCTTAATTTCTTCTTCATTTTGTCAAATTTCTTCTCACCAAATGCAACCTGACTTACTAGTCCCAACTAGTCCCAAACCTTCTAAGTCACCTATGTGATTTTTTTTTTCCTGATTCTTTTCTGGCTCATATCCTTCTCTTTTTTTTTTCTTCTACAATCTTCTCCCTTGGAATCCAAAAATTGCATGAGTACTGTTAGTACTTTGGGGACCCATGATTTTATTGATGTACTTCTTATAATTTTACAACTTTCCAAGTGGTGTTTGTAAATCGTTTTGTTCAAAAATATTCAGTCACTCACTTATCAACCTTTTGGTGCAGACCCTCTCCAATGAGGTTGGCCTGTTATCAGGTGACCTATCATCACAGGCCATTGCCACACCATAAGCTAAAGGGTTTCCATGGTTGTTGCTATGTCATGAAGAAGTATTGGATTAGTACTTTGAAAAGTTTTTTGATGCTTATATTTTATAAATTAAGTAAAGACTACAAAAGACTTGTTTTTTTCTAACTTTACCTTCCATCTTAGAATCAATATTATGTATTGGTTCTAAGGCAGAAGTGTGTTAAGGGCTAGGCAATGGGGTTAAGTGACTTGTCCAGGGTCACACAGCTAGGAAATGTCTTGAGGAATGTAGGACCTCGCTTCCCTAGGCCTTGCTCTCAATCCACTGAGCCACCCAGCTGCCCCCTGTAAGGTCTATTTTTGTACTCTTCAGAAGAAGTGGAATATACCAGATAGACCCGTGGATATGGTATCAGAAGAACTGAGTTCAAGTTCCAGGACCACCTTTGATCAATTATGTGACTGGAAGCAAGATAAATTATACTTGTATTAGCACCTTCATTGTAAGGAAAATGAATTCCTGGTTGTGAACTACTATTTTTATTAATATTATAGATCTATATTTAAAACAAAGTTTGTAGTTTTTATGTAAAAGATTAAATAGTAGGGCCCTCATTTCTACCGAGAATATATCCCAAAACCTACTCTGGATAACTGAAAAAGTATGTCTTCTCCGAGGGAGTGTAGTAACTTTTTCCATGTCATTTGTATTTAATTTTTGTAGGAAACATTTGCGTAAATTGAAATTGTGTATAGGAATATTGGATTTGACCTTATTTAAGAGTGATTTCTTTTACATTGACAAGAGTTGGGGTAAAATCTACCTCATAATAGATACAGGATTTGCAAGTTAGTCTGGTTTATTTGAAAATGTTTCAAATTTTCTGTTGGTAAGTATAATTAAGATTATATATATCATGTTATGATAACACTTTTATTTTACTTTATCTTTGTAATCACATGGTATTTGGATTTATAATTTGGGATATAGAATAAGCTTTCTGTTTGATTTGCTTTATTGAAATTCCTTTGCAAAGAAATTTGCTTTTGCCTAAAGAGGCATATCACTCATTCACTTATTTATTAATTTATTTGTTTGTTTGTTTGTTTATTTATTTGTTTGAGCCCTTACCTTCCATCTTGGAATCAATACTGTGTACTGGTTCCAAGGCAGAAAAAATGTAAGGGCTAGGCAATGGGGATCAAGTGACTTGCCCAGGGTCACCCAGCTAGGAAGTGTCTGAGGTCACATTTGAACCCAGGATCTCCCCTCTCTGGGCCTGGCTCTCAATCCACTGAGCCACCTAGCTGCCCCTGATATCACTATTTTAGTAGCATTTCAGGAATAGTTCCTAGTTTGCACAGAAATCATAATAACTAATTTACATGTTATTTTTAAGAGATGATTTTTAAATAAATAATTTTTGCTTCTAGATTCCTTGAAATCATACGATATACCTAGTAACTTGGGACCACTACCATCTGTGACTTCTTCCACTTCTGTACCAGATTGTTCTTCAACTTCAGTGGTCCACCCTCCACCTCCTCCACCTCCTCCACCTCCTCCACCTCTTCCACCTCTCCCACCTCCTCCATCACCTCCACCAGGATCTAATATCTGTGATTCAGACAATTCAACAGATAGACTTATAAAAGAGGTCCATATTGCAAATAAGAACAACACTGACAAATGTGCAGGAAACCAGAGAACTAAAGTTGTTCCCAGCATGATGGATGTTCTAAAGGATATGGATAAAGTCAAGCTGCGAGCTATTGAACGGTAGGTTAGTTTAATTTGATATATATATATATGTATATATGTATATATAAATAAACTTTTCCCAGTAAAGATTTTTATTTAAATGAAATTTTTAAGTATTAAAGAAATGCAACATTTAAGATGGATTATTTAGGTCACTTGATGCTGTAATTTAAGTTGCTCTGCTTGTTGTATACAGGCTAACTTTACTTTGAAAAAAGTATTTTTTCTTTTAAAAAATAAACTTTTACTGATACTTTGATTTTTTACATCATTAGAATTTCTCTGACTATCCCTTCTCCTTCCTCTTTCAGAGAGCCATCCCATATAAAAACTTTTTTTAAAGGGAAAAGAGAAAAAAAATCTCAATATATTAGAAAAAGTCTGAAATTATCTGTCTCCCATCACTACAGACGAATGGCATTGGGGGTGTTTGTAATTTTATAGAGTTCACTTACAATTGTTATGATAATTATGTATGTTTCTTTCTTGGCTCTGCTTCATTCTGCATCAGATACTGTAAATCTTTTTAAAAGAGAAATTACTGATGTGTTTCAGTTTCAATTACAATGTTTATAAATTATTCCTACTTCAGTAACAGTTAAAAAAAATTGAGTAAAACTAAAAATAATGACCGTATCTGTATTTTGATATTCTGTCACTTGTCACTAATGTAACTTTCTAAGGTTAGGGTTGTGGTTTTTTGTTTTTTTGGTCTTTTGCTCATTTTTTTCTATAGTTGTTATTTCTTCTCCCCTCATTACTTTGTTTTTCTGTTGAGGTTCTATTCTGCTCCTGGGATAGAGAGGGCCCTCCCAATCTTGCAGTCAAATCTTCTCTGGTGCTTGGGGTAGGCCTGGCTGTATTTCCGTCCTTTATTATGCACTTCTAGGGGGTGGCCCAAGAAGCTTCTTATGGAGAGGCTTGCAGGTTTTTTGTCCTGATGGATTCTGTTTCTCTGCCACTGGTTCCCCTGTTGTCTTCTGGGCTAGGCTGTTTCCTTTCTCTGCTGGTTTGTTGCCTTAGACCAGTGATGGGCATACTAGAGCCCACAGGCCAGATGGGCCCCTTGAAATGTTCTATCTGGCAGCGGGACATTATTCCTAATCTGACAGATACAATGAGTAGGATTCAATACAATGAAACTTCAAAAGAGTTGCTTTAGAAACAGACTGACAGATGAACATTTCCTTTCCTTTGACCCATTAAAAAGTTTGCCCATCACTGCCTTAGATGGTATGGTGGAAGCACATTGTGCTGCTTTCCCCTCTGCCTTTCATTCTGCCCTTTCTTTTGCCTAAGCTGCTTCCCTGCTCTGCCCTTTTGTTGCCTAATGTTTCTTGGCAGTGAGTTGGGCTGTTCAGCGTTCAGAAGGTTCCCTGATATTGCACTTGCTTGACTTCTCCTTTCTTACCTCAATGAGAAGTGTCCTTTCTGCTGTCTTGTGTTTTGAGGTTATTTATTTTCTATTTTTGTGTATTTGGAGGGTTTGGGCAAGCAGAGCATCCTTTACTCTGCCATCTTAGCTCCCAGCACTCAGTAGTGACCTCATTTGGCAACAAAAGGGCAACAAAAGGGCAGAGCAGGGAAGCAGCTTAGGCAAAAGAAAGGGCAGAGTGAAAGGCAGAGGGGAAAGCAGCCCAATGTGCTTCCACCATACCGTCTAAGGCAGTGATGGGCAACTTCATGCAACATATACATATTTGTAGCACCTCCTCTCCTTTATTTTTTTAAATGAACAGAAATCTGTTTTCTTTCTCTCACTACCCCATTGGGGAAAAAAATAAAACAGTTTAAACCAATATGCATAGTCAAGGAAAACAAATTCCTTTAATGATTGTATACAAAAATACATATGTCTCATTTTGCACCCTAACTCCATCACCTGTAATGGATGGCTTATAAATTTATCTGTGCTCCTCTATATTCATCATATTTGTCATTTCTTATAGCACAGTAATACTTCCATTTTATTCATGTACCACAATTGTTTAGCTGAATCGTTCTTTTACTACTACAAAAAGTTTTGCCGTGAATATTTTGGTTATATAGGGGCTGCTTCTTATCAGTGATCTCCTTGGGGTATAAACTCAAATAGTGCATTTTTGTGAATAAAGGTATGGATATTTTAGACATTTTATTTACAGGACTCCAAAGTAGTATAGTGATTCATAGCTCTTATCAAAAATGTACCAGTTTTCTCCCCTTAACTCCTTCATCATTGATTCTTGCCTAGTCTTGTCTATTTCTTTATATTTTAGCATTATCAAATGGTTTTGATGACTTGCATTATAATAGTAGTTTGAGGTCTGGAAGTTCTCCTCTTACCTCCATTTTCCTTTTCCCTCATTATTTCCTTTGTGTTATTCCTTTTGATTCTTCAGATGATTTTTTTTAAGTTCTATAAAGGATTCCTTTGATAGTTTAGCATAGCATTAAAATTGTGTATTAACTTTGGTAGTTTGTTATTTTTATAAGCATGGTCGGCAACCTTTTTGGCCATAGGAGCCATAAACGCCACATTTTTTAAAATGTAATTTCATGAGAGCTGTACAGTACTCACAGTGCGCACTCCTGTAACAGCGCCTGAAAAAAAATTGACTTTATGGCTCCTGCAGAAAGAGCCATATCTGGCCCTCAAAAGAGCCAGATATGGCTCAAGAGCCATACGTTGCCGACCCCTGGTCTAGCATATAATATTCCAGCAGCTATTTAATTCCTTTTTTCTTTTTTTTTTTTTTAAAACCCTTATCTTTCATTTTAGGATTTAATACCATGTATAGGTTTCAAGGGAAAAGATTGGTAAAGCTAGGCAATGGGGATTAACTGACTTACCCAGGGTCACACAGCTAGGAAATGTCTGAGGTTAAAATTGAACCTAGCATCTCCTGTTTTCAGGCCTAGCTTTTTATCCATTGAGCCACCTAGCTGCCTCTGTTCTTTCTTCACTGAGTGCTTTGTGATTGACTCTACTAGTATTTTGTGTGCATTGAGAGACTGCTACACAAATACTTATTAATCCATTTTATAAGTATTTTGAATGTAATTTCTCTTATTATTGCCTATTAGATTTTGTTACCATAGAGAAATGTTGCAAAAAAATTTTTCTTTGGATATATGCTGTTCTAGTAGAGACCTCTCAGTTAAAATGTATATTACTCAGGATGAAACATTACAGGGGAGAGCATATGCCCCTTTTAGTAGCAACTAATTATAGATTTCATCTTCATATAGAATGGATAAATTTATTGTCTTCGGGCTTTAAAAAATTCTGCATAATTTCTGTGTCTACATAGAGGAATTGTTTTGACACAGTGTCTTTTGATCAGGCTGAAATCATATTGCAAATTTGGCATTGAGATGTCTTTTGGGCTTCTAATAAATTTCTTTATTTTAGGAAAGTTTATCACTGTTTAGTTTTTAACTTTACTGGCTGTCTTAGGATAGACAGATTTGTAACATGGCTTAGAGCTGTGAACCTATGGCACATGTGCCAAAAAGGGCACATAGTCCTCTCTGTGGCATAACTGCAGTTGTCTGCCATAGTTTGTTACTAGAAAGCCAGAGAGACTTGTGTATGAGCTATTAACCTCTCCCTCTCCATGTGCCTGAGGACATTTCTCACATCATCCACCTCTGCCCAGTAGCCAGTGGGAGTGCTTCCTCCCTCCCCTGTCTGGGGTAAAGGGTGTGTGGTACTCAGGCTCTGGTGAGGGTTGCATGGTGTGGCCCTGGGTCCGGGGGGGGGGATGGGGGCACGGCTTCATACTCTATCTCTAATATATGTTCCATCACTGGCTTAGAGATTAAAATCACATTGCAAAGAGCAGGGAGATAAAACCATATATTCCTATCAAAATTTTGAGTTGAAGAGGACCAGAGATAATCTAATCTTAACTACCTTCCTTATTAGTGGTAGAGCTCTTGATTCTTCTTCCAGCATGCTTTTTTCTTCTTGGAAACTAATTTCTTTCTTTTTTTTTTTAAACATTTATTAATATTTATTTCTTGAAAAGTTAACATGGTTGCATAATTCATGCTCTTACTTTCCCCTTCACCCCTCCCCCCCCATGGCTGATGCATATTTCCACTGGTTTTAACATGTGTCATTGATCAAGTCTTATTTCCAAATTGTTGATAGTTGCATTGGTGTGGTAGTTTCGAGTCTACATCCCCAATCATGTCCGCCTCAACCCATGTGTTCAAGCAGTTGTTTTTCTTCTGTTTCCACTCCTATAGTTCTTCCTCTGAATGTGGGTAGCGTCTTTCCCATAAATCCCTCAGAATTGTCCTGGGTCATTGCATTGCTGCTAGTACAGAAGTCCATTACATTCTGTTTTACCACAGTGTATCAGTCTCTGTGTACAATGTTCTCTTGGTTCTGCTCCTTTCACTCTACATCAATTCCTGGAGGTTTCTCCAGTTCACATGGAATTCCTCCAGTTCTTTATTCCTTTGAGAACAATAGTATTCCATCACCAACAGATACCACAATTTGTTCAGCCATTCCCCAATTGAAGGGCATACCCTCATTTTCCAGTTTTTTGCCACCACAAACTATAAATAGTTTCATACAAGTCTGTTTATCTATGATCTTTTTGGGGTACAAACCCAACAAAGGTATGGCTGGATCAAAGGGCAGGCATTCTTTTATTGCCTTTTGAGCATAGTTCCAAATTGCCAGCCAGAATGGTTCGATCACTTCACAACTCCACCAGCAGTGCATTGATGTTCCAATTTGGCCACATCCCCTCCAACATTCATTACTCTCCCCTTCTTTCATTTTAGCCAATCTGCTAGGTGTGAGGTGATACCTCAGAGTTGTTTTGATTTGCATTTCTCTAATTATTAGAGATTTAGAACACTTTCTCATGTGCTTATTGATAGTTTTGATTTCTTTATCTGAAAATTGCCTGTTCATTTCTTTTGCCCATTTATCAATTGGGGAATGGCTTGATTTTTTTTTTTAATACAATTGATTTAACTCCTTGTATATTTGAGTAATTTGTCAGAGTTTTTTGTTAGAAAAATTTTTTCCCCAATTTGTTGTTTCTCCTCTGATCTTGGCTGCAATGTTTTGGTTTGTACAAAAGCTTTTTAGTTTTATGTAATCAAAATAATTTATTTTACATTTTGTAATTTTCTCTATCTCTTGCTTGGTTTTAAAATCTCTCCTTTCCCAGAGATCTGACAAGTATACTATTCTGTGTTCACTTAACTTATTTATAGTTTCCCTCTTTATATTCAAGTCATTCACCCATTCTGAATTTATTTTGGTGTAGGGTGTGAGATGTTGATCTAAACCTAATCTCTCCCATATTGTTTTCCAAATTTCCCAGCAGTTTTTGTCAAATAGTGGATTTTTGTCCCAAAAGGTGGCTCTTTGGGTTTATCATACACTGTCTTGATGACGTCACTTACCCCAAGTCTATTCCACTAATCCTCCCTTCTGTCTCTTAGCCATTATCATACCGTTTTGATGATTACTGCTTTATAGTATAGTTTAATATCTGGTACTGCTAGACCACCTTCCTTCACATTTTTTTTCATTATTTCCCTTGATATTCTTGATCTTTTGTTATTCCAAATGAACTTTGTTATAGTTTTTCCTTATTCAGTGAAAAAGGTTTTTGGTAGTTTGATAGGTATGGCGCTAAATAGGTAAATTAGTTTGGGTAGAATGGTCATTTTTATTATGTTAGCTCATCCTAACCATGAGCAATCAATGTTTTTCCAATTGTTTAGATCAAGTTTTAATTGTTTGGAAAGTGTTTTGTAGTTTTTTTTTCGTATAATTGCTGTGCTTGTTTTGGTAGATGGATTCCTAACTATTTTATATTATCTAGGGTGATTTTAAATGGTGTTTCTCTTTCTACCTCTTGCTGTTGTAATGTGTTGGAAATATATAGAAATGCTGATGATTTATGTGCATTTATTTTGTATCCTGCAACTTTGCTACAGTTGTTGATTATTTCTATGAGCTTCTTAGTTGATTCTTTAGGATTTTTTAAGTAGACCATGATTATTATCTGCGAAGAGTGATAGCTTAATCTCCTCATTGCCTATTTTGATACCTTCAATTTCTTTTTCTTTAATTGTTACTGCTAGTGTTTCTAGTACAATGTTAAATAATAGAGATGATAGTGGGCATCCTTGTTTCACTCCTGATCTTATTGGAAAATGCTTCTAATTTATCCCCATTGCATATGATGCTTGTTGATGGTTTTAGGTATATACTGTTTATTATTTTTAGGAAAGGTCCTTCTATTCCTATACTTTCCAGGGTTTTCAATAGGAATGGGTGCTGTATTTTGTCAAAGGCTTTTTCAGCATCTATTGAGATAATCATGTGATTTTTGTTAGATTGTTGATGTGGTCAATTATGTGGATGGTTTTCCTAATGTTGAACCATCCTCGCATTCCTGGTATAAATCTCACCTGATCATGGTGGATGATCCTCTTGATCACTTGCTGGAGTCTCTTTGCTAATATTCTATTTAGAATTTTTGCATCTATGTTCATTAGGGAGATTGGTCTGTAGTTTTCTTTCTCTGTTTTTGGTCTACCTGGCTTTGGAATCAGTACCATATTTGTGTCATAAAAGGAATTTGGTAGGACTCCTTCTTTGCTTATTATATCAAATAATTTGTATAGTATTGGGATTAGTTGCTCTTTGAATGTCTGATAGAATTCATTTGTGAATCCACCAGGGCCTGGCGATTTTTTCTTAGGGAGTTCTTTGATGGCTTATTCAATTTCTTTTTCTGATATGGGATTATTTAGGTATTCTATTTCTTCTGCTCTTAATCTAGGCCATTTATATTTTTGTAAATATTCATCTATATCTCCTAGATTGCTATATTTATTGCCATATAATTAGGCAAAATAGTTTTTAATAATTGCCTTAATTTCCCCTTCATTAGAGATGAGGTCTCCCTTTTCATCTTTGATACTGTCAATTTGGTTTTCTTTTCTTTTTTTATTAGATTGACCAGTACTTTATCTATTTTGTCTGTTTTTTCAAAATACCAGCTTCTAGTCTTATTTATTAATTCAATAGTTCTTTTACTTTCGATTTTATTAATTTCTCCCTTGATTTTTAGTATTTCTAATTTAGTTTTCATCCGGGGATTTTTAATTTGCCCACTTTCTAATTTTTTAAGTTGCATGCCCAATTCATTAATCTCTGCCCTCCCTAATTTGTTAATATATGCACGCAAGGATATAAATTTCCCCTTGAGTACTGCCTTGGCTGCATCCCACAGAGTTTGGTAGGATGTCTCATCATTGTCATTCTCTTCAATGAAATTGTTGATTGTTTCTATGATGTCTTCTTTGACTAGCTGGTTTTGGAGAATAATATTTAATTTCCAATTAGTTTTTGATTTACCTGTCCAGGTGCCCTTACTAATTATTATTTTTATTGTATTATGATCTGAGAAGGTTACATTTATTATTTCTGTTCTTTTGCATTTGTTTGCAATGTTTCTATGCCCTATTACATGGTCAATCTTTGTGAATGTACCATGTGCGGCTGAAAAGAAGGTGTATTCCTTTTTGTCCCTTATCACCTTATGTACGGTTTTACTTCATGTGGTTTCAGTTACCCATGGTCATATAGGGGAAGTAGAAAAGCAGGAAGGGAATTCCTGACAGATAAAGGAGGAGGCCAGCACACAGTTTTTAATCCAGAGGTTGATCCCAGTCTATCTGCTTTGGCAGTCTTTTTTTACATCAGTTTTGTTTTAACATGGAGGTTTTCTTTTAACATGGTAGTTTTCTTATTTTTGTGTGTGGTGTGGTACGTGGCTGAGGATCACCAGCTAAAGAGCAGGAGCAGGGAGAGAGCACTTGTATTATATAGTGAAGTTAACATAGGTGTTAAAAGTTTTAAAGTGAGAACTGTCTGTGGTTTAAGACATCCAATGAAGGTCTGGGAATATAACCCCCTCAGCCCTTGGATAAGGGAGGACTATATATAGTACTATATATAATATGTGATATATTTTATTATTACTTGTTTTAATGTTGGTAATGTCTTAACTATGTTTAATTTATTAAACTTTTTTATATGTATGTACAAGAGAATCAAGTTATATATGGGGTCAACAGATAGTCATTTATATTGGTTCTTTTTACTTTCCACAGTAGGTGTTGGAACATATCCCCCCAAATATACCTACGTAAATATATTGTATGTTTCAACAAGGTGATTAAAGTTGTAATTTATTGAAATGTCTGTAGGTCACCTGGAGGGAGACCCATTCATAAAACAAGAAGAGAAATTTCAGATTGGGATCCAGTGTCTATAATTTCTCATGCCCTTAAGAAGAAGTTTGCATTCCAGGAAGATGATTCCTTTGAAAAAGAAGATACATCTTGGGACTCTTCATTTTTCAGTCCTGAAGCTCCAAAGGTAACCCTATGATAGCATATCATCAAATTTTAGTTTTCCTTAGGTTTATACTATGTGACAGATTTTTAAAGGTAGATCTTGCTTCTCAATTCTGTTAATGGACTTAAGCTTAATTGGCTATATGTTTGATGCCAATTACCATGTCTCTTTTATCTCCAGTGTAGCCTATGACATAGCAATGAATAGGCTTTTAAAACTAAAATAGGGGGCAGCTGGGTAGCTTGATGGATTGAGAGCCAGGCCCAGAGACTGAAGGTCCTAGGTTCAAATCTGACTTCAGACAATTCCTAGCTATCTATACATAGTATTGATTCTAAGGCAGAAACCAAAACCCTAAAATACTTTGATTTTTTTCCTTCAATTATAGTAATCATCATAATATTTCAAATTCTTATTTGATCCTCAAAACTGCCCTGTCAGTTCTGCATGTATTATTAGCTGTATTTTAAATGATTTGTCCGAAATTATGCAATGGAACCAAAATTTGAACCCAGATCTTCTAACTGAAGTTTTGATAGCACATCATTTGAAACCTTTGACATCTCCCTCCTGTGAACTCTCTGAGTAAGTGTAGGAATGAGATTATAGAGAGTCAAATTTTGTTAAGAGCAAGTTTGAGAGGATTGGAAATAATCTCCAAAGTGCTGTGCTCAAGCCAGGATCCTGGCGAGAATTCTGGAATGCAGAGAGCTGAGGAGGAAGGAGTTCAAGGGAGAAATTGCCACTTCCTGTTCCTGAATTGAAAGAGGAAGGTGCAGCTTTCTTGGGCTACCTTACCTTAACCTGTTTGTGTAAGTTTGGGGATTCCTTTTTAACTTGCGAACATCTTAAGGAAGATCTAGTCATACCTGCTGTGTTTACCAACTTGTCTGAAGTTTATCTAAAGATCCTGTCTGTTGACCCTCAGGGTCAGACCCAGCTTTGGGTGGTCTTAGCCATCTTGAGGCCACTCTTAGTAGATCTTGGAGACAACCTCTCCAAAAAAAAAAGAAAGAAAGAAAGCTGCACCTTCCTCTTCCAGCTCAGGAACAGGAAGTGGCAGTTTCTCCCTTGAACTCCTTCCTCCTTAGCTCTCTGCATTCCAGAATTCTCGCCAGGATTCTGGCTTGAGCCCAGCACTTTGGAGATTATTTCCAGTCCTCTCAAACTTGCTCTTAATAAAATTTGACTCTCTGTAACCCCATTCCTACTTGCTTTTGTTTCTATGTTGTTAGGAGGGTATCTGCAGATTATGTCTTATATAATTTGTTACGATTTAAAATGATAAAGACTGATGCAATAATAGAAATTAGTAATTTAATTAAAGCCATGCTGATAGAGATAAAAATCATTAGACCACGTGCCTGTAAGAATTCACATTGCCTCAGCCATTTTTACCTTTCATATCTTTCCATGCCTGCTAGCTAAGAGGGCCACTTCCTCCTCACCCAGGAGTTTTATCCCCTCTCTTACATCATCATACTTCCTGTTTGCCATGAGGAATCATGGTAAATGTAGTTTCAAAGTCTCTACATGTCCATAGGAAATATATAACATACTTTTAAATGGGATCTTCCCAATTCCAAATATACAATTCTCCCTGAGGTCTGGCAAAAAAAAGGTTAGCCCTTTTTCTTCACTGGACCTGTAAAAATAGACAACTTCTAAATTCTAGGAATTTGTGGAATAAAAGAAATAGATGAACGAATGGATAAAATTAGCTGCATTGACAAAAAAACCAATTTGGGGGCAGTCCCCTATTGGCATAACATGTACAATTAAAACAACACATTCAATTCAAATTCAGTTCCCCATAAATTTAATTAACTGCACCCCAAGGTTCAAATTTTGGTCTTCATGGTACAGTGAAGGCTTTTCAGGCATCTTCATGGTGTCTTCACCAAACAGGTTCGTCGTCTCGATTCTGGGGAGATGGCAAGATCCTTATCCTGAAATTATTCTCAAAAGAATTTAAACTTTACATTATAGATTATAAAACATACATTTTCTTCTAAGAATTATACATTTCCCCCTGAAATTACTCCTAAAAGAGTTAAGTACACATATATTTTTACATTATCAAATTTAAAAAGAAACTTAACACACATCCCCTTGAGGAAAATTCTAAACACACCTTTTTTTTTTCTTAAAAAAGGTACCTCAAGTCAGCTAAGGATGAGTGGCTGAGTCGCAGGGGTTGTATGAAATCAATTGGCAAAATAAAAAGAATAAAATTCAAGAAAAAAAAGAAAAAATTTAAAAAAAAAATTTGTGAATGAAACGTAAAATGTACAAAAATGTAGGGAAAATAAACTTATAACAGGCTTTTGAAACAAGGCCCAATGAAAGAGATTTAAGCAGTTAGTTAGTTACCCACTTCGGGCCAGGACTTAAGGGAAAAGTCTCTCTCTGATCTGATTTGCCATCAGCTTTTTAGGGAAGTGAGCCAAATAAATAACCAATCTTAGGTGCTGGCCTAGGAATTTAAGTTGAGGGGACCCACGTCCTCTAAAGTTTTAGAAAAGACTGGGACTCCAGGATTCAAACCCCAATTTACAAGCCCTAAAGTATTGGCATAGATCTCTGTAAGCCATGCAGATTTTTAGTTAAGTGACCATGTGCTTTCTTAGCACTAATTAACAGCTCTCATGTTCCCTTCTCCTGGAATCAGACAGAAAGGCATTAAATCACAGTCCCATATTCTCAGGCTCAGGCTCAGGTATTTGCATTAAGCTTATATCACTGTAGAATCAGAAAAAGGATAAATAATGATTATATATGTACTTCCAATACAAGATGAGAAAAAGGAAAAATCAATTGCTCTAATAAAAAAAGAATGTTTTAAAAATCAAATATATATATATAGCTTAGAACTAGAAGGGTTTTGTTACCCAAAAATGAGATTTTCTGTGAGAGAAAATGGATCTTGCAAATAGCAGATTCACAATGCACATTCAAATAGAGTACCATAATTTCCAATAGCACATTTTAAAACAATTAACAGTGATGTTTAAATAATCATATAGTTGTTATAACTTTTAAATCTTGGCTAAGAGTTTCTCAAATTCTGTTATGGCTTCCATAGCAAAATCTGATATTTAAAAAAAGAAACCTTCTGGTCTAAATCACCCTCAGATAAGAATATACAGGAGCTCCTTGGCTTCCTGTTTTAAAAAACAATCCCGGGTAGGAAATTTTATGCTTCTACCCATTTAAGGCAATAATTTTTCTTATAATAAAATATATAAAAGCTTATCCTATAAGACAACAATTCTTTAGGATCTAAAGTAAAAGTTAAAAAACCTGTTGTAAAATTACAAGTTAATTCTCAAGGCATGGAAACTTCCAAGGTTCTATACAATTACCAAGACAGAATAAAAACTTAAAAAGACATGTGCTTCTATAAATCCAGTATACATAAGACAATTTACAACTTTAAAAAATGTGTAGGAAATATGATATATCAGATTAACCAGCTGGTCAAAACCTCTTACCAGTTCTAATAGATTTTTCTCATTATTTGGGGGTTACAATAAAATCACAAACAGGATTAATCTAGCAGTCACAAACTTCATTAACTTAAAATGATTCAGGGCAACAGGAAAATCAACAAAATAAGCAAGATTAATTCACAAAACTAATCATCAAAATGCAGTAAGATACAGTCTTTTTAAAAACCTGAGTTCTGAGATTTTAGAAGTTAAGGGATTTTTTAAGTTCAAAGTTCTAAGCAGGTACTGGGTGAATTTTCTCCCCTGATGTTTTAGTTTTTAATAATTGCAAGAAAGTTTGAATAGGCCATGCGTCCGATGAAGAGTAATCCCTAGTTCAAGGTTCAGATGCTAGGTCCTCGTGGGGTTGGGTCGTGGTCTCGGGGCTAGAGAAAAGCTTAGGTCAGTTTTGTAAAAAATCCCACGTATAGAGCCTGTGGGGGTGGGGGTAGCCTAAATTAGGTCTTTAGAGAAACATGTGGAGGCAAGAGAGTGGGGAGAAAGGGGAATATACTTCCCAAATCTTTAGTGGCAGAGCTAAAGCAGTCTCTGAAGATTAAGATCTCGGCAAGTCAGGGTGGGGGTCACTCCTGGGAAATCTCAGGATTCTGGATCCACAGAAATGGTCTGCACTGGCGGGCTTGCTGCAGGAACATGAGACAGCAGGAAAAGCGGCAGAGATCACAGTAGGCAGGAACGTGAGGCAGTGGTCTGTACCGGCGGGCCCGGCAGGGATGGAGTCCAGGTCAGGAGTCAGAAGCGGCGGCAGAATCACACTGGCTGGGCACCGGCATTTTGGTTTTAAAGCCAGAAGCCAGAATTTGCTGGCCTGACCTCCCAAAGTGGTTTGGGCTGGACTGGCTGGTTGAGTCCCACATGGGGCAAAAACATGCGGTTGCTTTTAGCGACAGCATGGCGAGGAAAGCCAGTCTCTGTTTTAATTATTGTTATTGGCCAAAAAGAAAGCATGGCTATCGTTTCTGAATAGCTATCTGGAAAATTGAGAATTCGAATTCCAAACTTCTTATGGTTGCCATTATTGTTACGATTAAAAATGATAAAGACTGATGCAATAATAGAAATTAGTAATTTAATTAAAGCCATGCTGATAGAGATAAAAATCATTAGACCACGTGCCTGTAAGAATTCATATTGCCTCAGCCATTTTTACCTTTCATATCTTCCCACGCCTGCTAGCTAAGAGGGCCACTTCCTCTTCACCCAGGAGTTTTATCCCCTCTCTTACATCATCATACTTCCTGTTTGCCATGAGGAATCATGGTAAATGTAGTTTCAAAGTCTCTACATGTCCATAGGAAATATATAATATACTTTTAAATGAATTGCATTGCAAGCCAGACTTAGAGAGTTACATGATATGGGAATTCTGTTTCAAACTTGTCCTTTGGACTATTCACTTCATACTATAAATCCAGATGACGAAGTTTACATAAAAAATTTTAGTAAAACCTGTGCCACAGATCAATCATGGATTGGTCCTTTCACAGTAGTTCTAGTTTCACCTTCTGCTATAAAAGTACCAGAGAAACTGCCACTTCCTGTTTTCATAAGGTAATTCTGGCTTTGGCTTTACATTACACAAATTTGACTTCCCGGCAGACTGGAGAGGCCTTCTGCTCTGGTTCTCAGTGTGTGGTGGGGGGACCAACAGCTGTGCAACCTTGTGATAGTAGTCTTCTCTCTAGGCACCGATGCCTCTCTGAGCACAATGGTAAGCCCTGTGAGGAGAGTGGATGGTCTACAGAATGGTCCACTTATGCTAATTGAGAATGACTATATTTTGTTTTTCATTCATTGGAGTAAGACCGAAGTTTAATCCTGATCCTGTGACTTAAAGCTATGCTAGTGAAACTCTTCCAACCTCAGTTTCCTCAGCTCTAAGATATGGTATTATAGTTCTTTTGTAAGCCTCACAGATTGTTATAAAAATCAAGGAGGTAAGAATACATGTAAAGGGATTTGTAAACTTTTAATAGAATAGTGATTGCTAATTAACATTTGCATAGTGTTTAACCACGTGACTATCACTTGCTAAGTGCTTTACAAATATTATTTCATTTGATCCTTACAACAACCCTGGGAGGTGGGTGCTATTATCTACTTTTTACCCTGGAAAAGAATCACATAGCAGTCCTAGTAAGTGTCTGAGGCTGGATTTGAACTCAGGATTTCCTGACTCGAGGCACAAATTTTACTCAGTACCTTAGCTGCCCAATAATATATAAATATAAACTTTTATTTAAGAAGTCAAATAATCAATAATAAACATTTATATTGTGCATTTAAAATACTTTAGTTGTATACTTTATTCATAGGAGAGCCCTTTAGACTCTCATCATATCTTGTTTACACATTTATTATGGCTATAGTTACACTAACACTGCTTACTTTGTTTTCTAGCCCATAATATTTTAGAAACAGAAAATTAGGTGTCAGGGTAGTTTTATTGTTTTTGTTTTGTTTTGTTTTTTTAAACCGTTAACTTCTGTGTATTGGCTCCTAGGTAGAAGAGTGGTAAGGGTGGGCAATGGGGGTCAAGTGACTTGCTCAGGGTCACACAGCTGGGAAGTGTCTGAGGCCAGATTTGAACCTAGGACCTCCCATCTCTAGGCTTGACTCTCAATCCATTGAGCTATCCAGCTGCCCTTGTCAGGGTAACTTTAGATGTAGAAAGTATCAAGAAAATACAGCTAGAAAGCATGACAGTAAGATCTGAGGCAGCCGACATTGTTATATACTTCGGTAATTCTAAGGATGTTACTGTATTACAACACAGAACAGTAGCTAATATCTAATAAAAGATGACTCAGAATATTTAGGAAAAGATTAAATTGTGTTCAGGAGACTGTTTAAGAAGGCAAAGAAGATAAAAGATTTCCTTGCAAATGAGTAAAATTAATTTTGGAGCTTAAAGAGATAAGATTTATTTATCCACAGAACTATATGAAGGTTTTAGTTAGATATTGTTATACCGCCATATTTTCAATAATTATTTCATGCATGTTGTTTTCTCATCAATTAAACTGTTTCTTTTTTTTTTTAACATTTATTAATATTTTATTTTTTAGAAAAGTTAACATGGTTACATAATTCATGCTCTTACTTTCCCCTTCACCCTGCCCTCCCAACCCCTCCCCCCCCATGGCCAATTCACATTCCCACTGGTTTTAACATGTGTCATTGATCAAGACCTATTTCCATATTGTTGGTAGTTGCATTGGTATGATAGTTTCGAGTCTACATCCCCAATCATGTCCACCCCAATCCATGTGTTCAAAGCACTTGCTTTTCTTCTGTGTTTCCTCTCTCAATGTGGATAGCGTCTTTTCCATAAATTCCTCAGAATTGTGCTGGGTCATTGCATTGTTGCTGGTACAGAAGCCCATTACATTCGATTTTACCACAGTATATCAGTCTCTGTGTACAATGTTCTCCTGGTTCTGCTCCTTTTACTCTGCATCAATTCCTGGAGGTCTTTCCAGTTCACATGGAATTCCTCGTTTATTATTCCTTTGAGCGCAATAGTATTCCATCACCAGCATATACCACAGTTTGTTCAGCCATTCCCCAATTGAAGGGCATACTCTCATTAAACTGTGAGTTTCTTGATAGTAAGGACCATGTTTTATTCTTATTCATTATGCCTCAAAGCTCCTAGCACAGTGGTAGGTATTCAGATAATTGGTCATTATGATTGAATATTTGTTTGCATTTTCTTTTTTTACAGTGTATTCAATTAATTTTAGTGTTTTAAAATATGCTTAATTTTAGTTTGAACATCGGATCTTGCAGCCGAATGGACAATGTATGGAAGAAGAAATTGACAAAGTATCACAAAGGTGTCAGTTTTAAAAGCTTTATTTCTTTAGTTAAGAATGAGCCAAACTGGAAGGAAAGTACATGTGCCTCATAATGTGTTAAATAGTGGCAGGACCACTCTTTTAAAGCAACTAAATAAATTATATGCACTGGAATATATTAATATGTAACTATGAAAAACTCACAAGACTACTTACATGACTTCTTACAGATTTCCCAGCAGTCAAAGTTTTGAATTAGATTTTGTGTAGGTTTCTCTTGCAAATACCATTGAATCTTGAGAACAAATATTAGATAACCTAATATTTTTTGCAATAGAAGACTAGTGTTGCCATGAGATAAATCATTTTAATGTAGAAATGAAATCTTAGGCTGAAGTATAATACTGGAAAACCATTACTCAATAAGACTTTTAAGGAATCAGAACTCCTCCCAGTTTACAAAAGCTGCTATGCCAGTATCATGAATATCCTTTCTAATTTTCTTCATTAATTCAGGTTGGTAGCCTTGTGCCTTTTCTTAAAGTGTAGCAATCTCAATGGGCTTTCAATTTTCAGTAATCTGATGATCTTTAAAGATTGTAAGATTATAGTTTTTTATTCAAAGAGCTGTAGTTGACTCGCTAAATGGTTGCACTTTGAAACTTGTCAAATTGTTTAGGTCATGTTCTTATGTTCACTGGTTGTGTTTTGTTTTTTTTTCCCCTTGATTGTGGTTTTGCTGAAATGCTGCAAGTATAAATTTTTAGGGAATATTTTGCTTCTCAAACATTGCATAAGCTTGTTATGTAAATGTGTATTTATCATGAATTTTTCTCTGTTCGTTTTCTATGCTGAACTTTTGTAAATAGTTTGTAAAATAAATGTGCCTTCCATACTTGTACTTGATATCTTTTGAAGTATGTTTATTTTGTCCTGAAATATATTTTGGGAGGAAGTTTGGGGTTTGATAGTAAAGGAGAAGAAAATCATCACTTTCCTCTTCAGTAACTGTACATTTCTTTATAAATTATTTATCTTAGATGGTATTTACAAAATGCCAAGTTTGGCGAAGGTATCTAACTGGTTTGTAAAGTAGTCTTTGTATTCTGAGAGAAATGAAAATGAAAACTTTTAAGCTATACAAATGATAATTTATTTCTTTTAACTGAAGGCAAAAACAATTGATCCTTAAGTATATTACTTTTTTAATTAAAACAGCTGTTCTTTGAATTACTTAATGGATCATTCTCAGTTTTTTAAGATTACTTTGTCTCTTGTTTCTACTGTTTTTAGGAAAAATAAAATATTCTTCTGGAAATTCTGTGTACAGAGGATTTTATAAGTGAGGAAAAGTATTAATTGATAAAAATATGTAATTGGAAGTACATTGGTTTTTGTATCAGTAGATTGGATTCTGGTCCTGAGTTTGCTACCACCTAGTTTTGTGATCTTATAATCTTATCATTTAACTTTTCTGAAATTGTTTCTTCATCTATTAAGAGGTAATAGGACTAGATGATGATCTGTAAAGTTTCTTCTTCCAACATCCTATGATAAAATTATGGACATCTCAAATAATATTCTTTTGACACTGATACAAATTGCACCCTTCTCTGTAACTTGATATTCTTTGAAAGTTGTTGTAACTGGAAAATTCACCATTCTGCAGTCTGTTGATAAGCCTCTGAATGGAGTCCATCACCTTGCTATTTTGGGAAAAAAACAAAACATTGTTGTAATTTTTTCCTTAACTAGTATTTTGTTCAAATAAATGAATATTTATTGATTATTAATATAATTACAGGTGTCCCTGTCTTCATAAGGCTTACATTTTATTGGGAAGGAAACAACACAGATTAGTTAATTCAGAATAAATACAAAGTTATTTTAGGAGATGTGGCACCTGAGAGGGAATAGGACCTCTTGGAGGAGCCTCTCAAGCTGGGTCCTCTAGGAATCTCAGACATGCAAAAAGACCCTGTGGTTGGAGATGGCTAGTTTGGAGCATTTAGCCTGTGAGAAAGGTCATGTGACATTAGTCTGGAAAGAGATTAAAATTGGATTGTCATCTAATCTCTCTGTCTCAGTTTCTTCAACTATAAGATGGGGATAATAATGGCACTTATCTTACAAGGTGGATATGAGAATCAAAAGCACCTAACACACAGTAAGCATTTTTTAAATGTGTATTCCTTACCCTCCTTTTCCCCTTCCAGGATTGGATCCTCATCCAATCAATGTCTGTTAAATTGGGAGTGTCCTACAGGGCTCTGTTCTTGGGCCTTCTTCTCTTTTCCTTTTTTTACTTGGTATTTTTTTTTTCAAGAATTTAGTTATCACTCTGGTGATAATTGTCATATTTTCCTATCCAGTCCTGACCTTTCTGTTGACCTCCTGTCTCATCTCTCCATCAGCCTAGGTAGATATCTCAAACAGAAACATCTTGGGGTTAACAAATATCTTTTTTTAACAATAAATTTTTTAATAATTATTAAATTTTTAATAGTTACCTGACATTTGTTATATTAAGGGAGGTCAATTGTATCTATTTGAGGTAGTAGAAATGACGTACAGAGAGGAATAAGATGACACTTCTCCTTTATAACAGTTGCCCAGGCAGGATCCTTCAGGTCAAAGAGGTTTATCCCTTCAGGACCCACCTGGGGTTAATTGATATATTGATTTGGGCTCTTCAGCTAGGATAACGATGATATTCTGACTGCATTGTCTCCCTTCCCAAAACAAGCTTTGAAACTGATTTAGGAAGGTACTTTAAACTTTATATATTAATAAGAAGGATAAGGACTGGGGTAATAGGAAACCCTACTTTAATTGTTACTAATGAAACTCCCAACTGCTGGCAAATGATTAAACAATGTTAGCTTCCCTCTGGTTCAGCCTGACCAGGGCTAAAACAGAATAGGTAAACTGCTGGGAAATCCTCAGCTGCTTCTGTAGATCTTAACCTTGACAGTTGAGATATATCCACCCTTTTCCACCCTCTTCGTCTCTTGCCCACTTCCCGGATCCCTCCTGGGCCCTGGGAAGCCTAGATAACTAGATGATGAAACTCCTAATATCTAGGGGCAGTAGACCCCAAGGTGGTGGTCAAGTACAGGTTGATAACGGTATATCAAGGACAGGAAGAGCTTGCAGAGAGATGTTTGCACCCTCTCACTCCAAGACCAGGATCCACCGATCTCCAGCCTCAGCACAGGTCCAAGACCCACAACTTCTGCTCAGGGTTCTCAACTGCCCCCTCCTGCCTTTTGCATGCCTCCCTGGGAACATTCTATCCAACTAGCTCCCAGAGATTCAATATAACACATTTTGTGATTCAGATTCTCTCCATCCATCCCTTCCCTGGTGGGAAATAATCTGTTACGAGTTATATCAGTGCTGTCATGCAATATATGTTCCTGTATTTTTCATGCCCTGAAAGACACGTATTTCACTTATAAGAAAAAACTCATAAATGAAATAAAATGAAAAATGGATCTGCAATCAAACTCCATTAGTTGTATGGGTAAATATTAAACACTGAATTTACTGGGTTTAGAGAAAGGGGAAAAGGAAGACTTCTTGGGCAAGGGATAACTGACTAAGAACAAATACTAGTAGGGAATCACCTTTATACCCACAAACACAGGACTTGTGAAAATGAGTAACACCTATATAGCAGAATGGCAGTTAAAACAGTTAAGCAGTGAGTCAGACTCCAGTCAGCTGGGGAATTACAATAAAACCTTATATAACTTAATTAAGGTACTTCTAGGGTTAAGGAGAACAGACAAGATGCAGGAAACAATTTATTAAAGTAAAGAAGTTAGGGAGATGGGTAAACAGGGATTTCCTTAACTGGGGTTAACTATGGATCAGAAACAAGGGAAATGGATCACTACTCTAAAACCCTAACACTAACTAGATCCAAGCAGGATGGGATCTCACTCTTTGGGTCCTTGTCCCTTCAGTAGTGATCTTGGCTGTCCTGAGGTCCCAGATGAAAACCAGCCAGTAATTCCAAAAGGGTCTCCAACCAAGAGCTGTCCACACTTGGAAGTCCACCTTCCAAATTGCAAACCAAGCTCCAGGCCACACAGTAGATGGGATGGTCCTTGAGGAGTACAAAAACACCTGCTTCCTCTTCAGAGGCAGCAACCTATAGACTCAGACCCTTGAGTCTCACCTTAGCATTCCAAGGCTCCCAGAATGTTCTGCTTATCCATCTTGCTTTGCACAACTTTTTTCTATCTGTACTCTTAAAAATGCTATTTCCTTATTGCAGTAGATATAGAATTTTTCATTATGAGCCCCTTGATTATCTTGCTAATATTAATTTAGCCTTTCATAGTTGATTATCATACAGTATTTCTCTATAATCTGGGTTTTTCTGAACTCATTCTGTTTTTATGGTGCAATAGTATTCCATTATAACCATGTAGCATGACTTACTTTTTTAAACCCTTTCTTTTTTTTAACATTTATTATTATTCATTTTTAACATGGTTACATGATTCATGCTCCTACTTTCCCCTTCACCACCCGCACCCCCTCACCCATTCCGACTCACATTTCCACTGGTTTTATCATGTCATTGATCAAGACCTATTTCCAAATTGTTGATAGTTGCATTGGTTAAACCCTTACTTTCTATCTTAGAATTGATACAGAGTATTAATTCCAAGGCAGAAGAGTGGTAAGGGCTGAGCAATGGTGGTTAAGTAACTTGCCCAGGGTAACAGAGGAAGTGGCTTGAGGCCATATTTGAACCCAGGACCTCCCATCTCCAGGACTGCCTTGCCTCTATCTACTGAGCTACCTCACTGCCCCTGTACCACAACTTGCTCAGCCATTCCTTAATTGAGGACATCCTCTCAGTTTCCTTTTCTTGGTACTACAAAAAGATATAAATATTATATGCATAAGTATTTTTGTAGAAGTGTAGGTCCTTTTCCCATATCTTTGATTGCTTTGAGATACAGACCCAATAGTGGTATTTCTGGGTCATAGGTTATGCAGTTTTATTGGCCCTTAGGGCATTGTTTCATACTGCTCTCCAGTTTGGTTCACAGTTCCATCAACAATGTATTAGTGCCCCAATTTTCCCATAGTCCCTCAAATATTTATTTTCCTTTTTGATCATCTTAGCCATAAGTGTGATAGTGGTGATTTGTTTGATTTGTTTGAGGAGGTATTTATGTGAGGTTTTAAATTGCATTTCTCTAATCAGTAGTGATTTGGAGCATTTTTTTTATATGACTTTAAAGAGTTTTAATTTCTTCCTCTGAGAATTGCCTGTTTGTATCAGTTGGGAATCCTCGCCCCCAACTCCCGTGGGGCAGCACGACCATCCAGGTCACCCAGTTTTGGGGTGACACCCCCTTAAAGTCTCTCAGTGTAAAATCAGCCCCAGGGGAGTGCTGGAAGAGACTCACCACATAGACTTTCTCTGTCTCCCTTCTATCAAACATCCAGGACTGGCTCTTTTATTATTACATTGGGGAATCTGTATTTTTATAACTGACTGAGTTCTTTTTATGTTTGATAAATGAAGCCTTTGCCAGAGATGCTGGCTATAAAATTTTCTCCCCATTTGTTTCCCTTCTAATCTTGGTTGCATTGGTTTTGTTTGTACAGAAGTTTAAATTTAATTCAATCAAAATTATCCATTTCTCTTCTTAAGTTCTCTGTCTTATTTAGTCATAAATTCTTCCCTTATTCCTAAGTCTGATGGGTAAACTATTCCTCTGAACTTACTATTTTCCTGCAAAAGTCTTCTTTTTCTCCCTATTACTGCTAAAAGTACTGTCATTCTTTCAGTTACGCAGGCTTGCAACTTATATCATCCTTGATTGCTTACTCTTTGTTCCCATAACCAATCTGTTGCCCTTGGTCTGTTGAGTTTACCTCTGTGACAGCTCTTGCCTCCCATTCTCTCTTCCTTTTTGCCACTGCCACCATTCTGGTGTATGTCCTTATTATCTCATGCCTGAAACTGCTCATCCTACTGGTTGGTCTCATTGCCACAGATCTTTCCTGCCCTTTAGTCAGCCATCAAAGTGATTTTCCTAAAATGTAGATCTGACCATGTCACCACTTTACTCAAACTCCAATGGTTCCTTGTTAACTTTAGGATCACTTATTAAATCCTGTCTGGTGTCAAAGCCATTCATACCTTCTTCCCCTCTACCCTCTGCCCATGCACACACTTCTTTAGGCCTACATTTACTCATACCCACTGACTTCTTTGCTCTTTCTTGTACAAGATGTTATTATTTTCATGACTGTTTCCTTGTGCTTGAAATTCTCTCCCCCATTTGTGCCTCCTGATTTCCTCAACTTTCAAGTCCCAGCCAAAATTTCATTTTTTAGAAAAGACGTTGCTGATCTTCCTCAATGCTATTGTCTTCCCTCTCTTAATTTTCTCTAATTTATCTTATATATACCTTACTTATATTTAGTTGTTTGCATGTTATATTTCTCCACTGCCTTTTGCTTTTCTTTGTATCTCCAGGGCATAATACATTACCTAGCCTAGTATGTGGTAGGTATTTAATGCTCACTCCTGACAGATGGCTGAGGTAGAGCAGCCAGCCTGTTTTAAATAATGATGTTTCCTACATTTGCCACAAGAGAGCAGTGTAATACCAATAACAGAGTACCTTTGCTGGCGTTTTAGTTTTTAACAGCCTTAGACTCCAGATCATGAGTTGCCTAGTTAAACTGGTATTGGAGCAAAAATTACCTCTATAACATTCTCCAGCGATTGATCATCCAGCCTCTCTGTAAATGAAGATATCTAGAGAAGGGAAGCCTTACAATGACAGCCCATTTTACTTTGGGGAAACTTTAGTAGTTTGGAAGTTGATATTGAATTGAAATCCATCCCTTTGAAACTTAACTACGTTGCTTGCAAATTGTGCCTTTAGGTGACCCAATAAAAGAAGTCTCTTTTATCTTTTTCCTCGAAGACCCTTCAAATATTAGACGATAGCCACAAGGCCCTCTCCAATTTCATCTCTAGGCTAAATGCTTATAGTTCCTTTAGTTGAGCTTTGTGTCGTTATTTCACTGTCATGGTCACTCTCCTTTGTATATACTCTACCTTGTCAGTGATTTTCCCAAAGTGTAGCACCTAGAAATGAGTGACACCGTTTCTGGTTGCGAGCATCAGATTTTGACTTGAACTCATTCATGCTACCAATTTGGCAAAATCTTTCACTAAAGCATTAATCATTACTTTGGAGATTCTGGCATTCAGTCAATTCAGAATATGCTTAGCTACTGTCCTCAAGGCCAGCATAGGTAACTGTCAAATGCCTCACTGTAATCCAGAAATACTGTTTCTTACTCTGATTTACCAAAAGATAAATAAGGTTACCCTGCAATGACATTCCCAGAGAAGTCAAGCTAGTTTGCAATGATCACTGATTTTCCCAAGTATTCATGAACCATCTTTTTGAAAAATTATTAAAAATTTCCTGAAATCAAAGGCAACCTCATTGGCTTACATTAGGAGGAATTATGCCTGCCCCCATTGGGATCACATTTACCTATTTCTAACTAAAACTTTCACAGTCTTTAAGATAGGTTTTTTTTTTTTTTTTTTTTTTTTAAAACTTGACAGCTTTTAGCAGCCATAAATTATTTGATATTCTGAGAAGTAATTTATCCTGTCCTGGAGGACTTCAATTTGCCGATGGTTATTAGATTCTTTGGTTATAACTTTCAGTACCAAATATATTTAGAAGTAGGCAAGAAAAATGTTTGTCGGTATTAACTTCAAAAGCACCATATGTTTTCAAAAGAATATTATTAAACAATGATCTCATCTTAAGACTGAAATTTCTCATGCTCTTTCTAGAGAACTATTTTCAATGAATGATGAATAGTCTATTATTGTGGCAAAATATCGGATTAAATGACTGAAGACTTAAAAATTATAATAGGATCTGAGACAGCAGGAGCAGTTTCAGTCTCTTCCTTTAGTAGGGAAGAACATAAAGCTTACCTAAATAATACATATACTCGTCTTCATTCAGGTCTTTGATATTTAGCTGGATGTATAATTTATTCAATGTGGCTACTCCTAAAAGTGAAGCTTCTGCTCAGTGCTTCTCCTGTGAGACTTCCACCAAAATTCAATTCAATGCACGGAAAGCCTTCTTTTAGATGCCTTGACATCTTATAGTTACCCTTGGTGCATATAGGGCCAAACACTCAATTATCTTCCTTCCTTCCTTCCTTCCTTCCTTCCTTCCTTCCTTCCTTCCCTCCCTCCCTCCCTCCCTCCCATGACAGGCTAGGCAATCAGGGGTTAGTGACTTGCCAAGGCCACGTAGCCAGGAAGTGTCTGAAGCCTGAAGACATATTTGAACACAAGACCTCCTGATTCTTAAGTCTGGCGCTCTCTCCTATACTACCTAGCTGCCCCTCAATTGTCTCTTTCTCTACATGCTAGTCACCTCTTCTGGTTATATACCAGCCTGACGATATCTTTTATGTGGCTTTTCTGGCACAAATCCTGGTTGGTAATTTCTTAAATGTGCTCATGCCCACTTAATTCCCCCATTGTTCTTTGGCCTGTAATTTTAATTCTTTTCAAATCATTAACATTTTCATGCTTTCTACGGCTCAAAGCCTTGTGATATCACTGCAAGAATATTGTTTAAAGAATATGGCTCATTGTTTCAGGAAGATAAAAAGGCAATCCAATTTGCTTTCCTCTTCATGCTCAATGCCAAGGCCAACTGATTGCCCATTTGCATTGTTTACCCAAGCTCTGTGTACTGTTGGGATATCTTCATGTCTATCTAACTGTATATCATTCTAATCAACATTGTCTTAGTTTTCTTGTTTTTTTCCTGTGTGGATAATTAGGATGAGTTCTTAAGTAATTATGAATCTCATTTAAGATGCTTCGTAGTGTTTTAGGGCACACACTGGTGTGGTAGTCAAAGTCCACAACAAGAACATTCAGAAGACTTCATCATATGGAAGGAAACTTTTTGATGTGGGGATTGCATTATCTTTGACAGGGACAAACACCTTTGATAAGAAGAAATTCCTGTTCCTGTATTCAGCCTCAGTGGATATTTATAATCAAAAAGTTTTTATGTATAATTATCAAGGAATTTTGTATTTTAACATAAGCATAAGAGACACCTCCTTAATGGAGGAGAGCCTGTAAAGATGACACTTTGCCTACCAAATGAAATGTTTTTTTCATAATCAATAATGAAATCTCTTTATGCATTATTTAATCAACCCCAAATGTGAATTATCCATAGATAAAATATTGTTTGCAAAAGCCTGCATATTTTTTTCTCTTGCCTTCAATGGATAGAGATGTGGTCTTTCTGTGAGACGCTGTGGCCTTGGGCAAACTCGGGCAACTCTCTTAAGACTTGATTGCAGACAAGGTGTGGCATAGTTAGGATTCTCTCAAGGTGGGAAGAGCAGTTAGTGACCAAGTTTATATGGAAGAGGTGTTTTGGAAACAATATAATCCTGAGGAGATGGCATTTTTTTTTTTTTTTTTTTGGCAAATGATTCATTATAAAGTGCTGGTGATGAGCTTTTTTGTATTTAGTCCATAAGTATTAAGTGCCCTACTATGCTTCACGTATTGTGCAAAGTGCTGGGGATACAAAAAAGAGGCAAAAGACAAATCCCTGCCCTCAAGGAGCTCTCAATCTATTAGAGACAATAAGTAAATATTTACAAATAAGCTATATACAGCACTGAGTACAGTGCCTGGCACACAATAGGAGCTTTAAGAATGTTGATTGATACAAGATAAATGAGAAATAATCCACAGAGGGAAAGCATTAGAATGAAGAGGTATTGGGAAAAGCATCTAGTAGAAGATGGGATTTTAGTTATAAAGGGAGGTCAGTAGTCTGAAATGAGGAAGAAAAGCATTCCAGGAATAGGGATTGAAAACTATTTAATTCTGAGATGGCATTCAAGAGTCTACAATGAAGCATCAAAGTTAAACTTTGTGGAGGTAATGAGGTAAAAGAAAAATAGTTCCTTGGAGTAATTAATGTTTTGAACAATGTCTACTTTATAGAGTAATGAGATTTTTTTCAAAGTCAGCATATTAGAATTGACATATCCAAGTGAAGGTCATACCCTTTGAAGTCATCACCCTAGTAGCTATCATGTCATGTTGCTCAGAACATTTCTTGACTTCTGCTTTCGGAATTACCCTTAGAGATGATAGTACATTCTTTGGAATATCCTCAAGGGTGACAAACCTTCATCCTGTGAGGGTGGATTTGATAGAGGGAAATAGCAAAAAGCCATTTGAAAGTATATCCAGTGAATAAGGGGACTCAAAAAATTGAGCATTGCTGTTTGGACTTTTGAAAAGGAGGTACGCTATGAAGGAGACTAATTTCTTGTGTCACTCTTAAAATGATTTTGAAATCATATGACTAACAAATATTCAGGAAGCATGCTTCCCATGTGCCAAGCACTGTGCTCTAGATATGGGGAATACAAAGAGCAAAGTGAAACTCAAGGAGTTTGTATGGGTAGGGGTTACAACATACATACAAGTCAATATGCAAAATACTGCAAAATGTTTTTCAGAGGGAGAAATATACTAATAACTAGAGAAAGGAAAAGTCTAATACAGGAAAATGGCACCTGTGCAATGCTTTGAAGGATGTTCAAGATTCTTTGAGGTGGGGAGGAAAAAGTGCATTATAGGCATGGGACACTGCTTATGGTCAGTGGGAAATGAGTTGCTATAGATGAGGAAGAATTAGTTTGAATTCATGAAGGGGAGTCATGAAAAAAGACCAGAAGGGCTGGTGACAGATTATGGATGGTTTTTTACATCAAAATAGCTTTAATCAACATTATCAGAGTAATTCATAAAGAGGGCATTCCAAATGTGTAATAGCAGCATTATTGAAATTAGATCTTTAAAAATGTCTAGTGGTTTTTTTCCTTTAAGGGAAGCTCTTTTGATATTTTTGATGAGGGCTTCTGAGCATGATTCCCTTTTGAATTATGAACTCTCTCACACTTCTGGAAGTCTTGGTTTTTGGATGCTATGAAGATTTAAGGTGGACATTATTTTAATCTTCTGTCTTAGAATCAATACAAATATTGGTTGTAAGGCAGAAAAGTGGTAAGTGGTTTGGGGTTAAGTGACATGCCTAGGGTTACACAACTAGGAAGTGTTTGAGGCCAGATTTGAACCCTTTCCAGACCTGACACTATCTACTGAGCCACCTACCTTCATCTTGCTCTTTTTTTCAAACAGTGGGAATAGGTTCTTGTAAACAGACATAATTTCATAGCACAATCACATGGAATCCCCTTTCTCTTTGTCCCAATTCCTCATCCCATCTCTAAAATAAGCTTCCTTAAAAGGGCTAAATGGTGCTAGATAGATATTTTCAGGGGCAAATATTTTAAGCATTTTTATACAAAAAAGTTGTAAAGGAGGAAAACTCCAATTTTCTAGATTTCCAGAACTAACAATAAATTTACATTCATTTGCTGAAATATTCATAATATAGTCAAATATTTATTAAGCACCTCCATTCTGCTGGGCACTGTACTAAATGCTGGGGACAAAAATACAAAAAAAGAAAAACAATTTCTGTTCTCAAGTAGCTTACAATTTAATGGGGGAAGATAATACAAATATCGAAAAGGAGAAGAGCAAGGAAAGAGGTACATGGCTGGAGGTTTGGCAGAAAAGTTAGAGAAGTCCAGGAAAAATGAGAAATGAGATGTTCTGAGTAGAGTTCTCTCCTTAAATGGAGATTTTGGTGTTCAAGGCCCTATCATTTAATCAGAGGTTGAGCTATAAAAGATTTTTGTATTTTATGGGACCTATAATTTCAGAGGTATCAAGAAGCTCCTGGTGATAAATCTGTTCCTTCATTGTACTTGCTTGGAACACTAAGAAATTGAATCATTTGCCTAGGATCACATAGTTAGCTTATGTCAGAGGTCAGACAACACAGATTATCCTGACTCCTAGGCAAGCTCCATATCTGTTATCCCACAGTGTCTCTCAACCAGAAAAGAAATTTAAGAATCTATAATTGCACATATAGACTCAGCTTTTTTCTTTTTCTTTGTTATTGTAAGGGACATTATGGATTATCTTGCTCAATATTCTTATTTAACAGATGAGGAAACAGAAAAACAGAAGTACTCTTGCTCAAAGTTGTGCCACTCATTGATAGTTACATCATAATTATAGAAGGAAGAATGACAAAGAAAGTGAGAGGTCAAATTATACCATGCAGAAAGTCAGTGTAGAATTTAGCTTGCAGTAGGGATTAAAGATGGAATATTTCCAAAGTAAATACTGTGCTTAAAAAAACAAACACATCCACACAAAACTAATAATAAATCTTTTGCATATAAGCAATGATTCAATATCTATGATTAGTTATAAGAGGTCGACAAGAAAGTTTTTATTCTTTGCAAATACTGATATCTGCTGTGCCAATAGGACAAATGAGTGGAAAGAGGAAAGCAAATGATATAGAAAATGCATTTGTAATACTTAAGGATTAATGATGGCATGTGTGTATTATTAAAGTAGAGGAAGTGTTTCTGGGTGATGCTTAATCTTTCTTCTGTTTATATATCAAATTTTGTTATAACATTTAGTTGGAGAAAGCAGGTCTGAATGAAAGTTCCATGTACATTTTAAGGAACGTGGGAAAAAGTAATATATCACAACACAACCTTTCATGAATTTTTCACTCATCGGGTTTTTAGAACCAAATTTGATTATTTTTGAGCTATTCAAAGATTTAAAAAAATATATCTGAAAACTTGATCTTCTTGCAGTTAGTAACCAGATAGTCTTATTCAAATCTGAGATTTGAAAACATCTGTCCAGGTAATATCACAATATGAGACGTGACTATAAAATGACAAATTTTTAAAACAAAACAATCACATGAAAACATAACTAAAAGAATTAGAGAATCAAAGAATTTTAACAAAGAAAGGGATATCATTGTTCTACCAACTCATGGATGAATAAGAATGTCATCTATGACATCTAGCTTTTCTAAGAAGTTACAAAAACGATGGGAAACAACCCATGAGCTCTTCAAATATCCCTTCTACTTTGGGATAATTCTAATTGCTGGAAATTTTCCCTTTACATCCTGCTTAGATCTATAACTATATTTTCTACATCTTCTAGTTCTGCCTTCAAGGACCAAGCTGATTGATCCCTTTATCTTATGACAATTGTTCATAAGTTCAAAGATAGTTATAATGACCTTTTAAAAATAATTTTCTTTTCTTTCGAATGAAGATCCTCCCTAGTCTCCTTTCTGTAGTATTTACTTTGAAAACTGAGAAAGCAAGAAAAACAAAGTCCCTGTTACAAATATGTATAGTCAAGCAAAACAAATTCCAATCTTGGCCTTGTCCCCAAAAACTGTCTCAATTTGTATTCACAGTCCATTATTTCTCTGGAAGTGGACAGCTTGTTTGATCATGATGATTAGAGTTCCTGAACCTTTCAAAGTTGTTGCTATAATATTGTTGTTGTATAAATTGGTCTCCTAGTTCTCCTTACTTCACTCTATAGTATTTCATACAAGTATGCCCAAATTTCTCTAAAATCCACTCCTTTTACAATTTTATAATTTTTAACAGTACATTAATATGCCATCAAATTCATATGATTGGTTACCCTTTCAGTTTCTGATTCTTTGATATTGCAAACATTTTTGTGTATATTTTACTCTTTAATCTCTTTGGGGGAGGGGTATAGTCCTAGTAGCAGGAGTCAAAGGTTTTATACCTTAATAAATCTTTATACCACACTAGTTTTTTGAGCATAGTTCCAAATTGCTTTCCAGAATGGTTGGACTGGTTCACAGATCCACTAGTAGTGTGTGTGTGTGTGTGTGTGTATGTGTGAAGCCTGTTTTTCCACCACCCTTCAGATATGTTATTTTTCTTGTCACCTTTGCTATTTTAACAGGTATGAACTAATACTTGAGTTTCTTTAATTTGCACTTCTCTTATTAGTGAGTGAGAGCATTTTTTCATATGTCTAGTGATAGTTTGAATTTCTTTCTCAAAATTGCCTATAATATCTTTGATTATCAAATTTTTATCAATCAAATGATTGTCAATCAAAAAAATTGAAGGGATCTTATTCTTAAACATGTGAATGAGAGCAATATTTATCTTAGAAATTAGATTTATCAGAGAAACTTGGTGCAAAGATTCCTCTTGTCATCCACACGTTTCTCACTTCATTTCTAATTTTTGCTTCTTTGATTTTGTTTGTGCAAAAACATAAAAAAAATATGTAATCAAAATCGTCCATTTTGCCTTCTGTAAACCGATCTTTTTTTGTTTTTTGGTTGTGATCTCTTCCTGTAGTTTTAGCTCTAATAGGAAATTTCTCCCATTTTCTTCTGATTTGTTTATGATGCCACCCTTTATTTCTCAATCATAAACCTATTTGGAGCTTCTCTTTGTAGACAGTGTAAGATGTTGGTCTATGCATAGTTTCTGCCAGACTGTCTTACAGTTTTCTAAATCATTTTTTCTAAATAATTTTTGTCAAGGTGAGTTCTTGTCTCAATAACTAAATCTTTGGGTTTATCAAACCATGTTCATTTGCTTCTGTAAACTGTTGACCTCTTTTATTTCTTACCCAGTACCAAAATGTTTTGAGAATTAATGGCTTTGTAGTATAGTATTGTAGTAAAGAGATCTGGTATTGCTAGCCTCCATTCTCCACTCAAGAGTCTTGACAGTTTGTTCCTCTACAACTTCATATTTTCTAACTTCATTAAGTAATTTTTTGGTAGTTTGATTTGTATGGCACCAAATAAATAGACTCAGGTAGTGCTGTCATTTTTATTATATTAGTTCAACTACTCATGAGCAATTAATATTTTTCCAATTAGATAGCTCTCTTATTTACATAAAGAAGATTTTGTAATGTGTTTATATAGTTCTTATATAGGTCTTGGCAGGTTGACATCTAAGTAATTTGTTTTGTATCGTTATTTTAAATGGAATTTTTCTTTTTTTTCCTCTTCCTTATATACTTTGTTCTGATACAGAAATTCTGATAATATGTGTGGCTATATTTCAGATCTTGCCACTTTGCTGAAATTAATTATTTTGATTTAGTTTTTTAGTTGACTCTCCAGGATTGCCTATGAAAGCTATCATACTATCTCTACTAAGTGATAATTTTATTCTTTGCCTATGCTTATTTTATCAATTTATTTTTCTTTTGTGATAGCTACCATTTCTAGCACTATTTAATAGAAAAGGTGATAATGGACATCTTTGCTTTACCCCTGATCTTAATGGAAAGGCTTCTAGCTTTTCCCCTTCATAGATAATGGTAGCTTAAAAAAAACAAAAACCTTTGCATTCTGTCTTAGAATCAATGCTATGTTTTAATTCCAAAGCAGAAGAGTGGGAAAAGTTAGGCAATGGGAGTTAGGTGATTTTTCCAGATTCACATAGTAAGTGTCTAAAGTCAGATATGAATCCAGTACTTCCCATCTGTAGATTTGGCTTTCTATCTCTTGAGCCATCTAGCTGCCCCCTAATGCTAGTTTTTAATTTTAGATGAATGTTAACGTATTTTAAGGAAAACTTCATTTATTTTTATGCTTTCTACTGTTTTTTTCCTTTACAAGAATGGTATTATGTCTTGTCAAAAATTTTTTCCGCATAAATTGATGTAATTATAATTTTTATTCTTATTAGTAGGGTAAATTAAGTTATAGTTTTCCTGATATTGAATAAACTGCACATATCTGGTATAAATCCAACAGTGATAGTATGCAATCCTTGTTATATATTGCTGTAATTTCCTGGCTAATATAATTTTTGCATCAATATTCATTAGGGAATATTGGTCTATAGATTTCTTACCCCTATTTGATTCTCCTTGATTTAGGCATTTTTGCATTTGTTTGGTAAAAGATAGATTTATTTTTTCTGATTTTTTTTGCATGTTTATGAGGTTTTATGCTCCAATACATGATCACAGCTGAGAAATAGGTATGATCCTTTTAATTTACATTCAGTATTCTCTAGAGATTTAGCATATATTATTTTTCTAAAAGTCTATTCAGGTTCTTTGCTTGGTTGGATTTCTCTAGATATAAGAGGAATAAATTCAGTTCTCATACCATTAGTTTTTTCTATAGCTCATTTAAATTTTACTTTAAGAATTTAGATGCTTTGTCATTTGATGCATATTTTTAGTATAGATATCAGTCCATTTTCCATGACACCTTTCAGAAAAATGTGATTAGGTCTATTATTTGTTGTTGCTTTGTGTAAGAAAATGATTGTTAAGTTGAGACATAATAGATTCTGTTCTAGCTTCTTATTTTAATTCTTGTGTATATCTTTCTGTTACAAATAAATAACATATTGTTGGATTCTGGTTTCTAATCCATTTGGCTTTCATCTTCAGTTTTATGGGTGAATTGATCTCACTCACATTTACATTTATGATTATTAATTATGCATTTCCCTCCACCTTTTTTCCTTTTAATTTTTTTTGTTTCCCCTGTTAAAGGTTTATTTTGCTTCTGACCAATCCCTTCCTTAATCTATTCTCCCTCTTCTCTCCTCTCCTTAATCCCTTTTCCTGTTGTTTCTCTATTGTACATTTATTTCTGTACTCACCTGTGAGTATATGTGTGTTCTTTTGACCAATTCAGATGAGATTGAGATTTAAATGTTACATGCTCTCTCCTTTCTTGTTTGTATATTATTCTGTTTTCACATCCAAAGCATGTTAATTTTCCTCATTTTTCCTTTCTCTGCCGTGATCTTCCATTGTTTTTCTCTTCCTTAACTTTTGTATTCTTTTAAGATAATCAAATGTAACAAAATAATTTCCAGACCTTCTGTTTATTTAGACTCCTATCATCTCTAGTAATAATAGAATTCTGAGAGTCTTTGTGTCATCTTTCCGTGTAAGAATATGAACAATTTACTCTTGTTTAGTTCTTTATGATTGCTAGTCCCTAATTACCTCTTTTTATGCTTCTCTTGGTTGCTGCATTTATAATTCAAAGTTTTACTCAACTCTGGCCTTTTCATCAGGAATGCTTGGAAGTTCTTTTTCATTAAAGGTTGATTTCCCACCCTTCCCACCCACCCAATTATAAAATTATATTAATTTTTGCTTGGTAAGTTTTTCTTGGTTGTAAGCCTAAATCTTTTGCTTTCTGAAATATCATATTCTAAACCATCTGCTTCTTTAAAGTATAGTAGTTATTGTGTCAATTTGATTGTGGCTCCCTAATAACTTGAATTTTTTTTGTCATGATTTTCAGGTAGTCCAATGATTTTTTTTTTAAAAAAACTCATACCTTCTAAGGCATAAGAGTGGTAAGGGCTAGGCTATTTGGGGTTTAAGTGACTTGCCTAGGATCCCATAGGACCTCTCATCTCAAGACTTGACTATATCCACTGAGTCACTTAGCTACACCTAGTCCAATGATTCGTAGGTAATTTCTCCTCAATCTATTTTCCAGGCCAGTTATTTTTACTAGTCAATAGTCAATACACACCTACTATGTGCCAGGCGCTGTGTTAAGTGCTGGTGATACAAAGAAAGACCTGAGATAGTCCCTGCCCTCAAGGTAGGCATGATCTTCTGGGTAAAGAGGACCATAAAGAGAAATTGAAAAGCAGGAGTCGGGTGGAAAAGTGAGAGCAATCAGTGCCAGGGACACAGTAAAGGCCAAAAGGCTGCTGGTGAGGTAGGAAATGAGATATGCTATGAGGTACATACATTTTCTTTTTTTTTTTTTCCAGTCTTTTGAATATGATTGAATATTTATCATCTTGTGGAGTTATTAGCTTCTTTGGCCTATTCTAATCATCAGAACACTTATTGTACCTTTTATACTAAGTTGTTAATTCCTCTTTTAATTCTTCTTTTCATAGTTCTAATTTATTTTCCAATTTTTTCCTTTAGCACTCTGATTTCATTTATACAAACTTTTTTTTAAAAGCTCTTTTTAAAACTCTTTATCTTCACCAGGAATTCTAGTTGAACTTGTGCCTAAGCTGTGTTTTTTCTTGAATCTCTCCTTGTAGCTGTTTTGGAATAATTTTCTTCTTTTGGGTTTGTGTCTTGAATATTCCCATCACCATTATAGTGCTTTATGATAGGATTCTTTTTCAATTGACATATTTTCTAGGCCTCATCTTAAATTTAAATTTCATGTTAGGGGCAGACTCTGGGCATTTCTGGATAAAATGTCTAGGCTAGTCCTATTGCTACTTTCTTTGAATATTGTGTTATTCCAGGATTTCAGGGACAGCTTGAAAGATTAGTTATCCATCAAGATTTCTGTATTCCCCAAATAGTATGATCTAAAGTAAAGACTAATCAAACAACAAATTCCCAAATTCTGATTGAGAAATCCAAGAAAAAATCAGAATAAGTCATTTTTCCAGGCTAGGTCACTTTGGGAGACTGAGAATCTGTGGAGATTAGATAGGATCTGTCCAGGAACACACAAATGGATTTTTTTTTTTTTTTTTTTTTAGCAATTAGGAAGTGAAAGAAGAGCGAGACTGGGTACCAGGGCAGGAAGAGATCCCAGTATAATCCCTGAACCTCTTGGTGCAAGAACAGGTGCCATCTGGTAACCTACTACCTAGTTCTGAGTTACAGCTCCATGAGAGTCTAAAGAGGGGACCTGCCCCTAGAAATGGCACAGGAAATAGTAGTCACTGTCACAGGTTGTAGCTACATACTGAATAAGCAACAGATTTAGAGATGAAAGAAGAGTAGGTGTCTGGCTCTTTTTTTGTTGTTGTTCTTAAAACTTTTACTTTCCACTTTTGAATCAATACTGTATATCAATTGGTTCCAAGGCAGAAGAGCAGTAAGGACTAGGCAGTGGAGTCAAGTGGCTTGCCCAGGGTCACACTAGGGTGTGTCTGAGGCTACATTTGAACCCAGGTCCTCCTATTGCTAGACCTGATACTCTTATCACCTGAGCCATCTGGCTGCCCCTAAGATGTGTTGCTCTTATCCCAGGAGGAGATAAGCAGCAAGGATGCAGTTTTAGCCACTAGCCCAGACTGAAGCTTTCAGTGGAATAGCCAGGGCAGGAATACCAGACAAATGGAAGCCTATAGTTCACATTCTCTGAACCGTCAGATCCTCTTGGAGGGTTAAGGTTGCCAAGTCCAGCAGCTCCTGGAGTATCTAAACAGGGACAAGCCAACAGACCCAAAGCTGGCTTAGGATCTTTGCAGAACTCAGACCAGGAGGGAAGTAAGAAAACTTCACCCCAAATTACTTCTGCTTGGGAATACTGGATATTTGTAGGACCTCAGGCTGAGTTGTGAAAGCAAAAAGACCCAAGAGGAAAGGAACTCAGTCTAGACCAGTGGTTCCCCAATTTTTTTGGCCTACCGCCCCCTTTCCCAAAAAAATATTACTTAGCGCCCCCTGTCACATACTATCACCACCCCCCTTACAGTTATTCACTGCCCCCAAATGCACTTGTGACCATCACTGCCTCCCTGAATCGCTGCAGCATCCACCAGGGAGCGGTGGTGCCCATTCACTGATACAGATTTTCCCCACCCCAGAAATATGCAAAGTCTACCTCTAATATAAAGTCCAAAGTAAAAAAGTTGGCTAGAATAATGAACAAATAACAACAAAAAAGAAGCCCACCATAAAGAACTATTATGGTGGTGAGATGCATAAATAAATCCAGAAGTAAAGAATGATTCTAAAATATCTATAAGCAAAGTCTCAAAGAAAAATATAGGTTGCACACAAAACCAATAATATCCTAACCAAAATTCCTGGAAGAGAAAAAACAAAAATGAAAAAAAATTAAAATTATTTTAAAAACCAAATGAAAAGTAGTAGAATCAAAATTAGGAAGAGGAGTGAGGGCTAAGGAAGAAAGGTATGAAAAGAGAATGAACAGTTTAGAACAAGAGGTATAAACATTTTACCTGAAAGTTGGATTTGATCAAACAACTAATGTCTCCATGAGACATCAAGAAATAGTTAGGAATCAAGAGACCTGAAAAAAGTAGAAGAAAATATGAAGTATCTTGTAGCAAAAATAACTGACTTAGAAAATAGATTGAGGAGAGAGAATCTAGGGAACACTGAACTACCTAAAAGTCATGATAAAAGAAAAAAGCCAAAATATCATATTTCAAGAAATCATAAAAGAAAGATGGTAAGAACAGTTGGATTAGATTAAGTAATGATAAAGGATGCCTATATTGGAAGTGACACAATTTTGAGGATATTGAGGGAATGAAATTTAAGGTATTTGAAAAAGGGGAGAACCCCAGAAGCTTGGAACAAAAATCCTGACCTTAATTTTGGCAAAAACAGGACATGGAGAAAATAAATACCAACTCATACACCTACTACCCCTTTCCTACATGTTTTTCTTTTTTTGTTATTAAAGCTATTTTAAACATTTTAATATCCCAGTATAAAACTACATTTATTTACATTCCAGCCCACTGTTCAGTGAATCATGGAACTGTGCAAAGAAGCATTTGAATGATTAGAATATTTTAAAATACTGGCAAATTTCAGTTAGTCAGCAAACATTTGTTTAGTACCTACTCTATGTCAGGCACTATGCCAAGTGTCAGGGATACAAAGGAGGACACAAAGAAGCTACTTGTTCTGTCTACAACCAGACCCCCATTTATAACTTAGTCATCTGGATCTGAGAATGGAGCCTCTTCAGAGTCACTGTGTAGAGTCATCCTGCTGGAGTGGGGAGGCTAAACATGGAGTTTGAACCCTTCCCGCTTATACCTACCGCAGCTTCCATCTGTCAGACAAGGATAACCATGCCTGTCATGCCTCACTGTAGGATTGTTGTGAGGATCAGGTCAGATAATGTCAATAAAGCACTTAAGGCAGCGAGGTGGCACAGGGGATGGAGTGCCAGGCCTGGTGTCGGGAAGACTCATCCTTCTGAGTTCAGATCTGGCCTCAGACAGCTACTGGCCAGGCAAGGCTCTTAGCCCTACGTGCCTCAGTTTCCTCATCTGTAAAATGAACTGGAGAAGAAAATGGGAAACCACTTTAGTATCTGCTGAGAAAACCCCAAATGAGATCAAGAAGAGTCTGATGACTGAAACTATTAAAGGACAACAAAAATGAGAGCTCTGGGGTGGAACCAGGCAGTTGGGTGCTCAGGCCTGGATCTTAGGAGAGAGATAAGGACTGCTATGTATGTCTTACAGAGATTATTGCCTGTTACTCCTACACTTTCATCCAGATCTGTGGCCGGACTTGAGCCTGGAACGTTTGACTCCCAAGTCCAGCTCTTTTTTTTTTTTTTAATCCCTCCTTTCCTTCCATCTTAGAATCAATGTGGCGGATCGGTTCCGAGGCAGAAGAGCAGTAAGGGCTAGGCAATGGCAAAGGCTAGGCAGCTTAGGAAAGGCTTAAGGTCTGGAGGTTAAGACACAGAAAAAATGGAAAGATAGGAGGCTCTAGTGTAATCTATCTGTCCTTTCCTGATGCCCTCCCAGTTTCCCTCGCCAAACACTTTCTTGGCTCTCCTCAGTGGCCTTTATGGTATCCTCATTCTGCTCTCAACTCCTCGGGGGGCCCTGAAAGGACAAGGACTGGATCTATGACTGTTGATATGAGGAACTCCCATGTAAGAAGACGCCCCCTCACATCCATGACCTTTGAGAGTGTCGAGTTCTCAGAGATAAATGACTCGTCCAGGGTCACAAAACCAGCCTGTGGCAGAAGTAGAACTTAAATACAGGTCCTCTTGGCTCTGAGGCCAGATCCCTGTCCTTCACCAGATCACCTTTACCTAACTCTACCTTAAGTGGGTTCAGGTTTCTTTTTTCTAATCCTCCTCCTTTTGCAGGAATCTCTTTGACCCCTTTGGAAACCTGATGAAACAGCTGATCAGTATGTGTTTGAATTATGAAATGATGAAAGTCACTCAGGCAAGAAGCCCAACGTACTAGAGATGCTTATTGAAGGGCTCACAGGACCAAAAGAACATCAGGAGCTCTGTGGCCCATTCCCACTAGCTCTGAAGGGAATGTCTTGGGCTTTCTGCATTCGGTGGCCCCCTAATCGAAACATGAGGTGACATGGCAGACTTTGCCCCATCATTAAACCAACCTAGAGCATTTCTCAAAAGATAAGCTTTTGTATTCCAAACAACAGCTAGCTAGAAAAACAATTTCATTGTTCTCCTACAATTTCCAAGGACATTCTCATTCAAGGTCCCGTAGGAGGATATGGGAAGAAGGGAGATGTAATGAGGAATATGACTTAACTATCTTTGGGAGAAGTTTGTGGAAACTTGAGAATGAATATACATGCTTTCTGCAGTGGAGATTATAGATTCAGACTCTGAGCCAAACCACAGGCTATTAATTTTCTGCAGGCCTCTATAATAAATCAATGAAAGAGAAAACATTAAGTACTTACTAATTGCTAAACGTTGTGCTAAGCTTTGGAGTTGCAAAATAAACTAAGGGCTCAGTTAGTGAAAATAATGAATCCCTAGTTGTGTGTTTGAATTCTCATTAGTTGAAATTATAATTAAGTAAAATATAGTCATTGATTCTAGCCTAATAGCAAATTCAGATACTGCAACGATTCCATGGAATCCATTATTTGCACTAATTGATAATTCTCTGTACAAAAGAGAAGTATCTGCCCTCAAGACGCTTCCTTTCTAATTGGGAAAGACAATATAAACATAGGGAAGTGATGGCTAGGAAAGAATATTTTGGTCTGGGCTCAAATCTGGCCTCAGGCACTTCCCAGCTGTGTGGCCCTGGGCAAGTCACTTGACCCCCATTGCCTAGCCCTAACCATTCTTCTGCCTTGGAGACAATACACAGTATTGACTCTAAGATGGAAGGTGAGGGTTTAAAAAAAAAAGCAATGGTAGTGTTGATTTGACTATTATTTCCAAGAGCAAAAAGTGAAAAGGGGTGGAAAGGTAGCATGTCAGGAAACTGAATGGAGAGGAGTATGTCACAGGCAGTACGGTGCTTCTGTTCTTGGGCCTGATAAAGAGATGGCCCAAGATCCTTAGAATGGTAGAGGATCCAACCAAGTGAGGACAGGAAGCCTAGGGGAACACCAAGGATAGATAATGAGCACCAGTCCCACCTCCAGTGCCCAAGCCTAAGCAACTGAGTGACAACCTGTGAGCTAACTCACAACAGCTTCTCTGGCAACTTGGCTTGGGGTTAATGGATAGATGATTTATAGTGAGATGATTATTAATGATGTTGGATTAACCCTGTTGACTGCAGCTTAACTGGAGTATTTCCCCTTCCCCTTGGATGCAAGACTATCAAACTCTTCTTTAGAATAATGATAGCCTTCACCTGAGTAAGTTTAAGGATTTAATTATAACTGGAGGGGCAGGATCAAGGATGAGGAAGATGGCGTTGGGATGGCCATCCTAGACTACAGGTGCTGATATTGGATACTCAGTTGTTAATCAAGTGGGCAGCTGGCTGGAGGGGTCCCTTCTCCCTCTTGGCCATGGCCTTGACCAGGTGGAGCGAGGTTTGATGAGGTTCTTCTTGATAACGAGATGTTTGATGTCTACCTCTCAGCTATATTCAGCAATAGATGACTTGATAATCAGGGCAACAGGAAACAGGTACTAGAGCATGTCTATAGGCCCAACCACCCACCACTCGGGTCCCCGTTCTCAAGAGTGAGACCCTGAAAGCATCAGCTCCTGGGTTTTTATAGTGGTGGCAGCAACTCTCTTTTGCCCCTTGGCTCGTGGCACCAGCGTAAATTCCAAATTCCGTAACTGTCAATTGTAACTCATGTTGATCTCTATCTTCTTCTCAGAGTTTGCTATTACAAGTAAGGTCAAGGATTGGGGGCTGGCTAGATCTAATGGATTTTCCTCAAATGGGATAGCATAATCCCTGGGCAGAGGTTCCAAAATTGTCTGACTTAACATGGAGTTATAGATTTAAAAGTAGAAGGGACTTTGGAGGTCATCAAGTCCGGCCACCTCATTTTTACAAATGAGGTGAGTGAGATTCAGAAATTAAATGACTTGCCTCAGGACACACAGGAATAGAGTATCAGGCAAGGAAACTTAGGTTCTTTTGGTGGAGTCCGATTCAGAAGACAAAGCAAGAATCAGGGAGTCGTGAAATGTTAGAATTGGGATTACAGTAGCCATCTAGTTCAACCCCTAACTGAAAAATAATCCCTACAAAAACATTCTATAAATTATCACCTAGCCTCTGCTTAAAGACCTTTATCTTGGCATTTAAGACACCCTCCATAATCTGGCTCTAACCTTTCTTTTTGACCTAATTTAAATCTATTCTTTTTAGATATGACAATATATTTTGGCCAAAGTGGACAATTAACTATTTCCTTATAATAATAATCACCTTTATTTTCCTGTTAGTATGCCTTATTTGATATTAATACTCCAAAGGCCCTTGAACAAAATTATTATTATTTTAAACCCTTACCTTCCTCCTTAGATTCAATACTGTGTATTGGTTCTAAGGCAGGAATGGTAAGGGATAGGCACTGGGGGTCAAGTGACTTGCCCAGGGTCATACAGTTAGAAAGTGTCTGAGGTCAGATTTGAACCTAGGACCTTCCATCACTAGGCCTGGCTCCCAATCCAATGAGCCACCCTGCTGCCCCTGATTTGGCTTTTTCAAGTAAAAAAAAACTTTTTATAATCAAATAATAGTTTAATGCCATCTTTTGCATTTTCCCTTTTCAGTTAATTGGATGACTACAAAGATGTAGTCTATTGCAGTGTGTTTTTGTGGAAGAAGTCCCATTTCCTTTTCTGACTTTCATTGAGTTTGTCATTGATGCATGTTTAAGATTATTCCCATAAAGATTTTTGTAGAGATGTGTGTAGGCATCTGGTCTGGAAATTATTCATATTCTTTGTCACATTTTTTTTGGTGACAATAAGACCTGAGACTTTTTTCCAAGCCTTTATCACTTTTCCTTTTATCTTATACCCTGAGAATCTATCACTATATTCATGCAAAAATGTGCCCTTCCAGTTTATACTTCCCACTATCCTTAAATCTAGAATTCCATGTCAAGTCACACAATTCTGGAATCTCTGCCCAGGGGATTATGCTATCCCATTTGAGGAAAATCCATTATATCTAACCAGCCCCCAGACCTTGACCATACTTCTCTCCACTCAGTTTCCTGACATGCTACATTTCCACCCCTTTTCACTCCTTGCTCTTGGAATTAATAGTCAAATCAACACTACCATTGCTTCTTGAAGGGTTATCTCATCCTGTTGCATTATGGCGTTTCCCATTCAATTTCATTCAGTTTTATTAAATGAACTTTATTCTTCTTTCTAATTCATTTGCTGCTAGACTATGCCCTGGAGTACTCCATTCAGCTCTGGAGCTCCTGTCTTAGAAACTAGCTGTTCTGATTGGTGAATGCCTCGGCTAGTCTGACATATGTACATATATAACAAGATGGCGCTCGCTCCAGGCTCCACTTTGCTCCCTGACCATCTTCTTTCTAGTTTCCTTCTACTGGTCAGTTACTTGCCTTCTACTGGTCCATTATTCCCTACCCCTACCCCCGACCCCTTCCATTTTCCTGTTCTGGAACTAATTAAACCAATACTGCCTTTGGCCATTGGGAAGGATGTATCTAAATCTGTTCTCCCATGGAGACTCTCTCCTTTAGGGTAACTTCCTAAAGCAAAATGCCCCTCCTAGGTCATGTCTCCCTTATGTATGTTGTCTCTTTGGTTTTGTATTTGTATATTCAGCACTTAACACAGTATTAACACATAAGCAATCTTGAATACATCTCTCTTTTTATTTGCTAGTCACTGTATAGGTTGAGATACAAAATTAAAAACAGAACAGCTTCTAATTTGGGATCAGAGTGGGGCAAGGGGATAGAGGAGGGGTTGCAGGTACAGTATGAACACAGCTATGAGAAAGTATATATGAATCCCATATTTTGGTAGCTGGATGGTGCAGCAGATAGGGTGTTGAGCCTAGAGTAGGGAAGATGTGGCCTCAGATGCTGATTACTTGTGTTCCTTTTTGCCTCAGATTCCTCATCTGTAAAATGGGGATAAGAAGAGCACTTCCTCTTCAGAATGGTTGATGATAAAATGAGAGATTTTCAAAGCACTAAATACTATGTAATTATATTTACTTCTTCATGTAGCACTTCAGAGATTGTGAAATTAGGGATAAAATGTAGTGGCTTTATTATAACTAATAGAGAAAGCAGTTATAAAAATTCTTTTTTTGTTTTTCTCCTCCCTCCTTCAGCCTTTTAAGATCATCATTTTGATTTTGCCTATTTGGGCTTCTCACCAAGGTTCCGACAACTTTTTTTCTCTACACTGCTTATTATTTGATGAGGGAATTCTGTTGACTAATTACTTAGAATTTAATTTGGAAATTTAAGCTAGTTGAAATCTGAGATACTTTTGGTGCTGATAGAATTGCTCTCTTACCTTATGATGAATGAAGTAGGTTGGATTACCTGTAGCTTATGATCTGAAGCAAAATAAACACTTCTCGCTTTTGTCTCTGCTAGGAAGGAGTCGTCATCCACCTTTTATATTAGCAGGGTGTGAGTTTCACAAAAAATTACTCACCTGTTTTAATTCTTGGTGAAGCTCCAAGAAACTGAGGGACTTCTGGGCAGCAAATGTGGATTTAAAGAAAAGAAGTATTCCACCTCAAGTTTAAAGTTTTTAAATTTTAAGTCTTAAATCAAGGGTTAAGTCAAAATCTGAAGTTTTAATAGCTGGCTCATTTTTAAGTACTAAGAGATATCAGCTTAGACCAGGATGCATTGTTCCTTGGAGCTTTCTTTTTGGCTAGAAGAAAACCTCTTTTTTTCTTTAGAGTTAATGTAGGGGAGGGAGGTTATGTTTGGCAGTTTCTTTGACTAGTTGCTTCCTGACATATCCCTAAAGTAGGTGTGAGTTGGAGCTATTGGTAAGGGCTGGAATTTGTCTAAGACCTGTATGATATATTGCTGGCATTAGAAATTCTCATTATTTAGAAGTCTGTGGCAGACACTCTATTTCTTACTGATACTCTTTTTATTTTGTTTTAAATCATTGATGCATGATGCTTTCAGTCACTTAAGGAGAGTTAAGTTGGTTAGGTTGGAACTGACTCCATTCTGTTTTAAAATTTTTATTTTTTTATCATTTATTTATTTTTACTTTATTTGCATTATTTATTGTTACTTCTCCCTTTCATCTAGAGACTACAAGGCTGGATAGCTCTTGCTTTGAACAGCAAGCTCCCTGTTTTCACCAATTTCGGTTTGGCTCTTCTTTCAGAAGCAGGGGCCAAGGGTCTTTTGGCTGACTGCCTTTCATCCTGACCTCTAATTCTCAGCACCCAACTTTTGTCTGATTGGTTGGAAGAGAAGCCTCACTCTTTCCTTAGAGACTTTGTTTGGGGTTTTTGTGCTTCAAGTTTCTTTGGCTGGTTGCCTCTTGACATACGGACATGAAGGATTTCTTGCTCTTTATTCCTAAATTAGGTGTAATTTCTTAACATATAGTATCTGTTAGCATTTACAGTCCTATAAAGAAAAACAGAATCTGATGATGAACCTTCAGTAGTTCCCTACTGCACCTAGGGGAAAATAAAATCCTTAGCCTGGTATGTATTTGAGACCTTCACAATCTGGCTTTAAAATCTCCCTTTTCAATCTAATTCAAATCTCCCCTTTTCCTATTCTTCCTCACTATACTGTTTCAGCCAAATTTGAATACCAGCTGTTCTCTGATCTCATCCTGCTCTTGCTTGCATCTATTTGTGTTTATTCAGAAGAAAAAAATACATAAAATTTAGAGTGGGAAGGGACCTTAGAGGAAGTAGAGTCCAATTCCCTTATTTTATAGATCAGGGAACTGAGGTTAAGAGAGATTAAGTTGCTTGCCCAAGGGAAGACAGCAAGTGCCCGAGGTACAATTTGAAATTGGGTCCTCCTGACTCCAAGTATAGTGCCCTATTCACTATGGCACCTGCCTAACATTCTCCACATGGCTTCCTTTTCTTTCAGGACCCAGCTCATGTACCACCTATTTCATGAAGCCATTCCTGATCCCCCTAGATGAAAGTGATTTTCCTTTCTTATATGATTCTAAAATACTTTTTCTGGATCTCTCCTTTTCTCTCTGTCACATTCTATCTCTAATTATACTTGTGTACATGTAGTATCTCTCTATTAGACTATAAGTCCCTTGAAGTCAGGGATCATGCCATTTCTTATCTTTATATCCCCAGTGCCTGTCATATTATCAGTGTTTCTAAATATTTGTTTAAACTGAATTTAAAAAGCTGGGAGTTTTTTATGTTAGCTATGGTTTTTGCTGTCAAATTTCAAAGGTATTATTGGAGTTCAAAAAAGTGAAAAAGATGAAATATTGAATTTGAACAAGAATGACTATTTTATTGTTTCTTGTTGACCAACACTGGTGGTTTTTTTTTTCTCCTGTAAAAGGAAGGAAGAAGAAAGGAAGGAAGAAGGAAAAGAGAAAGATGAAAAGAAAGGAGCAAAGCAAAGACCCGAACTGATGAGGAAAGAATGTGGAGGAAAGTAGAAAGAGAATAAAGCAAGACTTGTTTCTTCTTTCTGCTAAAGGACTCCCTGTCTCTCTATCATCTCTGTTTCTTTCTGCCTCTACTTCTCTGTTTCTCTCTCTATACCTGGCTCTCTGCATTCCTTCTTAGATTTAAAAAAATTTTTTTTTTGTTTTGCTCAATTTAAACCCCATTCAGTGACAGTTTATGGGCTTGAATTTGTGTGTGTGTGTGTGTGTGTGTGTGTGTGTCTAGATTGCTTTTTAATAAGTCTCCCAGAAAGGTCTTATTTTTCCTCATAAATTAATGAAGGATCCCCATAAGCTTGCTATTTTTTTCCACTTGTTTCCCTTCTGTACCCCCCACTTTTTTTTTTTGCCATAGCTTTATTTAAGGAAGCATAATTTCCCAGCAGATGCCACAGAAACATTTTCCCAAGTGATTTCTGTCTTCCATGATAAACCAGAAGAAATCTCATCCTCTGACACTTCCATTTTATTAGTTACCATCTTCTGAAGTTCTGAAAACTTAACAGCATTGAATTTTAAAAGATACAGTTAAAGCCCTTGATTCGGTTCTTGGCCTTATTGTGTAGCCATCATGGCATTTCCACATACTCTTGATGCTTTTTCTCAGCAAGATTGATGTGATATCATATACATGCACATCCCTCTACTGTGTGTAAACACATATTATATGTTTTATGTAGATATGTATATATATAATGTTATATATATTATATTTATAGTATATGTTCACATATATAGCTTTACAACATCTTGAACAAGAGAACTGATTTAAGTAGAAAAATTAAGCAACATACTTTAAGTCTGGTCAGATCCTTTATGCTTTATGTGCAAAGTTTTGATAGAGTGACTGTATGCCAGAGTATTGCAGATGTGAGGGCATTCGTTTCTCTTCCCTGATGGATGAAGTGTCTCTTCCTAGAAGTAGGAACCAACTCCCTTACGTGAAGAATAAATAATAATTTATAACAGAAGAAGAGTACATATGTATATGCACATGTACTGGGAATGGTTGTAACTTACTCCAGGGTCTAAGTAAATGAGACTTTGGAGGTATCAGAGTTGGTAGCATCTCAGCCCTTTAGTAGTTCAAAGAATCACAGGATTATGCATTGAAAGCTGGAAAGGATCTTAGAGGGCTTCAAGTCTAACCCCATCATTTTATAGATGAGGAAATTGAGTTTGAGAGAGGTGAAGTGACTTGCTCAGGATCATACAGCTAGGTAAATGTTGGAGGCAGGATTTGAACTAAGGTCTTTTTGACTCAAAAGCCCAGTGCACTATCCCCCCAGCTGCCTCATGAGCACTCTCCAGTCCCAAAATATGGGTCTGTTTACATGAACGTTTCCACAGGCAGATCATCTCCTCCTCACTACTTATTCTGTAGCACCAAAGAAAGAGTCTGGTAATTTATTTAGTTTAGTCCCCTGCACTCGTGCTCACCAGGACATCCAATCTCCATTCAGATGGCATATTTCCCCTCTCCCTCTATAACTGGGAAACTGCTGACTCCTTTTGTAAGTCATTGTTTGGGGATGAATGTGGATGAAACCATATTAAATGGAGATGTGCTGTTGTGGTAGGGAGGCTTTATATCCCGTTGGAGTTTGAGTTAAAAGAAAACTTTGGCAACATGTAGATGAAATATTTAGAAATAAAGTATTTTTGTTATTAAAATCCATGTAGACCTCTAAGATGAATTTAACTACATAAGACTTATTTATAATTAGAAGGGGCCTTGGCTATCGGTTATGTTATTTTCTCATTCCCTCCCCCATTTTGCAAATAAGGAAACTGAGGTTGGGGGAGATTAAGAGACGAGTCCAAGATCACCCCAATAATAAATGGATGCCCTGAAATTGGAGCTCATTTCTTCTGGCTATGAATTGAATGCTTTACTATGTCATATGCTATGGGAGTCCCAAAAGTCTTAGTGCAGATTTAAGCTTTAATAACTTCAGAAATCCAAGTGCTATAAGCTAACAAGAATAACATTTGAAATTTTATTTAAATTTCTATTCCACTTAGGTTTTTTTTTTTTTTTTAATAAAGTCCCATTAGAGTTTTTACAAAGTTGGAAAACTGACTAGAACCATGATACAAGATGGCTATAGTGAATTTTAAAATAAGAATCATATCAGTATTTAAAAGTTTTTAAATAACTTTACATGTTCTTTTTGTAAATTTTAGCATATTAAAACTTTACGCTTTAAGATCTTTGGGACACTCTTTATACAGAAAGATTTTTCTGAGCATCCAAAGTGGCTGAATTTTGTCACAATAAGGATTTCCTCTAGAAGTATGGCCTGAGCAGTACTTTTCCATTATTTTCTTTAAAAAAAACCTTAGTTTCTGTTTTAGTTACAATTCTTGGGACAGAAGGGCAAGGGCTAGGCAAGTGGGGTTAAGTAACTAGCCCAGGGTCACACAATTAGGAAATGTCTGAGGCCAAATTTGAACCCAAGTTCTCTGAACTCAAGGCCTGGAGCACTAACCATTATACCACCTAGCTGCCCCTTAATAACCTCTTAAAATTTTTTCCCATGTCTTCTGAATATTTGATGGCTAAAATGTCAGGCCAAAGGTATGATATAAACTGACTTTATTTTGCTTTCACTGCAGAGGTTAAATGAATGTTGCCAAAGGACTAGCAGTAGAATTCTAACTTTTTTGGAGATTTTTTTTCCCCTAAGAGCAAAAGTAAAATTTTAATTGGGCTAACATGTGGGTTTTAGGATTTTTTTAGGCTATTGTATTGTTGGGATATTTGAGGCAAATCAGTTGATGATAATCTCTAACCTAAACTTTCTAAAAATTTTACTGGTTTAATACCGAAATCACTGATGTCTTATTCTATTTCCTTTGAAAGAACCCTAAATGACAAATAGGGGTAAAGTTTCTTATTTTGCCAGTTTTCAAGTATCTTGATTCTCAACTATATCGCTAGGAAGTATAAGTATTAATAATTTTGCCTCATATCTTGCTTTAAAAAAACTCACTATATAGTAACACATGCAATTGTATGTCAGGAATGAATAGCAGTTAAGAAGTTGCTTTAAAATGTGTAGCTAGGTAGCTCAGTGAATAGAGAGCCAGGCCCAGAGATGGGAGGTTCCAGGGTTCAAATCTATCCTCAGACACTTCCTAGCTGTGTGACCTGGAAAAGTCACTTCACTCCCATTGCCCAGCCCTTACTACTACTCTTCTGCCTTGGAACCAAAGCATAGTATTGATTCTAAGACAGAAAATAAAGGCTTAAAAAAAAAAGCGTAGCTAGTATGGAACTGGGTTCATTATGTACAGTTTACCTATTTCCTTTGAGATAGAAAATGTGGAATTCAGGAGGCACCTAACAATCTCATCATCAAGCACCTGTTTTGGGGGGCTTCTGAGCTAGTCCAGTAGGTCTCATCTGAGGAGAAATCTGAGCACGACATCATGTACTAAGATATGATCAGAAAGGATACAGCATCTAGACTAAGATCACAAGCAAATTAGAACAAGAAGCGTAATACCAATCAGATTTATGGATAGGAGAGGACTCCATCAGAAATGAGATGGAGAGTATTGTGAGGTATAAAATGGCTAATTTTGAGTTGAAAGGTTTTTGTACAAATGTTGCCAAGAAGCAGTAAACTGGGAAAACTTTTTCATAGATATTCTATTCTCTCAGGTTGAGGCAAAAATAGAGAAAGAACTTTGTCAAATTTATGGGAATAAGAGCCATACCCCAACTGATAACTGGGCAAAAGATTTGTACAGAAGGTTTCTGGATGAAGAAATCAAAGCTATGTAGAGTTACAGGAAAAATACTTTTCTAAGTCACTATTGGTTAGGGAGATACAAACTAGAACAATTCTGATCAGATCAGATTAGCTACAATGACAAATATTAGAGGAATATAGAGAAGTGAAGAATCTTAATACATTGTTGGTGGAACTGTGAACTGATTTAACCATTTTTGAGAACAATATCAAATTATACCCAGAGAGTTATAAAACTCTGTATCATTGCTGAGTCTGTTTCCCAAGGAGATCAGGGAAAAAAAGGAAAAGAACCTTCCAATATATTTATAGCAGCTTTTCTTGTGGTGGCAAAGAACTTGAAATTGGAAGGATGTCCAAATGGACATCCCGGGGGATGGGGAAATGGCTAAACAAATTGTGGTATATGATTGCAATGGAATACTAGTGGGCTAATACACATTAATGATTTTAAGGCAGAAGATAAGGGTTTAAAAAAAAGAATTGATTAGATTAATTAAAAAATGTGGAGAGAACTATATGAGATAATGAAGTATTACACAAGTAGAACCAAGAGAACATTATATACAGCTACAGATTTAATATTTGAAGATTAACTTTTGAATGTTCACCTCCAGAGAATGAACTGAGAAGTGGAAACATGAAAAACATAATCTATATATTTTGCCAGATGATGCTGAGGTAAAGGGAAGAAGAGGCAGCACAAAATAAATAAATAAATAAAACAAATGATATCAATAAAATCTATTTTTTAAATGTTAAAAAAAATCTTAAGTAAGACAAAATGACTAAAACCAAAAGTCAAATGAATAACTGCCTTGGTTCATATATCACCAACATGAATGTTGAAATGAACCCTGATTTCTAAAAGTTTAAAAGTTTCTTTAGCAAAGCCTTTTTTCAAATGTCTCAGTTGCCTCCAAAGGCAAATGCCCTCTCATAAACTGACCAGTGGCACTGATAAGGATAGAAACTAGTAAGTAATAATTTTTCTTGTAATTTAAGCAAGAGATTTCAGGGATTGTTTCATACAACCTATCAAAGAAGTTAAAAAAATAATAAATCCAAGATGATGGCTTTTTTTTTCCTTTTCCAATTAACTAGGCAAATTCCCCAAAGTGAAATAACTGAAAATACATTTTTTCTCTCCTATATTTGTGTAAGCATTTATAATTTTCTTTTGGCCATGGCTAATTGACTATTTGCAAAGTTATTTCCAAGCCAGAAACAAAAAGATACTTAAGGCTCAGGGTAATCCAAGAGGGAGCATTTTGAAGGTAAGTTGTACAATATCATACTGACTGTAAGAAGACTATTAGGAAGCTAAATATCAGCTGTTTTGAATAACTAAAGTTTATCTTCATTAACTCTATTAGTAGACAATTAGCCAAGGCAGACAAATCTTTCTCTTCCCATTTGGCTTAGCCCCAGAGATGTTCAAGGTTCAGATGGGTAAAGGCATTTTTGAAAAGCATGCCTGACCTTCACATAAGAGCACTAGGTTTTGACTATTGTTTATTATTTCCTGGTATAGAATGTCAGCGTAAAGGAAAGGACATTTTCCCTTGTAAATAGAACATGGTTATAAGATTTTTGATTACATAAAGTTTTATAAAAATGGTTCTGAAATTATTAGGTAGAAAGGCACCTAGTGTGAGGGAATAAGTATACTGTTTTTCTTCCTAATTTCTGGAAAAGATTTGGGGACTTTACTCATTCCTATTGTACTTGGTAATTATCTTTAGGGATCTACAATTCTGATATACAAGATTGTATTTTTTAAAAACAAGACTGTATTCTTAACAAGTAATTCTTTGTTTCTCTGTTCATTTCTCTAAAAGAGGAATCTGCTGGGGCAACTAGATGGCTCAGTGGATTAAGAGCCAGGCCTAAAGACTGGAGGTCTTAGTTTCAAATTTGGCCTCAGACACTTCCTAGCTGTGTGATCCTGGACAAGTCATTTAATCCCTATTGTCTAGCCCTTCCCACTCTTCTGCCTTGGAAGCAATACACAGTATTGATTCCAAGAAGGTAAGGATTTAAAAAAAAAAATTAAAAAGAGAAGAATCTGCCTTACTGTTTAATTCTATAGAAGATATTCCAAAATGTAGGATGGGAAAACAGTACTCTTGGAATGGTTACAGCATTATAAAGCTATGTTAATTAGGAGGTGAGATTTTTGTTAATACCTTTATTAGCATGTCCTATTGCTGTCACCCTCCATGGAATGAATGAAGGTGGCCATCAGTGAACCAGACCTGAGGAATCATCCTTTCCAGTTGAAGGCCCTCCCAGTGAAACTGACAGACAGATCCTTAAAATAAGTGTAGTTGTGAAAAGTAGACCATCTGCATAGCTTGGAAGTTTTATATGAATTATCTTTATTTTTCACTGTCCATCTGGAATATCCAATGACTGGAGAGGTCACGGTTGGACAAAATTACTATTAGTTTTTGCAATCTGAAAAGTATCCTCTGTAGAACTAGTTCAGAAGGAACCAGTTTTAGTATTTTGCTTCATATATCTTGGTGAGATCAAAGCCATGGGAATGAGTCAATCCTAAACTGTTACTTGGTGACAAGTATTATGATAGCATTACAAAAGGTACTCATGAAAGGTCTATACACACAAGGTGGTGCATAGTTGGGATAGTGGCCGTGGATGCCTACTCAAGTTGATTATTTCTTCATTGCTACCATCATAGAGAAAAGTAGTCAAATGTCTAATCTTACCTAGCAAGCTGTATACTCTTTCAACCTGATTTTGCAAATTTTATTTTTTTGGATTTTTGACTCCTTTCGTCTAAAGCAATGAGGATCAACTGTCGAGAATTTGTGGACCATGGCAAATGGAATAAGAAATGCACAAATACAACCCAAAGAACCTAGTACCTTCCTTGTGAGCAACAATCTTATTTAGGTCCCCACCGGACAGTAGGCAATGTGAAGAGGACCTTAGATGCCATTTTATTTTTGTCCCCTCCTTCCTTTGCCAGTCTTCTATTCAAGGTGCTATTGCTAGGCAATGTTTAAATGGCATGCAATAGGAGAAAGGAAGAATTTACAAAGTGGACAAATAGGCACCGAGTAATAGTGCTATGTGGCTTGTGCACCATCATTGGATTTGCTCAAAACTTGTATCTTAGAAGCCAGCTCCATGAGTTTTAACTCCTAGTTATTTGGTAGTATCCTGTAGTATTCTCTTTCCCCCAATTCTAAGGCTTATATTTATGACCCATACTTTTGCCATCTTGGAGACTGTTCAAAAATAAAAACAACACCCCACAAACCTTATTCATTTATTTAAATTATAATTTAAGCATGAGGCATTTCTTAAACACAAAGAAGCCACATACCTAGCTACAAGAGATCTTGCCTTTTTCAGTCTCTACTTTATTAGCCCCACTATTACCTTCCCTGATATGATCTTAAAGATGTTAAATAATAGATTGCTCAAAAGCCCTCTCTACAAACTCTTAACTACAACTGGTAGACTAGAGAGATTTGGGAGGAGGAGCTGATCCTAACCATCACCTACTGGTGTCCTACTAAATCCATAGAGAGTAAAGAACACCTAGAATTATCATTATGAAGTGAGTTTGAAACCACTACAGAGCAAAGAGAACTAGTGTCTTCTTTTGCAATGGCTCCTCCTCTTACTTAACTCATGAACTTAATATGACATCCATCCATTTTATACAATTTTCATAACTTGCATTAGATCACTTAGTAATTTTTTGGATACCAAGACAACTCACGCTCCTAAATTTTCTATCAAACTTTTATTCCTGCTAAGCTCACAACCTTTCCAAAGATGCTCATTATATTTAGGTCATCTTTCTAATGTATTATACAATGTAAGAGGGATCTGCTGCATTTTAGAAAATAATATTGAGCTGTCCATAACTGGGATTTCAGAAGCCATTTAATGACAGCAGATATGGTCATCTTTCCCCTGCAGTGTTGCTTGAAGGATAAAAGAAAGCAGCATCACTTATTTTCATCTAGTATGACTTAAGCTAGAATTTGTGCAGCTACACAGCTCAATGCACAGAACTTGGCAGAGGAGTAGAATGCCATAATTGATTTTACGTGCAAATCCTTGCAAAAAACATTGGAACTAAAAAGAACAATCTAAGGTAACTATTCTAGCCAAAGCTGTAATTGGCCAGTGACCTTGAACAGTAAGAATAAAGGCTTGAAGGAAAACAAAATTTTTCCCTTAAAAAAAAAAATGGCACCCTTCAACTGAAGCAGTTGGATTGAGTGTTTTTTTTTGTGAAATGAGGAAATCAAAACCAGCTACTTTTAAGACCAAAGAGATGAATCCAAACCATAATGAAGGGATACTTTGGTACTGTAGCCATAACAGACAAAGTCATAAGTATAAAAAGCATGGAATCCCCAAACTGGTACATGGCGGCAGAGTCATGGAAGGTCTGGGAGACTTGCTAGGTCTCTCGTGGAGATTGCCAACTGCCACAGCCCAGAAAGAGTCTAAAAAACACAAGGGTGTCAGTTGACTTGTCAAAACGTAATAGTTAACTTTGCTGTGTTGAAAAGTTACTTCAGGCTTTGTGAAGGATTTCATTCATCTGAGGAAGTGATGTCAGGTGCCATAGATAAAACACTATGGTCTTGAGTGGAATGCGTGTGAAGTTTCCAAAAACTCCTACAAAGACTATTCCATAGTTTTGTTTTGCCATCTCAGCTGGAAAAAGCGAAAAAGATAGGCATGGAAAGGCAGTTCAGAAACACATCTGAGAGGACATGAGTTTAGGAAGATTTCAAAAGATGAAAGATGATTAAAGTTAAGGCCTTTATCTGCAAACAATAGTGTATTAATAAACTCTATATCATATTTACAAATGCTTTCTTTCATATTAAAACTAACAATATTCTGTTCACAGTGCCATTGTTTATACAGGTAGCAATCCCATAATACTTATGGATTTTGGCATGAGAGTCAGTAGCGCCTTGTATTTACAGAAAATGTACATGCAAGAATATAAACATGTCACTGAAATGGAGGCATCAAAAATGACACGTTGGTTAATGGTGCAAAGGAATGGACTCTACGATACCTCCGCAGATCTGACAGGAAACCATTGTTCTTTAAGTTGAGAAGATGCCAGTCTTTTAACCTAAAGTGGCATAAAAATTATTAACAAAAATGAGCCTCCTCTGGGACTGGTTGGGTACTAGAGTAATTTTAGTCCAGAGTTTTAGATCCTTTGTCTAGTGCACAGAATATAAAAGTTAAAAAGGTTTTATTTATTATTATAATAATTATTATTAAAATAAAAGATTCTTTCTCTTGACCTCTTTTATGCCCACGCACTTAAAACCAATGTCCTTCGAGTTCCATATTTGCTGGTGGTTTATTGTGCAGCTCAGTAGCCAGATTTTAAAAAAAAACAACCGTCCAGTGCTCTGGACCTATGAACTGCTGCATGTCACAGTATGGCCAAGGGCAAATGGGAGTTTGTGGCCAAGGATGCCTTTTCCTTCCTCTCCAATCTTCCCCTGATAGTTGCGAAGCCTGTTCCTGGGACCAGCCTCAGCACTTTATTGAACGGAGTTCCTCACTCAAGCAGCTAATGATCAGAAGTAACAAATGGCTTTGATACATTTAGAAAAATGGGGATGGACGGGGTCAAAAGAGCACAGGAACAAAACCCAGAAGCGGTCTGGGTTTAGTGACAAGGACGCCCTTCGAGATTCTGTTTCCTTTCCTGCTCTCGATGACCCTGTGCACACTGAGATTTCCAACTTCACTGTGACTAGCAGAGAGAAGATCGCAGTGCCAAAGGGAAGAGGGCGAGGCTGCTATTACGGGGAGTCTCCTTCATTTACAGTCTGCTCCTCGTTTTCAGTTCCTTGGCCCGCATGGTCATTGATCTTGTTGCTATTACTGTCACTAGTGCCACCGTTACTGCTGTGCTGTGTATGCTGTATACTTTTCCACTTGGCTTTGTTGATTGTGAGATGGCTTAACATATTTTCACCCAGAGGACTTTCTGTAAAATGGTACCATTTCTTGAAGAGTGGCTCAGCAATATGGGTCATGAAGCCTGGGAAAACACAAAATTGAAAGATCATCATCTGAAGACCACAAGGAGAATGATACCGTGAAAGGAATATTTCCTCAACAATCAGAGGATCTGGGTTCAAATCTGATAACTACTCCACGTGTGACACCGGGCAAGTTACTTAAATTCTCTAGGTCTCGGTTTACTCATCTGCAAAAATCCCTTCTAGTTCTAGCTCTATGATCCAATGGGGAAAAAAAAAAAAACCTCACTAAAATGGACTGTGAGAGACAGATTCTGTTTGATTTAAATCAAAAGACTATTATTGAATTTTCTTTTATTTTGTGTCTGATACAAAGTACCTTAAATTTTTTTATCTTTATTTTATTCCAATAACAAACTTACATATATATTTTCCAAAGTTATAGGATTCGTGTTTGTCTCCCTCCCCTCTTCCCTTTCCCCTCCCATAGTTGACAAGCAATTCCACTGGGTTATACATTTATGTAATACAAAGTACTTTTAAAGCACATAGACATCAATGGCAACTTAGCCATAAATCCTTCTGATCACATTCATGTATACACATATGCATACATATTTTGTTTTTAAAGAAATATATTTTTGTTAACTAGCCTAGTTCACTCACTGCTCCGACTGAAACTCATTTTTAGGTAGAGGCTTTTAAGGAGCTTGCTTTACTGAACTGGTGAAACTAGTATTTAGAATCCTAATTGTTTCCATGCAAACAAATATTCTTTACAGTTGAAAACACACTATTAGACATTTAAAATATCTTTTATTATTAACTTAAGTAGTTCGTTAAGCAGAGATAAAGTTTAGGTCAGCACCTGTCTAAATGTGCACAGATTCTGAATGAATAAGGTCTTATTGTGCATCCTTAGAATTCAGGTCTGAGAAAGTTAGCAATCAATGTGACTCGATCCTCCTGTGAAAATACTACCATAAATATGTCAACCAATTTAGAATTGCTGAGGATATTTCAAACACCTGGTTTGGAGGCTAGATGGATGCCAACTGAGTGTCTCATTGGTCAATTTCAGTTAGAAAAAAAAGAATGTGAAATAGCATTGAATAATTGTGAATTCACATATCATATGAAAAATCAGTTATGTGTCAGGATTCTAAAATCATTCCAGGATCATTTATACCTCAGAGATTCTGAGAAAAAAAAATGGAATATTGGTTTCTATCTGGATTTAGGATTTTAGCTAGACAACCATACCAGATATCACAAATAAGTTATTTCTCCTCCCCCTTTTCTCTATTTCTTTCACTTCTAGACCCACCTTAACTTTTAAAAAATATCTTTATTCTCAAGATAGTTTTCTGAAAAATATCTTAATTGACTTTCTCCTTCCTTGCTGCCTGCAACATTCACAGATTGACCTCCTCCTTAAAAAACAAATCATCCCCCTACCTTCACTTTACTATGACCACTTCACCATTCCCCCTAATCTCTTGTTTTATATCTATCAAGCAGCAAGACTCCTAACAAAACAAAGAACACTAATTTTCTTGACTTTCTCACTTTCTACTCGTTTCATTATCTTTTGTAACATGGCTTCTATCCCTATCACTTGATTGAATTTGTTTTCTTCAAGCTCACCAATGAGTTTTTTTTAAACTCTTACCTTCTATCTTAGAATTAATACTAAGTATTGGGTACTTAGTAATAGTAATACTTAGTAACTAATACTAAGTAAAGCAGAAGAATAGTAAGGGCTAGGCAACTGGGGTTAAGTGACTTGCCCAGGGTCACACAGCTAAGAAGTGTCTGAGGTCAAATTTGAACCCAGGAACTCCCATCTCCAGGCCTATATCTCTAATGACTGTGCTACCTAGCTGCCTCTAATAAATTCTTTATTTCTAAATGCAATGGCTTTTTTTTTTTTCTCAGTGCTCCCTCTTTCTTGACCATACTTCAGCATTTGCCATTATTGTCTTACCTTTTCTTTCTGGATAGCCCCCTTCTGGATTTTCCTCATATTTGTTATGGTTCTTTTCCTGCCTCTCTGAATGATTCTTCTTAGTCTTTTTTGTAGGGATATTTTCTCTAATGTGTGGGTATATCCCAAGGCTCTGACTTGGACTGACTTTTCTCTCCATAAACTTCTCTCTTGGTAATTTCATCAAACTCCATGGGCTCAGTTGTTACCTCTCTGCAGAGTGCACTCAGATTTTTCTATCTTTGGCCTCATCTTGATCCCGAGTTCTAAGCCTGCCCACCTCAAGCTCCCTTCTGGGCTCCACTGAGATGTCTCAGAGGTATCTTAAACTAAACATGTCCAAAATGGAATCCATTATCTTTCTCTCATCTTTTCTCTTAACTTTCCCATTTCTGTCTAGAACATCTTGATTCTTTAGTCCATCAGGCTTCTAATCTAGAAGTCATCCTCGGACTCTTTCCTCTCATGTGGCCTCCATATTTATCAGTTGCCAATTCTTGTTCATTCTATTGCCATTAAAGATCACCTTTACACAGATAAGTAAGTACAAAATATGAAGGAATAAGGATTGAACCTGTGATTTCATAGGTATAGACAATTCTCGGATGAGGAAACTCCCTTTTTCAATGTAGGTCAACACATTCTCTGCAATTTGTCATCTTAGAGAGTTGCTTAGATCACTGACATAGTAAATGACTTGTCCACACTGCCAGGATTAGGCTGAAGACAAAGTGTGAATTCATGTCTTCTTGGTTCTGAAGCTATCTCACTAACCACTATGCTATGATTACTTCCTAACTAGATGACATACCATTTCTATACTACAAAGAGTCATCATTTGAATTGGGGTGATTATATTATGAATGGAGAGAGAAGATAGGTAAAAGACAAGCTGTGGAGCTACTGTGGAAGAATGCGAGGGAGTGGGAAAAGTCAAGGATTTTCCTGGGAAAGTATGTTTTCATATACCAAAGAGACTGGAAGGATGGGAGTGTCCTTAACAGAAAAGGAAATTTGGAGAAAAGGTGGGCTCATGGGGGAGGATAATGTGCTCATTTTTGGATGTATTGAATTTGAGAGACCTGTGGAACAATCCATGGAAGTAATGCCCAGAATGTAATTGGCAATGAGGGAAAAATTCAAGAGAAATATTGTGGTTAGGTATCTAAATTTGAAAGTCACTTGGGTAGAAATGATATTGAACTCAAGGGGGGAGTAGACAATCTCACCAAAGAAGAGAGTATAAAGAAAGAAGATGCCTGAGTAAAGAGCCCTTACTAAAGAGAAGAAGATGAATGACCTTAATTCTCTCAAAAAAATAAAAGGAAGACATCTGTTAACAAAAAGAGATATAGGTGTGGCATTGTGTACTTGTGGCAAGAGAAAGAATGGAATAGTCACTAAGGTATAAGAGTCAATTAAGAAAGAATAAAAGGATTACAATATCAAAGTTTAGGTCATTTGAATTTGTAGTGGACCCACAGGGTAACAGTAATGTGACTCCCTTCGGTGTGTTTTTGAACTTCAGAAATAGGAACAGAAAACTGGGAAGTGAGGGTGACCCAAGGTAGAGAATAGCAGGGTGTAAATGAGAGAAGAGCAAAGGGACAAGAAATTCCAGAGTAGAAGATAGTATATTGAATTGGATAGGATCAAGACTGTGAAGGAAGGAAAATGAGCAGGAGTGATAGGCAAAGGGAAAAGGGAAGAATGGAGGTTGTGGCCAGGATGAGTCAATTGGAGGAATGAGGTTAATGGTGAGATAGATAGGTGAAAGTAAAATGAATGAAATTTTTGAGAGAAAGTATTTCTTAATTTTAAAACTATTAAAGACCGATCAAGACATCTTACTTATACATTATAATTATTCTCCAAAGACCAAGGAACCTATAGACACTTTTAGGAGCTCATTATTTGGCTCCACCCTTGAACATCCTAGGATGAATAATTAATAATAATCCTAATTGGTAATCAGTTAATTAGGATGTGGTCCATTAAATCCTCAACCCTTCACCCCCCAGAGAGGGACAAGTGATTTGTTTCTCACATATGCAGGAAAAGAATCATTGTAAAATCTTCCTTTTAGACAGAATCTGTGAAAGGACAACATTCCTAAGGATAAGGAGAATGGAAAAATCCATAGATTGGATAGAGGTTCAGGAATTTCCCCTAATATATGGGAATTGATTTGGGCCTTTATAATCCAGGGCCCTGATATTAATAATACATGAAAAATAAATTCCCCAAAGGGCAAAGACAGGAAATGTCAGAGTTCATGATCATGGTGCTAAAACAATTATATGTGATAGTGGGTAGTCGAGGTGGAACGAAGATATAGTCGAGGTGGAACGAAGATATAAGGGTTACTGGATTTGAGACTGATCAATTGGGAGGCTAGGGTGATTGAGGAGATGTAAGCTAAGTGTAAGTGATTGAGGAGATGTAAGCTAGAAATGTAAGCTAAGTGATAAGCTCTTTGAGAAGAGACAATAACCTGAAGGCTCATCAATCCTTGAGACAGGGATCGGACCTGGATGATATAGATCCATAGAGTGAATCTCAAAGGAAGACAATTTGTTGCATGAAGGCAAGGAAGTATGAACACCCCTTCCTGGCCCAGAGTGTTGGAAAATATAAAACCAAAACCAGTGGAGATGGTGGGTGGACAGAGATGCAACATCTTCCAAAGTATCAGATTTCCATGAATAAAGATGGAAAAAAAGTATGAGAAGAGGATATTCTAGCATGAATAAAATGTCACTGAGAAACTGAGGGTTCTAGAGAGGAGCGGGCACAATGTAGAGAGGGAAGAGAAAGAAAGGAACTGGGGGATTAGTGTTTAGGGGGATCTGGAGAGGGAGAGACAGTAGAGTAGGGGAGGGAAGTTTTGTCTTTGGTAACAGTTATTTATTGACAAATAATATCTACATCATCTACTTGTGTTTTTGTAAGGAAAACACTTTGTAAAGCATTAAAGCACCAGGGAAAAGGAGATTGTTATTATTACTGTTATCGTTTCCAATGATACTGTCCTCTTTTGTTGTGAAGAGGAAGGAAAGAAATGAAAAAGTTAAAGAATGAAGAAGGAATGTTACTCTGTGACTCCTGTTCTTTACCCACTGTTTGAGTCCTCTTCTTTATTACCATGAAGGTGGTAATTCTTTTCTCTTGTCACCTTCAGAATTTATCCTCCATTATTAAAAGTTTACAATGGCTAGTCAAATTTCTTAAAAGTTAACATCTCAAAGAAGTGGTGATTTTTACTAAAGTGTCTATCTGTTTCAAGTTCATCCAACAAATTTTAATTTTTTAAAAAGCACCTAATATGTGATATATGTAATACTGTATTAAATGTGGGGATAAAAAGGTAGAAGTGAAACAATCCCTGCCCTCAAGAAGCTTCAAATTAACTTCATAGTAAAACCTAATTAGGTATTTATTTCAAAGTTACAAAACTTGGAAAGTAACTCAAATTAATCTCCACATCAAATTATAAAAGTAAAAAAAAACAACTTAAAAGCTTGGGAATCATGATAAAGACTGATATGAACTTGAAATTGACTGAGAGTATGCTGACGTTATGAAATATAAAAGAAGTATCCATTGATAATATGCCAGTGCTTCTTTCTTCACACCTAGCCATTACATAAACATTACAAATTTAATAACAGGATAAATTAAGATGCTCTTTCTTAAGGAAATGTGCTGAAAGAAGCTTTAGAAAGGATTGAATTTATGGACTTAAAAAAAAAATAAAACCCTTACCTTCTGTCTTGGAATCAGTACTCTGCCAGTAACCAGTGTTCCAAGGCAGAAGAGTGGTAAGGGCTAGGCAGTGGGGGTCAAGTGACTTGCCCAGGGTCACACAGCTAGGAAGTGCCTGAAGTGTCTGAGTGTTTGAACCTAGGACCTCCCATCTCTAGGCCTGGTTCTCACTCTACTGAGCCACCCAGCTGCCCCCTATGGATTTCTTACACCATATCTGTTGATTCAATTCTAACTTCCAAAGCTATTAGCTAATGCACCTAAATTCATGTTTTTCAACATGAATTCTTACCGTTTTTTTCAAATTTCCTTAATATGTGCATATCTAATTCATAAGTAGTACCCTCCATATGCTATTTAGTTAAATAGCCAACAATTCATATTCCTTCTCACTGTGAGTTCAGCCATTCAAAAGGATCTTTAAAAACTCCATTTTCAGTCTTTACAGACCTGTGCAGGGGCTTGTTTATTTTTTGTGTGACTCCTGGCAGCGAGTCCATGACAAACGAAATTAAAACAAAAATTGGAGGCCAGCTTACCAATTTGTATACTAGGAATAGAATCCTCCTGTTGATTACAAAGAGGACTTATTTCCAGTTTGAATTTCTGCTCGAGGTCACCTAAGAAGAAAGGAGAAGAGGATATATTTGTTAAAATGAATTAATAATTCCTTACCATCTGGTTGGGAAAAGAAATTCCAGAAATTGGTGCTTGGTTTGTTATCATTATCAAAAAGCCTTTATTAAAAGCCTATTTGCTCTGCCCTGCCCTGGAAATTACTGTGAGATTTTAAAATATCAAGAAGTCAGTCAATTCAGGTTACCACAAGGTCTACCCAATTAGCCTCAGAATCAGGAGAGATCTTTCAGTAGGAATCATAGAACTTAAAGCAAGCTTATGTCCTAGGAAAGGGAGTCAAAGGTCAAGCTTTGAGTCACTAGTTAAGACGATGGATTTACACTTTTCATCCGAGGGGAGCCAGGAATGGACAATAAACGGGAAATGGGGAAGCCTGATATGAAAACTTTTCCATATAATTCATTTTAATTTTACTTTCATGTCCAATAAGGTTCAGGATTATACCATCTGATTGCTTAGGATTCTGCCTTATATAATAGAAATAAAAGGCAAAAAGGTCCAACTAATGGTTCTTTATAGGATGGTAATTGCTTTTTGTTAGCTAGGTAGAAAAAAGAAACCTTATAGGAAGCTACCCTGACAGTATATAGTACTTGCATGCTCCTCTATCCTGCCCATATGTGGGGAGATTGGGGGTATTTTTGAGGGGGCATGAGCTATTGAAAATGTGAAAGACTACCCAGAGAGGAGCGATGACTCTAGTCAGCTACTAAGGTACTTCTAAAGATGGTGGAGAGCCTGGAATCCCACACTTTCCTAGCTAACATCTTCAAATGTACAGGACTTAAGCTGAGGCAACATTAGTAACTTTCTAGCCTTTTCTAATCCAGTCCACATTGATCATCTCTAGCAACTATCTCAAATATGTTACCTTTAGATTACTAGTGAAGGCATATGATTCCCCCATTAGAGCTCAAGTCTCCTAAAATTGGTTCTCATTTCTCACTTCCTTATTTTTGTTAACACTCTCATCAATTCTGGGGCACTTGTGTTTGAAACTTTGGACTCATATTTCATTTTCCCATTCCCTCATGTCCTCCATACAGAATCCGTCACCATATCCTGTTTGTTTCTGTTTTTTTCTTTTTTTTGTTTCTTTCTTAAACTGATCTCTTTTTCAACTACATTTTAGAATTTATTTGTTACATGAAAGCTCCCAGGTATCTATCTCCCTCTTTCACTTCTCTGCACTAGAGAAGGCATCATTTAACAACAAAAAAATGTATATATGAAACTGTGTCTTGCTTGTTTCTATCAGTTCTTTCTCTGTCAGTGGATATACACAAATTATTCTTCGAACAGTGTTTTGGTTGCTATGTAGCACAATATCTCTTAAATTTAATTCTTTTCGTGATCTCTGCCACTATGCTGGTCTGAACTCCCATCACTTCACCCCTGATTTATTACCAGAGGCTTCCAAGTTCTCTGTTTTCAGTCTTTCCCTCTCATATGAGCTCTGGTTCAATTTTCCCCATGAAACTTTTCTCAGCTACTTCAAATCACAACCCTCTCTACGTTGACTTCATATAATTTCTCATACACTCCAAGAGTTGGAAGTGACCCCAGAGGTTATTTAGTCTAATCATCCTCAATACTCTACAGCTTCAGCAAGAGAACATCTATCTTTTACGTGGATATCTCCAGTGATAGACTGTCTAGCCTGTAGAGACATTTTTAGATCTTGACTACTCTGTCATCCAACATGTTATCTCTTCAAATTTTTTGATTATTTGCAAATTTGATGTTCATTTCATCTATACTTTTATCCAAGTTATTGACAAGAACGTCAAAAATCACAGAGGACTTCAGATTTAGATATCTCTAAGGTGACATTCAATGCTTAAGGACTGATCTTTGGGTTCATTCAATCAGTTCTGAATCTACCCCCCTAAGCATATCATCTAATCTATCACAATCTTTCCCCCAAAAATAACACGAGCACTTTGCTAAAATACTTTGCTAAAATTGATGTAAATTATTTTTATAGCATTCCCCTTATCTGCCAGTCCAGTATTTCACAACATAGATGTTGGACAGTTTAGAATACCAAAAACCCAATATGGGGAAATATGGAACTCAGAACAAGACAATAAAGCAAGTCAGCTTTATTGAAGTGAATTATAACATGAAGGGCAATCTAGGAAGATGGTGGAAACAAGTCTGGTCCACTGGGGTCCAGGGTTGACGGGTAGTCTCTACTGGACCTCCAGAGGGGATGAAGCATCTTCTCTCCCCCAAGCCACTAAAGTATGGTGAGTTTTATATAGGGTTATATAGATTAGGCATTGAGGGAAGGGAGCTTCAATCTGGGACCTCAGAATTGGTGATAATTCATGTTAGTAGGGGGAGGGAAGACTCCTGGGAAATTGGTGGCTAATTGATATTTAAATTCCCTGCTGGCTGGAAAAAAAAGGCTTTGGGGCTTTTATTGCTGGTCATACTCTGATGGTATGACTCAACTTCCCAGTCAAGAGTTTTTGAGTTCCTTAGGCCTTCTTTGTTTGATGAAATGAGGAGGCTACTTGGATTTTTATTATTAAAAAAGGAAGTAAGACTAATCTGGTATGGCCTTTGCTTAATGAGGATATGCTGGTTCCTTATGATCACAAGTTCCTTTTCTATATGTTCACAAACCATCTTTTTAATAGCATTTTGGAGTTTTTCCAGGAAAGTTTACTGACCTATCATTTGAAGACTTCACCCTTCCCTTTTTTGAATATTGGGAAAACATTTGCTCTTCTCTAGGCCTATACTACTTCTCCTATTTTCTATAAATGTAGTATATATAGTATACTATAGTAGCTTTGCACAATCACATCTTCCTGTTTTCTCAGTACCCTGAGCTTGAAATTTGAAATAATTAAAGGCAGCTAGATGCTTTCTTGCCATATTTCAGGTTCCTATTTTAAAAAAATCATATCCTTCATATGCTTTAGAATCAATACTAAATATTGATTCTAAGGCAAAAGAGTGGTAAGGGCTAGGCAATTAGACTTAAGTGATTTGCCCAGGGTCACATAGCTGGGAAATGTCTGAGGCCAAATTTGAATCCAGGGCCTCCCATCTCTAGACCTGGCTCGCTATTCCCTGAGCCATCAAGCTGCCCCAATTCCCTGCTATTTTTGTCCTGTCCTGTCCAGTCCACAGAGCATTCTCTTTGGTAGGGAACAGGAAAAAAATTAGACTTCAATAGTTTTTCCTTCTTTCTGTTTTTCATTATCATTTTTACCTTTTACACCAAGGAATACTTGGATCTCTTTTTTGATTCTTCTCTTTTCTCTGCTTTTAGCAAAACGAATAGAAAATTAAATCCTTTTTGTTCCTTTGCTATTCCTTGCCAGCCCTTGTTCATCTTGAATTTTAACACTACTAACACTCTTCTTATAGGGCTCTGTCATGCTTTTGTGTTAATTTTTCATTACGTGTCCTTACTTTTAACTTCTGTATGTCTTTTCAGAATCTATCAGCTGATGAGTTTCCTGTGTATCCCCACCAGTTTCTTTAAATAGATCTCCATTTTCTTCTTCAGAATTATTTTTATCTATCTTTAGGACTTCATTCTTTAGCAGTTCACATCTCTCCATGGATAACTTCCCCTATAGAATTTTTAGGTCATATAACACTTCCCATCTTTGAACTCTTTGACAAATGCTTTCCTAAAATCTAGGGTCTGTGTCAGACTACATTTGACTTTCCTCTCCTTTATATCATTAATTCTAAACTGAGAAGTCACTTCCCTTCCAGGTTCCTATAATTCATAACTCAGCACCATTGGTTTATATCACTCTTAAAATGTGGAAGTCAGAACTGAACAAAGAATTCTGGATATGGATATGTAGTACATAATGGAGGCTTTTACCTTTTTCATTCTGGTTACTGAACTTCTTTCTATTAATTCTTTCTAAGCTTTCATAGAGATTTTTTTAAACTTTTACTTTCTGTCTTAGAATCAATACTTAGTATCTGTTCCAAGGCAGAAGAGTGGAAAGGGCTAGACAGTTGGGGTTAAGTGACTTGCCCAGGTTCCCATAGCTAAGGAAGTGTCGGAGATCAAATTTGAATGCAGGATTTCCTCTCTCCAGGCCTGACTCTTTATCCCCTGAGCCACCTAGCTGTGCTGCATTAGAGATTTTGATAGCTACATTGCTGTAAGTCACGAATGGGCAGGTTTCGTATATGTGCATCATATTGTAAAATGATCATCTTTGTGATTAAATATTAAAATGAATTTTATCTTTTCTCTGTCTTATTAGTTAATCCCCAGGGAAGGATATTCTGCAGCTTCTCCCAGTAAGCTGTTCTACAGTTTTATGGCTTGCACATTCAAGACATTTTTCTTTGAGGGTAGCCTAAAGGGTATTTCAGCTGAATGCAAGATTGGCTCACAGTTTGGCCTTAAAAATTTGGCACATAAAAATTGCCCAAACTTGTTTTATTATGAACCTAAAGACAAGAAACATCATTTTCTCCGGCCTTGATCAGATTGTCTTGTTTGTGGTTTCTATGATGAACATATAAAGAAAGGGATCCACCAGGAATAGTTCATAAGATCATAGATCCAGAATTTGGAAGGGACTTCAAGGGCCATATAGTCCAAATCCTTGGTTTTACAGATTAGGAAATAGAAGCTCCAAGAAGTGAACTAAATTGCCCAAGATTTCAAAGGCAGGATGCATTAGGGGGCAGCATCTGAATGTAGAACCTCTGATTCCAGAACAATTACGCTAACTTATGAGTCTATATCTTTTCCAGAGCATCATAGAGAAAATGTCAAATGAGATTGACAAAATTCCTCAAACTAATACCTGTTTACATAGATCACCAGTGACTTCATTATGAAGGTGGGCACATAGGAGAGTGGAGGAAAATATACTGCAAAATATAGTTCTAGATTAAGAAATGAAAGAATCAGAGGATTATAGATTATCCCCAAAGTCTTACTCTTATGATGTCATATTATGATTTTTTTTTCTCAAAAAAGGAGTTGTAATGCATTGACCACAGGCTAAACAAAAAAAAAATGAAATTGAGTACATTTAACAGATAAGAAATGATGGATTCCTGAAATGGCTGGCATTTCAGAATCAGCTGTTAGTGTGCAATCAAATCAAATCAAATCAAAGGTAAAATTAGAAGAAAGAATAAAGATGAGAAGACATCCTGTAAAATTGGAGCAGCTCCCATTTAAACAAACTATTGACTCAAAAACTGGGAAATGGATTAAAATGAAAAAAGTAAACTAATGATTGCCATTTCTTGGACTTTTTAACTGATGCCAAAAATTGGTATAAGCAGCCAAAATATCTCAGACACTTTTTCAACACATTTGATTCTGAAAGATAGCACTAAGCCAGTCAAGTAAGCGCTTATTAAGCACCCTCTAGGCACTGTGCAAAGTACTAGTGATAAAAAAGAAAGACAAAGGATAGTTCCTATCCTCAAAGAGAGGGCAACTAGGTGACCCCCCAGTATGATGGGCCTGGGGTCAGGTAGACACATCTTCCTGAGTACAAACCTGAACTTAGACACTGATGAGCTTTTGTGACTTTGGGCAAGTCACTTAACCTTGTTTGTCTTAGTTTCCTCATCTATAAAATGAACTGCAGAAAGACATGGCAAAGCACTCCAGTATCTTTGCCAAGAAGATTTTTTTTTATAACCCAAATGGGTTTATAAAATGTCAGGTATGACTGAACAACAAAAACCATTAGAGAATTCACATTATAATGGAGGTTGAAGTAAAGACAACATACAAATGATGGACAAAACAAATATACACAGGATAAATTGTAGATAATCTTGGGTGGGCAATCACTAGCATTAAGGGGCACTAGGAAAAGCTTCTTGTAGATAAAACTTTAGCTGTGACTTGAAGAAGCCAGGGAAGCCAGGAAGCACAGATGAGAAGATAAAGCATTCCAGGCATGAGGGATAGCCAGTGGAAATATCTAGAGTGGAGAGATGGAGTGTCTTATTCAGAGAACAGTAGAAGGGGTAGAGTCATTGGATCATTGAATGCTTGACTGGAAAGATGGAAGGGGGGCAGCCTATATACATGAGGGAATGAAAGTGCTGGAATGAATCCATTTCTTATTAATATTTTTGAAGTTATACACATCTATGAAGTGTCTATGAATGGTTCTTTTTCCTGGGTGTTCTTATTTGGCTTGTCATGACTAGTGAGGAGCATTCAGGAGGAGCAGCAAATGTAAAAAGCAAAGCAAAGCAAATGACTTACTTGCCAGGGTCAACTACCTTCTCATTCCTTCCTCACCCCCTGGCTGTTGCACTAATATTAACAAGACTATGAAACTGTTAAAATATTAAAGAAATAACCTAAATTCTTTCTAGAGCTCCAGCACATTTGCTCTTGTTCTGCTCTCAGTGTGGAGAGATTTTATATTATCATGCAACTGAAACTGATTTTGTGTTTTTATCAATACAACAAATTCAACCCAAGGGAAATTTTTCCATTTTGTGCTCTAAGAACTATACAATTACTCATTGGTTCTGAAAAGAGAAAGATGGCAAAAGAGGGTCTGTTGGTCCCAAGTGAACTGAATAAATGTGTCTTTGGAATCTTGTCTTTAAAGGCTGAAGATATTACACAGACAACTTCCAAAGAACTCTCCTCTCATAGAATTACTACTGTGTGATGTCCCCACAATACCAGCATATGGTATTTTGGTAGTAATCTTTTTAAATTCATTCCTGTATTGGGACCTAAGTGAGACTCATTCACATAAAACCTGACATTAACCACTGTGACAGAACCATTGTCCTGACTGATCATAGCAAATGCCAAAGCAAACACTTAAAGTAAATTTTCATATAGATCTAAAGGAATCTATCATATCTCTTCTCTTCCTTTCCTTCCGTCTCCTTCCTTCCTTCCTATTTTTTTACTTCCCTCCTATCTTTTTTACTTCATTCATGTATTTATTTTTTTGTATTAATTTCCTTCCTTTTTTCATCTTTCCCCCCCTTTATCAAGTTAGTTTGTAAAAGATTTCAGAGGGAGGCTTAGACTAACCAGAGATGATTACAAGAACTGATTTCCCTGTGAGATGACCCACTTTTAGTTTGAAACTCCTGACTGGGTAAGGTAAAATATCCTACCAATTAGGAATTTGTTTGATTTAGCTTGGTCCTCTTTTAACATGCCAATACCCTAGCATGCACTAGATGGAGAGGTGGATTGAGTACCCAGTTTGGAGTAAGGAAGACTTGAGTTCAAATATTGCCCCAGATGCTAGCCCAGTGGCAAGTCAGTTAACTTCTCTCAATCACTAACCACTCACCTTGCCTGTAGAACTCTTCACAGACCCTTTCACTCCACTGTTTGCTCACCTCCCAGATCCTACAAGGATTGCAAATGTCAGCACACTTCAGCGCAATCTGCAAAATGAACAATGGGGAGGGAAGGAGGGAGTAGAGGCAGAGATTGTTATTAGGAAATCTGTCAGAAGCACACAGATCATGGGCCAAAGGCCAGGTTGTGGGCATCATTTCTGCCTCACCAGATGGCAGCTCCCCTCCCAACAGGCCTCTTTAAGGAAATGGTCCTTGTCCACCACTTGCCACAAAGCATTCCTTCAGGATTCCCCCTTTGTAGCTGAGAATAAGGGAAGATTCCAATTCCAAGATGCTGGAGCTGCCTGGATGGAGAAGGTTTGGGAGGAAACTGCCACAGCTTTGCTTCTAGACTGGGCTAGGGCCAGCCAACACTGAGGATGCAACGGGTCAGGAGCCAAGCCAGTGCAAAAATGTTTGGGCCTTGCTTCCCTTGTGGTCACAGCGATGGACCTTACATATCACTTTAATTATGTTTGTTTGGATTTATGCTGCTCACTTCTCTGTGTGTGAAAGTCGGCCCTGAGGGCCTAGGCTGGATTTTCTTTTGTGAGGTTAAAGTAGGGCCTGTTTGGCTTGTACCAGGCTGGTGGTGGAGTTGAGATTTGGCCAGGATGCCAACTGTTTTCAGGAGCTCCATAGACCAAAGAGGCATTTTGAGTTCCCAGTACAATGATTTTGCCCACAAACATTCCAGTAAAAAATAGAAGACCCTTCAGTATCAGTGGATTTCTAATATGCAAGATGGAATGTCTCTTAATTCTACTGAGCTTAGGGAAATTGAAAGACTTGAGAATTCGAATCACTGAAGTAACAAAAGTAAAACAATATTGATGATCTTTTTGTGGTGACAAAGATCTAGAAAATAAGGAGTACCTTTTTGGGGAATGGCTGAACAAAGTAATGGAATATTATTGCTCCTTAAAACTGGTGCAAAAAATGGTAATAGAAGAAACATCAGCTTTCTCTGAACTGATACAAAATGAACAGAATCAGGAGAACAATTTATACAATAAGGACAGCATTGCGAAGACAAAGAACTTTGTAAGCCTCAAAAACTCTGATCGATGCAATGATCAACCTTTATTCTGGTGGACCTACAATGAAGCATCCTGCCTACCTCCTGACTCAAGGTACAAAATGAGATGTACGTTTTTGGATGTTGCTAATATGGAGAATTTGTTGTGTTTGACTGCATTTGTTATGAGGGTTTTAGTTTTCTTCTCATTTTGGGAGTGTGGGAGAGAAATGTGAAAGACAGGGTTGAGGGTATGTATATATATTGTGAGATCACAATTCTGTTTGTATATATTTGTCCCCAGTCAAGATGGTGAGAAGACCTCCATCAGTGGCAAGGAGAACTGGATGATACCCTCCCTCTTTCTTCCATTTATAATATACCTCTCCTCTCTAGCCTACCAATTAGGAATTCATTTGAGTTAGCACGATTCTCCTTTAACCTGCCAATACTCTAGCAGGCACTAGATGGAGTGGTGGATTGAGTGTCTAATTTGTTTCAAATATTGCCCCAGTTGCTAGCTTATTGGCAAGTCAGTTAACTTCTCTCAGCCTTAATTTCCTCATCTGTAAAATGAAGATGATAATAGAACTTCCTCACAGCATTGTAGTGAGGATTGAAAGAGATGGTATATGGAAAGCACTTTGCAGACCTTTAAGCTATTACTGCTATGATTATACCCTGGGAAGACTAAACCTATCCATCCATTCTTCTTTGGTATGAATTAAATGTATTCAACAAACATTTAATTTTTTGTCTATTTATTCACTCGTCCATTCATTCATTTATTTATCCATCTATCTATTTATTAATTCATTTATCTACCTATTTATTATATATTATATAATATATACTTAATATATAATATAGTTATATAGTATATTAAGTAACTATACAATATATTTATATGTCATTATAAAATTATAATACATACTTAATATTTTATATAATAGTTATATACTTAATATTTTATATAACAGTTATATAAGATATTAAGTGTATATTATATGTATAATATTTTATATAAGTATATTATATAAAATATCAAGGATATAACTATATTATATAAATATTAGGTATATAACTGTATTATATAAAATATTAAGTGTCTATTATAATTATATATTATGCATATTATATAATTATATAAATGTAGTATTTATATATTTATGTGTATATAAATATTTTATGTATTTATTTATATGTCAGTTGTATAAACAGCACCCTGCTAGGTACAGTGCCTGGCACATTTGATAAATGCCTGTTGACTAACTAACTAACTGGGTAAGATACAATTATGCTCTCTGCTTTCAGAATGGACAGTGTAGCGAGGGAATGGGAAACACAGAACTGTAACCTATAGTGTTATTAAATGTATTACAGAATTGCAAAACAAAGCACTGTGTGAAGTCCTGGGGTGGAGTGCGAGGAAGGGAGGGGATTAGTGATTAGGGACTCAGAAGACTACGGATCTAGAGTTGGGAGAAAGGGCTCATTTTTCAGGTGAGGTCACTGAAGGCCAGAATGATGAACTGACTTGACCTTACCTCTTGTCTTAGAATCAATATTAAGAATTGGTCCCAGGTGAAAGAGCCATGAGAGCTAGGCAATGGCAGTTAAGTAACCTGCCCAGGGTCACCCAGCGAGGAGGTGCCTGAGGTCAGATTTGAACCCAGGACCTGCCATCTGCAGGCCCATCTCTCTATCCATTGAGCCACCCAGCTGCTCTGGTAGAAAAGTCTGAAAGACAATCTACTTGGGATTGGTCTGAGGCCCTAGTAGCAGTGAGAGTGTGTTGGCTTTGCTTTTGGCAAGAATACCTCAGTTTGCAGAAAGGGATGGTAGCTGTGATATCATTGGTATGAAGGCTTGGCTGAGAAAATTTTCCTTAACAATTCAGGTTGATACCTACTGTGTAACTAAGGGCCAATTCTCCCCCAGGAACCCAAGTGGGGAAAAAGAAAGAAAAGAAAAGAAAAAGTAGGAGAAATCATACATTTAATGCTGGAAAAGCCCTTATCATTTGGTTCAACTCTCTGATTTCAAATATGAAGAAACATGGACTCAGAGTAACTTGCCCAGCACTTGGCATAGTGTCTGGCACATATTAAATTCTTAATATGGTTGTTGACTGACTAACAGCTACAGGACACAAGAGGAATAAACAGCACAGCAAGGATTTAAACTCAGATCCTCTGATTCCAGGTCTAGGGCTCTGTCAACTACCGCATGGCCCTATTTTTGAATCTATTTGGCATTAACAATATTTATAATCACTGATACTCTAGGTACTGTGGAAAATAGGAGCTAGATATGGCTTCTGCCAATCTGTGTGAGACAAGTGCTATAGGTATCAAGAATCTTAAATAACACCGTCAATAGCATTTTGGGTTGTTGATTAGGATCAACAATGCTTCAAGGCTAAAGAAGAAAGTTCATGCACGGTATTCTCTGCCTTCTGCCAGTGCATGTGCAAAGGAGAGACCCTTCTCTCAATTCAGAGTATATATTCAGGGACATTTTGACTCTTCTGCCTGTTGCTAGGCCAGAAATGAGGCAGCTAGATGGTGCAGTAGACAGAATGCCAGGTTTAGAATTAAGAAAATCTGTGTTCAAATCTGGCCTCAGACACTTCTTAGCTGTGTGACCCTGGGCAAGTCACTTGACCCCCATTGCCTAGCCCTTACCACTTTTCTGCCTTGGAACCAATATACAGTATTGATTCTTTTTTTTTTTTTTTTTTTTAAACCCTTACCTTCTGTCTTGGAGTTAATACTGTCTATTGGCTCCAAGATAGAAGAATGGTAAGGTCTAGGCCAGTGATTCCCAAAGTGGGCGCTACCGCCCCCTGGTGGGTGCTGCAGTGATCCAGGATAGCCGTGATGGCCACAGGTGCATTTATCTTTCCTATTAATTACTATTAAAATTTAAAAAAAATTTATTTCCAGGGGGCTAAGTAATATTTTTTCTGGAAAGGAGGCGGTAGGCCAAAAAAGTTTGGGAACCATGGTCTAGGCAATGGGGGTCAAGTGACTTGCCCAGGGTCACACAGCTGGGAAATGTCTGAAGCCAGATTTGAACCTAGAACCTCCCATCTCTGGGCCTGGCTTTCAATCCACTGAGCTACCCAACTGTCTGCAACATAGTATTGCTTCTAAGACAAAAAGTAAGGGTTTAAAAAAAAAGAGAGAAGCTCATGAGGTCAAGTCTTGGTTGGTCTCTTCTGTCTCTGACACTGTCACTAAGATCTGAAAGAAAAATAAAACAAGAGCTCCAAACAGCAGTACTAAGTGAGAGAGAAGGTCTGAACCTTCCCTTCCCCTAAGAGGCCTCCAGCAATTCTTGTGTACTGGATGGGGGGCAGAGTGGAGAGAAGAGAGGAGTTTCTCAGTATGCATATTCAGTTACAGCTCAATAGCTAATTAGAAGGCTTTTCATCACTGTACTATAAGCCAACAGGACATAGTAAAATAATACCTGCACACGCTCTGAGGTAGGGGAGGAAGAGCCCTTCCATTAATAATGACTTGCGCTTAATAAAACCCCAATACTAAATCAAATAAATGTTTTTAAATTGTCGATAGTTTCTATTGAAACTACTTAAAAAATATAACTCTCTAGACAAATTCTTTCAATGTTGTTTGAAAACATTTAATGAGACTTGCAAAAGTGGTTAAAAAGTCTTAATGTCCCAGATCTGAAGTGAGCTTCTTCCTGCTTTCAGGCTCAGATTTCCACAGTTTTACCTTTCTATTCCAAGACTGCCTACCTTACTTATTGTACTGATTAGTCTGTTACCTGGGAGAATCAGGACAATGCCAGATGCTTATAAGAAATGGTAAATTTCCCAACTCATTCCATCTTTCATAATAGATTTCAAACTGGGCTAAAATAACAGTATAGTAAATCCTCCATTATCTAGTATTCTGGGACTTCAAAAACAGTAAAAATGGCGCCTCCTGTGCTTTTCAGGAAGTACAACAATAGCTCACATTTGTTTCCTGCCTTTTACTTTTCAAAGTACTTTTCATGAATCTGTCTTTGCATTTGAACTTCATGGTAACCCTGGGAAGCTCACAGGGGAAAAGCGATTTGCAAATAATGCACAGCTACTAGTGTCAAAGATGGGATTCACACCCAGGTCTCTCGAGTACAAAGCTAGCATTCTTTCCATAAATCTGACTCCCTCCTGAAAATGATGGCTAATGATATTATTAATGAAGACACTGGGGTTCTTTATCTTTGAAAATCCTTTGGTGTCTTCCAGAGCAATCCAAGGATGATTAAAGGATGTTTAGTTTTAATGGCAAGGATATTTTATTGCATTCTCATTTTTGAAAATTGGTAATCCATGTTTGGCAGAAAGACCATTAAATCCAAATCACTGATTCTCTGCTCATGCTGCGTAACAGAAGACTGCATCTTCCCAACCCTTTAGATTCTCCTTTTCCTCCATTTTCTGATGAGGATCTGATTAGCCACCATGAAATGCAGTTTTATTTTTGAGCTGGTTTGTGGTTCTTAGTGGAAGCAGGAGGGAATGAGCAGGTTCATTTAAAGTCATAAACTAAAAATTAATTTACCTTTGTTCAGTCATTTTCATTGTGTCTGACTCTGGGACCCTATTTGGGGTTTACTTGGTGAAGAAATAAGAATGGCTTGTCTTTTCCTTCTCCAGGTCACTTTAGAGAGGAGGAAACTAAGGCAAACAGGTTAAGGGACTCGTGCATAATTAGTATGTGCCTGAGGCTAGATTTGAACTCATGAAGATGAGTCTTCTAGATTCCAAGCCAGTGCTCTATTCATTACACCACCTACCTGCTCCTGTAGTGTACCTGTTACTAGGTAGATTATTGTTAAATAATTTGCCAATTATTAGGTAAAGAATAGTTAGAAAAAAATTGAATCATCAAATGTTACTGTTGGCAGAGACCTTAGTAATCCTCTCATCCAATTCCCTTTATTTTACAGATGGGGAAACCAAGACCCAGATAAGCAAAGTAGCTTTCACAGTCCCAGAACTGGCAGCTGAGCTGGAACAAGGGCTGCCCAATCTCCTGATTCCTAGGCTAGTTCTCTTTTCAGGGAACCACATTATGCTTAAGCCTAACCTAAAAAATGTTATAAGTTTAAAGTAGAGATTGATCAAAAAGGTTTAAAGCAAAGGAAGGCTATTCATCTCCCTTTTGTACTGTATGGAATTGTTTTGTGTTAAAATAGCAAGCAGCCTTTTCAAATTGCCAAGGTGCCATGGTGATACACTAGTCCCAACACATGTGAAGTGTGACGCATGTCATGCCGGTGGCAGCACATCGAGGGCATTCTGTGCGGTGCCCTTGGCTCGTTAAGAAACAGCAAGTGAAGCAGTTTCCAAACGAGGGAAATGAGACCATGCCAACTCAGAGATAGAAAACAGAGATTCTTTAGAGGGATATTTAAAAACATTCCTCTCCACCCCCCCAGCCCCCAATCCCCTGTGTTTCAATTCTTTAATAAGTAGGTCACAGTTCTAGGGTTCAATATATTTTGTCTCTAAGCAGCTCAGTCTGTGGTCATCATTCCTAAGTGTGTTTTTTTTTTTTTACCAAGCAAATGTGGTGAACATTTGGCTTTATTTTTTATTTTTTTTACCTGAAGAATAAAATGTCGGTTCTGAGCATCTTCCAATCTCAAATCTTGATTCTTGAGATGATTTTCTAAGCGGGTCAGGAATTCTTTCTGCCGGGTGATGTCTGTGGCCAAAATGAGGGAACCCAGCCGTTGTTCAATATCCTGTCTGCACTCACCAGAGAGAAGATAAAAGGCAAACATAAGAGCAAATCTTTTTGAACATGGGATTGATACTCTCATCATCCAGTAGCTCATTGTATATATTATAACTAGCAGAGGGATGCGCCTTTTCCTTATTGACCCATTATAAGTAGTAATAATAATAGCTAGCATGTAATTTCTGGAGAAGGAAATGGTCAAAAAAACTTTATAGACATAATATGGTCCATTGAGTCAAAAAGAGTTGGATATGTCTAGATGACTGAACAACAACAATAATAATATAGCATTTTATATAAAACACAGGCTTATTTTGAGATAGTTTGTGGTTCCTAGTGGAAAAGGAAGGGATGGGCAGGTTCTATTCCATTAACTTTGAAAGCATTTATATTTATTAGGTAAAGTATAAGACTATTTTATCCTCAAAGAGAGTCTAGAAGATGGATATTTTTATCATGCCAATTTTATAGATAAGGAAAACGGAGACAAAAATGAAGTGGCTTGCCCAGAGTCAAACACCTAGTAAATGTTGGGATTTGAACATCTATGTTGAAACAAAGTGGTGACATCTATGTGGCTTGAAGGAAATCCTGGCAAATGGGAATGGGATAATTTGTGTGTGGATAAAGCCCAGATCTGAGAACCAAATTAAATTACATGCCAGGAGGAGAGCCCAGAAGGCTTAAAGAGTCATAGAAGTTTGGGTTGGGTCAAAGCAGGTAGTGAGAATCGAAAGGAACATTCCTCAATTCCGATTTGCAACAGGAGCAAAAGTAAGCAACAGCAATAATAGTAATAATAATGGCTTACATCTGTCAAGCACTTTTAGAGTTTATCATGGGCTTCCGCATACATGATCTCATTCAATAATATATATTATCCCACCAGATGTCTTTCAAGGCATTTCAGCCAAAAAGGGCTCATAAGCATGTTTTTGTTTTGAATCCATGGTGATCTGCTTACTAGGAAATTTTTACCCTCTGGACAAAAAACATGAGTATATGTGACAATATGTGTATTACAGGGACAAGTCTGGTCAATCCTGGGATTTATTCTCCTCTTTCGTCCCCCTTCCCTTCCCTTCTGCCCTCTTCCTTTCTTTAGGGGGTTGGTTAATTTCTGTTGTATGCCATAAGGAAGAAGGCCCAAGCTTTCATCCATTCTTTTGTTCTGGCACTACTAAGTTGAGGGGGTTAGGAAGTCAGTCAAACCTAATGGTTCTATAAACTCCACACTCTTAGAGCTGTGGGATGAGAGGATCCATGCTTTAGAGCTAGAAGGAACCTCAGAGGCCATTTAGTCCAACTTTCCTCATTACACAGATGAGGAAACTGAGAATCTAAGTAATTTGACCAGGGTGACTATGTGTCTGATGAAGGATTTGAATACAGCTCTTTCTTATTTCAACTCCAAAACTCAATCCACTATACTAAGCCACTTAAGCAGCAGAATGTTTAGATGACCTGAAGAAACTAAACTATAAAACCCATTGTCCTATCAAGATAATAATCATTTTATCTGTAGGGCATGTTCTTTGAATTCTATTGTATAGGATATTTAGATTATAAACTAGTCTCATGCTTTTTGTCAATCTCTCTTAAGGCTAACATAGAGGGTCTGAGTTAAGGATGTCTTTGGAAGAGGACATATCTGTATCAATATGCAGATACAGCTCAGGTCTGTGGTCTTATTATTTCATTGACTCACCAACTGAACTAAAAACCACACACTGGGAAATTCTCCTGCTTCCCCATCTCTTTATCTTATTTTAATGTGTTATTTCCTCCGTGAGAATGTGAGCTCCTTGAGGGCAAGGACTATCTTTTGCCTTTCTTTGCCTTTAGAGCTCAGTACAGTGCCTGGCACATTTGTTCATTGTTCAGTCATTTCAGTTGTGTTTGACTCTTTGGGACTCCATTGGGGAATTAAAAAAAAGTTATTTATTAATAGAATTTATCTACAAGTATCCCAGCCCCTCCCTACCCTTCCTGCATCACAGAAGGTATTGTCCGGGAGTGAGACATGTTCATACAAATTCTTTCCTGTTTCTACCTTTCAGTTCACTCTCTGGAGGTAACAGTCACATTTTATTCTTCCAGTATTAATTCTGTGACTGTGTATGATGTTCTCTTGGTTCTACTCATTTCACTGCTCATTATTCTGCATAGTTCTTTCCAGTTTTTAAAAATTAGCTTGCTCATCATTTCTTATAGCTCACACTTGGAGTTTTCTTGGCAAAGATACTGGAGTGGTTTGCCATTTTCTTCTCCAGTTCTTTTTACAGATGAGGAAACCAACGCAGACAGGTTAAATGACTTGTCCCAGCTGGTAAGTATTGAGGCCATATTTGAACTCTGGTCTTCCTGACTCTGGGCTTGGAGCTCTATCCACTGTACCACTTGCCTGCTCATCGGCCATATACTAAGTTCTTAATAAATGTTTATTAACTCTATTTACAACGTCCTATGTACAAAGTTTAAACATAAAGTTTTGTTTTTTTTTTTACTGGGGCCAGTACAATCTTTTTGTAAAAGTTAAACTTTAACAAAGACTTTTGAATTCTTACTCCTATGAAGATTAGCAATTACAAAAATATACAATCTCATCCTATACTTCACTTAAAATTTCAAGTTTATAGCCATTTATTGGTCTTTAGTCTTAAAACACATATTGCCTGAAGCTTGAGAATGCCTCCTCTATAATAAACATTTATTATACAAGATGTGTAGAGAGAACCATTTTGCTAACATAAAGCACAGGATTTTGGGGGTTGTGTAGGGCAGTAAAGTAGAAAGCTATATATTATTATAAACTTTCTACCTGCAGGTCATGAGTTGTCTAAGTCTTCAGAGAAACTTCCTGGCTTCTGGGTTGGTGGATCTGATACCATATATCTCCCTCAGACTGACACCGAAATTTGGGCAAGACTGACTCTATGGGATCTTTGGCCATCCCTGGAGCGAGTGAGTGAGCGAGTGAGTGAGTGAGCTCTGACCTGTATGCATCAGTATGTTTCATCTCAGTGGCACTTACGTCATTTCCTTTGGCAAATGTGCAAAGAGCCTTGATTCTCGAAGCATGCAAATTGCAGATCGCCAGTGGTGATTCTCTAGTACAGAAATATTCTAGGGAGGAAGAAAATAAAAGCCAGGATGAAGGAGAGGACAGATACTGATCTCTTATACTGAACACAGAGTGATAGGGCAAACGTCCTCCTCCCCCAATCACAAACCCCCTGCGAAACCATACAAGGATTTTTCTCTGAGACACTGTCTTAGTGGCTATATTCCCATCCAGGATTAGTTTCCATCTTCACCTGCCAATTCCATATGCTCTCTCTTTTGACCACAAAGGAAAATAGGGAAACAATTATGGCTATTTGCTGAGGGGACAGACCATCATTCATTCATGTTTCTCTGCACGACACATAGAAACTTAAGGATTACCCAATCATCAATTTAGAACTAGAAGGAGCTCAGTCCAACCTCATTTTATATATGGGGAAACTGAGGCCCACAGAAAGTGATTCAAGGCCACACAGGTGGCAGCAGTAGGCACAGTATTTGAGCCTCAGTTCTTCTCTGAATGCAAATCCCAGCACTCTTTCTGCTGTATCACAGCAGCATGATACAAAATAAATTAAAGTCATGAGGATGGATAAACAACCTGATACCTCTGATTTTTTCATCTTCAGTCCATCCTGTATCTACCTTGTTTGTATTTAGTTGTTCCTGTGTTATTGTCCCCTACACCCACAAATTAGATGGGGTGAGTTCCTTGAGAGTGGGGACTGTCATTTGCCTTTTTTTGTATTTTTTAGCACAAGCCCTTGGATCACAATAGGCATTTAATATATATTTTTTGACTGATTGACTTTTACACTATTGTCACTTAACAAATATGTGTTGAATTGTATTGACTAGCACAACCCAAAATATTGAATGCTGGATTGACCTTCAGGGACAGAGAGAGTCTACAACATCCAAATCTAAACTTGCTACTCAGATCTAACACTAGGAGCAACAACAGAAAAAACAATGAGACCAAGTCAGGGGTCCTGAGTTTAATCCTGGCTCAATTACTTATTCTTATTTTATTAAACTAGTCATTTAGTTCCTCTTGGTCTCAGTTTCCTTATCTATAAAATTCCTGCTTTAAATTCTAACTTCCTAACCAGGAATTTAACTCTTTAGTGTGAAGTCAATAGTTGTTGCTTTAAGTACACCTTTAGATATTCATTCCTCTCTTTCCTTTTCCAGTAAACCTCAAGACTTTGATTTTAAAACATATTTATGTACTTCCTAGCTGTGTGACCTTGAGTGAGTCACTTAACCCTAGTCGCCTACCCCTTACCACTTTCTGCCTTAGATACAATACACAGTATTGATTTTCAGATGGAAGGAAGGTTTGTTTGTTTGTTTTAACACCATATTTACAACTTGAGAATAAAGTTTTTCCTGCTTGGATTTTTTTTTTGTTTGTTTGTTTTTAATTTTAAACCCTTAACTTCTGTGTATTGACTTATAGGTGGAAGAGTGGTAAGGGTGGGCAATGGGGGTCAAGTGACTTGCCCAGGGTCACACAGCTGGGAAGTGTCTGAGGCCAGATTTGAACCTAGGACCTCCAGTCTCTAAGCCTGGCTCTCAATCCACTGAGCTATCCAGCTGCCCCCATCCTGCTTGGATTTTTAATGAAGATCTCTAATGAGAGGCAGCGCAGCATGGTGGAGAGAGAGCTGTCCTTGGAGTTAGGAAGACTTGGGTACATATTGCCTCTGAGACTAGGCAAATCATTTAACCTCTCAGTATCCCAAGCAATTCTCAAAGGCTATAAATTCAGGGTAGCTGCCAGTCTACACTGGTGGAGAGAATTTCTTCATCTGGGAGCTCCCTATAGTGATGACATCACAAGTTTGATAAAAAAAAGAGAGAGAGAGAAATGGCTTCATATGTGCCAGTTCTTTTTATTAAAAACTTCAGTACCATTAGTAATGTGGACCTCTACTTAAGTGCTACTACCATGCCTCATTATGATATGGCTTGGGTTCTCCAAGGCTATGCCAGAAAATATATTGTCTAGCCATTCCTACCAACCTGAAAAGACTGAGTGATGGATAAGGTGTATGTTAATCAATCAATCAGTCAGTCAATCAATACTTATTAAGTGCCTACTATGTGTCAGGCACTAAGCTAAAGCTGGGGATACAAAAAGAAGCTAAAGGCAAGCTTTGGCTTCAAGGAGCTTACAATCTAATGATGTTTATTGTTTGAAGACCAGCCTAGATAAGCCTGGAAAAGCTCATCATCAAAAGGCTAGCCAGGACAAGTCTACACTAAGTCTTCTAAGGATAGGATCAGATGGCAAAGGTCAGAGGATGAAGGACTACCCACATGGATGCTATCATAAATATTTTGAGGCACTTCAGTCATTTCTTTCTCAGGTTTTAAATACATAGAAAAATGCTTAATATCTCACCTGACCTCTAAGGGTATCTATTATCCTATAATCATTCTATTTTCAAGGATCCATTACTCAGTATTATCTATAAATTGGCCATGATCATCTGTGATGAGATTTTGCTCCTTACTTCCACTAAGTTATTATCATGTTATGGACACGATCCCAATACAGCAAAAGAAAAATCAAACCATCCTAGACCATGAGAGTAAATATCAGTTTAATGTAATGGCTGCCATATCTTGGTATGACATTTAATTCAGCAGCTCATGAGATTTTACTTATGAAACTAATTCGTATTGGCATAGCTATGAGTGTCATCACAGGAGCTTTTAAAGGGGCCACAAATTGCAACATGAGTTAATAATATATGACGCAATGTCCCTCTCGAACAGAGGGAAAATATCTGGAGAGTTGCCTCAAGCATTGTTACAATGTCAGCCCAATTTAACATCTTCATTAATAATATTTGGAAGGAGGGAATGAAAAAAGGCATTTGTGAAATTTATAAGAGAAACTTAATTTGTAGGTGAACACCAGGAAAATTGATGGGACTAGAATGGGTTGGATTTGACAGAAAATAAACCCAAAACACTACATATCACAAAAATGGAAATGTGCAACATTTGAGGGAAAGTAATTATAAATACAGGGACTCCTCATCTTGTGATTTTCCCATATAATCTATGAATTTCCCATATAAATGAAACAGTAGCCATTGCTGTTGAGGGGATAGCAGTAAGGGTTTTTTACATGCTGGTGAGATCTAGGAAATGGGATTTAGGAAATTACAGATCTTGGATTCTTAGGTTTCCTTCTCTGAACTCTTTATCCTCCAGCTTCTTCTCTTAATCCCTATGGAACATGCTTCTTGCTCCCATCATGGCATCTAGACTTTTGTCTTCTCTCCATTCTCCGAGTTCCTTGCCCCCCTTTGGCCTCTCTTTTTTGGACATTTATCTGTATTTTATATTATTATTTTTAACTCTTTATGTCTATTATTATGAATACATTCATATATATGCATATGTGTATGTATACATATATATGTATATGTACATATATACTTGTTTCTTCCATTAGAATGGAATAAGAATAAAAGAAAGGCTTGCTTCATTTGTTCTATTTAGATCATCAGTACCTAGCACAGAGCTAAGAACAAAGAAAATATTGAACAGATGCTTGTGGATGGAGTGAGGGACCATTATTAGTCTCTAGATTCCATTTTTTTAAACCCTTACCTTCCATCTTGGAATCAATACTGAGTATTGGCTCCAAGGCAGAAGAGTGGTAAGAGTAGGCAATGGGGGTCAAGTGAACAGTTGGGAAGTGTCTGAAGCCAGATTTGAACCTAGGACCTCTCCCGTCTCTAGGCCTGGCTCTCTATCCACTGAGCTACCCATCTGCCCCCTCTAGATTCCATTTTAATAATGTCTTTTCCAGGACTCTAAAATCGGTGATTTGCTAGGTTTGCTCTACACAGCTCCAACTCTGGGTTACTCTCATAATCTACTTTATTCCTTTTCATTCAAGGCTCATCCTCAGAATACTGCTAGAGAAAAATAGCAAACTGTACTGCTTGTGAGCATCATAAACTTAGGCCATCCTAATTTCAGTTGGGCTCCCACCATTACTTACCAATCCTTTATTTCTTATTAACTCTCTTTAGCATTGCCTCAAACCCTGATTATTTTTAATTGCTTCATTTATTTTTTAAAATCCATCAGCTTTCACTATGGCTAAATGATCAGTAGCAATAAGGATTCTTTTGAAAAAAAGAAAGTTTCTATAGGAGAAATGATAATAGAGAATAAAAAGAGTAAGCCGAATAGCAGACAAGAAAAATGATCTAATTAAAAAAAGGAAATAAAGTCATATATCCCTGAAAAGTTATACCAGGAAAAATATGTCTACCTTTTTCTTAAAAAAAAAAAAAATCACTGAAGACGGGACAGCTAGGTGGCTCAATGGATAGAGCATCAGGCCCAAAGATGGGAGGTCCTGGTTTCAAATGTAGCCTTAGATACTTCCTAGCTTTGTGACCCTGGGCAAATCAATTAACCTCCATTGCCTAGCCCTTATTACTCGTCTGCCTTAGAGCCAATATGTAGTATTGACTCTAAGCAAGGTAAGGATTTTTTAAAAACCACTAGAGAACATTTCAGTTTCCCATGGCAACGTAGCTGAGCATTTCTTAACCTTTACAATAGCAACATAAAGAATATTGGTCATATTTAAGTTAAAAGGTGAATGCATGCCTTTCAGGGCTACAAACCCAATACATATTTAATTTGGGGAAGGGAACAGTTTACAAAATTAAATGGTAAAACCCTTAATTGACTTTTAATTCCTGCAAATCTTTTGCGGGAGCAAAATAGCTATTTCGCTCCTGACATTTAATAAAATGCCACACTTCCATGTTTTAAAGTTATATCTGTCTTTATTTGAGGGTGGGGAGAGAGGCGAGTGGTGGGGAAGGAGAGGGAGAAGGGCAGAGAGAGACACAAACAGAGACAGAGTGAGAGAGACAGAGAAAGGCAATAGAGGAAGAAGAGAGGAAAGAAAAAGGAATGAGAGAGGGAGAGAGAAAGTTGACAACGGTTCAGCAGGAATTTATCAAGCAATGAAGCTTTAAATGATGTTCTATTTATTGGATGTTGTCTTCTGATTAAAATAACAGCAAGCCTGATGCAGATAATTGAGTCATGGAGCACAACTGGAATCAGAATTAATTACAACTTTTAAATATATAGTGACATAGGAGGGAAAACAACAGGGAAACATTCTGTGCTTTCAGTTTTAATTGCCCAGGAAAAGCAGAAGCAAAAACTGCTCTAACTAATGAAGCCTGCCCTTCCCTGCCTTGCCCTGCCCTGCCCTGCTGAGGACCTTCCAAGTAAGCTGGGGAGGTCTGAAACCCTGTCTATCCCTTTGCTGGGCTCCCTAGCCTAAAAACAAAACAAAACAAACTCTAAGAGATAGGTAGTCTTTGATCACTGAGAATAAGACTTTGATCTCTAAAGAAACCAACATTTGCATGGCTGCTCTTCACCTGATGACATTATTTTCTCTTATATGTCCTGCATCTTCCAAAGAAGCTAATTGAAGCACTAAGAATAAAACTGTCCCCTTTCAACCTAAACTCACTGTTTGCCATAATCCCTGGGAGGCTAGGGGGTCAGAGACTGTCGGAATGAAAAATAAACATATTTTTTTAAAATGGAAAATTATATTCAATAGGTGTCATCAATCCTTCCTCCTTGAACAGGATCTTTCACCTGGAGTTACTGAACTTTTGGACTGCATTTCAACATGATTAGTTTTCTTTGTAATCCGATGGATTTCATTTTATGCATTTAAAAATATTATTCTGAGAAGAGGACCTCACGTTTCACTAGACTGCCAGTGGGATTCATGGTGTGTGCACGCACACACACACACACACACACACACACACACACACACACGGTTAAGATGAAACACCAATTTTTACAGAAGGATAAAATTCTATGAAATATATCCACGTCCTATAAGTAGAAGTGATGTGGATCTGAGTGTCAATCCTGATTCTGCCTGTGGGATATTATTTTATCTGCCTGACTCAGTCTCTGAGTATGCAATCAGGTTAATAGCACTAATCTAACTCAATGTGGTTGTGATGGATAGTTCAGAAAAATACTTCGAAGGTCTTTGAAATAACACAGGAAAGAATGTCATATTTTACAAAAAATGAGTACTTTTTTTTTACAAAAAAATCTAACTGCTTTTGAAACCATATTTACTGTGGAATGGGAGTGATCCTTAGTTCAATATATATATATACATATATATATAATATCAAATGAGAATATATATATATATATAATATATAAAATATCAAATGAGTATGTAAAAATATACTCATTTGATTCTTACAACAATGCTATAATGTAGGTGCTATAACTATCCTGGTTCCACTGAAGATAAGAGACATTGTGAGTTGCCTGGGGTTATGGAGTGACTGATTATCTGAGGCAGGATTTGAACTGAGGTCTTTCCTGACCCCAAGTTCATCACATTATCTAATTTGCCATCTAACATAATAGCCCATGAATCTTCGGCTTTTGAAGGCAATATTAGTAGAGTGCAAACTCTGACAAGTTCCATTATCTAGAAAGGTTCTGAAGGATAAGTGAAGACCATCCAAAGTTCTCATAAGCTTGTCACTAAAAGTGTGACTTTAAGGTTTTTTTTGTTGTTGTGGTTACAGTAATTCATAGAGATCATCTATTAAGGTGTAGAAAGACTGAAATCTCTCATTTGGTGAAAGTGTCCAAAATGATGAAATCATAGATCTTTAAAAAAAAAGTTTCCTTTAAATAGGCTTCTTTTTCATTAATTAACATTTAGCTAGTTTGTACCAAATATAATATTTGATTTTGAGCTGGATTTCCTTAATAATTAAAAAACCCAACATTAATTCACTCAAAAGATACTTAGTAATTGTCTACTGTGTCCAAAATGCAATAATAAACACTGGAAGGATACAAAATTTATCATGGACGTGATCTTTGAACAAATGAGCAATTATGAAATATTTACTCTGTTGAATAAGCAAATATGTTTTACTTGTGTATTTGTATTTTATAAATATAAGCAGGAAGACAGTCCCTGCCCTCAAAGAGTTTTCATTTTAATGGGGGAAGGCAATACATAAAAGGAAACTTGTCAGGAGGTACAGAGTGGCATGGCAGAGGATGTCTGGAGTGCAGCCTGGAGAGGAATGAGATACAGCGGGGCTAGACACCATACTTAAATGGAGTTTCTGGGCTGCAAGGTAGGGAGAGAGTACTTCCAGTGGTCTGGAGTTGAGGCATAGCTATGATGCATTCATAAACATGGCTATAATTCATAATGTCACTTGATAAGTCCTTTGAAGAGGTACAAAACAAGGTGGCATGTGAGACTGGAGATTAAAGGAGGATCAAGGAAAAGTTCCTAGTGGAAGCAATGTTCAATTTGGATTTTAAAGGATGGATAGGTATTTAATTGGTTCAGGAGGGAGATAGGGTTCTTCAGGTGTGTAGTGTGTAGTCTGAGCAAAGGCACATTGAAATAATTCAGGGTGTATTTGGAGGACAGGAAATCTAGGACTCTCCTGAACTTATGAAATGTAAAAAGACCTCAGAGAAGGTCTCTAGGTTGTTAAGTGGAGACCCTAAGGAAGAATGTGGGCAAGAATTACATAGGACAAGTATGGGTTTTACTCTGTACCAATGAAGGAAAAATACCCCAGTGGATGAGACCATAAATCTATGGATGCTTTGAAGTACTCTATGATGTCAAACTTTTCCTGCCCTAATGCTGACCCCATCATCAGATTTTAGGAGGCAGCTTTCTTTGATACTCTATATTTTTATCTATTCCAATGTGTGACGTTTTTCTTGACATTTTACCCCATTTAGTTTCTAATCTCAAATGCTATGAACTGCAGAAGCTGTTCAGTCGGAGAACCCAACCCCCCGGTTACAAACAATTGACCTGGCCTTCTCTGATGTGGCCTGGTCCTTCCTCTATTTCAGGACAGAAGAATAGGCAGGACACTGTGCTGGGAAACTCTTATCTGTCTGACCAAAAGAGCCAAGATATGCAAAGGAAAGAGAGGAAGCCGTCTTCTATTTGGATGCATTCCTCATAAGTCTGCTATAGAGTGAAGTCACGCTCAGGGTGTTCAGAAAGCCACATGGTTCCTGGCATCCTTTCTACTTATTCTCTTTGACAGGAACCTCTAAAATGCACACATAATGCCTCAAATATTCCCTTAACCAATGTTCTTGTATGCTAAAAACCCACAGTTCATAATAATTATATAATGACATTTTATTTAATATGCCTGTTTTTCTCTTTAAATGAATCTTTTTTTCCTATTCAAATAATAGATTTTCTTGCTAAGAACATCATTAATTGATAAAGTCAAAATCTCTTTCCTGTCAGTGTTATAAAAAATGAGGGGAAACTGATAAAAATCCACATTTTTCTCTTTCTTTTGTTCCTTCCTTCCTTCCTTCCTTCCTTCCTTCCTTCC
>NC_058133.1:394269971-394298228 GCF_016433145.1 Gracilinanus agilis | reverse complement strand
TTATTTCTTTCTCTTCCTTTCTCCCTTCCGTCCTTCCTTTTTCTTTCTTTCTTTCTTTCTTTCTTTCTTTCTTTCTTTCTTTCTTTCTTTCTTTCCTTCTTTCTTTCTTTCTTTCTTTCTTTCTTTCTTTCTTTCTTTCTTTCTTTCTTTCTTTCTTTCTTTCTTTCTTTCTTTCTTTCTTTCTTTCTTTCTTTCTCTTTCTCCCTCCCTTACCTTCCATCTTGGAATCAATACTCTGTATTGGTTCCAAAGCAGAAGAGTGGTATGGGCTAGGCAATGAGGGTCAAGTGACTTGCCCAGAGTCACACAGCTAGGAAGTATCTGGGTGTTTGAACCTAGGACCTCCCATCTCTGGGAAAAATCCACATTTTCATTGACTTTAAATAACATTTCATTTTTTTCTTTTTACAAAGCTCTTTGCTGAATTCATAGTCTGTGTACATTCCTTCTTAGCTTTTGTTTGTTTGTTTGTTTGTTTCTAGGTCTTAAAATTTATCGAGAATTACACATGTGAATTCCTCACCCTCATGTAGAGAGTGAGGATTTTTGGAGAAGTACTATGGTAGAAACAAGAACTAATTGGCACCTGATTGGAACTCTTTCCATTAAAGGACTTTCCTATTATGATCTAAAAAGACACTTTTCAGACAACTATACCAGCATCAAACTTCCTGACTATGTCTATAGCTCACTGAAAAGAATCTTCCCAGTAGCAAAAACTATTGTGGGTCAATTGGCATTGAAACTATCTTCTCCTCCATGGAGATGATAATAACAACACTAGTAGTACTTATTTGCCAGGGTTATAGAGAGCCACATTCAAGTAAAACACTCTATGTGCAGTGCTTTGCAAACATTAAAACTCTATATAATTGTCATTGTGTAATGCAAATGTAAAATGTAGTGTAAAAAGTGGCAATTGATTAAATCAATCTAATTACCTCATTTTACCTAAAATGAGTGATAAAATGCTTTGCCTAGGCACCTTAACTAAATAGGTGGGAACCCACTTAGATTGAGTTAAATCAATCATAGGCATTCTAATAAAGGGTGAACAGGCTTTGATCAATTTATTGTCTCTGATGAACTACTAGATGAATGGAAATGACACTGTACAGAAATAGTGTTTAGATTGGATGAAGAAACTTGGTCATGCACTAAGGGTCAGATGTAAAATATCAAAGAGAGAAAATCAACCTTATATAAGAAGAAATGCTTAGTGGATAGGGAGGGATGTGCTACTTCCGTCTTAGCCAGAGAAGGATTTCTTCAAAATTCTTTTGGAGGTCCTGAGGACTTCCCATCTTGCCACTAGCATCCTTCTAGTGGAACATTTAAGGGAAATGGTTGCTAACAGACAACTATACCCATAACTAAAAGGGATATTTTGAAAACTCAAGCAATGGGACTTCAGGAGCTAGGGAATCTTTTCGTCACATGTATTCTCTAAGTTTGAGCCCGTTTTCCCGTGGTCTCCATCTACTTGTGGGAGAGTGGGCCACATACTTTTGGAGGGATATTTTATACCACCTGTTCTTATTGTACTCTCTTAGTAAATACCTCTTTCTAAAATAATTCTCCACTGATAATCTTGGGAGCTGTGAGCAACTAGCATTAGAAAGACAACTGCCAACCTTCAGGGTTTATGTTCTCTGACAATCACATGGTAGAAACTATGTTTATTGATTTGTAAATGTTGAATTCTTATAACTTCCTCTTTTATAGAGACTGAGAACTTTGGTTTTCCAAAGAATGTGAACCTCAAAATTTTAGTAAAGAAATCTATTTGTTAAAAGAAGCTAAGAAGCTTTCAGTTTGGCCTGAAATAAGGGTTATTCTCTCTTCCAAAATGAATTTGCTGATTAGCACTTGGTACTTCATTATTTCATTTCTCTACTTTGTGATCTCTATCTGATTTCTTCTGGTTCCCTTTCTTAACCAGAGGATGTTATAACTTTTTAGCTACCATGTAGCTAAGGTCAAGTGCTATGGATTTATTTGATCATGGGAAATTAAAAATTGAATCTAGCCTTGCTCATAAACTATTCTATAATCTGGAAAATTACTAATTAGACAGTTAAAATATTGATAGGTTGATTGATTAAAATTAATTATGGGGCATTTTAAACGTCTAGAGCAGTGATTCCCAAAGTGGGTACCCCCCCCCCCGGGTGCTGCAGCGATCCAGGGGAGCAGTGATGGCCACAGGTGCATTTATCTTTCCTATTAATTGCTATTAAAATTTAAAAAAATAATAATTTCCAGGGGGCTAAGTAATATTTTTTCTGGAAAGGGGGCGGTTGGCCAAAAAAGTTTGGGAACCACTGATCTAGAGCTCAGAGTTTTATGCAATGGGAAAGAATTAGTGAATAGAATATTAACAATAACAATAGCTAGAATTTATTTAGTCATTATTATGGTATGCAAATCTCTTTACATGATAGTTCATTTAATCTTCTATCTGAGAAACTATTGGTATGGTTGCAGGATTTCATGGTAATATGAATTCAAAATAGTTGAAAGTATGTCTAGAATATTAGTACTCTAGACAAACATTTGCTTGATGTATGATATAGAAAGTCTCAAGATATAAAGGATACTACCTAAGCTGAGTAAATTGTGGACTTTTAGAGAACATTTTTGTCTTTTTCAAGTAAATATAGCTCAAATTCCTGTGCTTTCTTCAGTGAAAAACTATATCTTATCCTTATTTTTTTCTTTTATCTTTTCCTACTATCATCAACTAATTACCTTGCAACAAGTTTAGTGGCAATGAGCCTCTCTCTGCAGCTAGATGGCATAGTAGTGGATAGAATGCTGGAGCTATAGTCAGGAGAACCTGAGTTCAAATCTGCCCTCAGACAATAGTTATGTAATCCTGGGCAAGTCAGTTAACCTCTATTTGCCTCAGTTCCCTCATCTGTTAAATGGGGATAATAATAACACCCACCTCTCAGAGTTGTGAGGATCAAATGAGATAGTAATTGTAAAGTACTTAGCAAAGTAGCTGGCACATAGGAAGTGCTATATAATTGTCAGGTAACTTAGCCAAGCTGGTCCTTGGGCAACAACTATGGGGTTTATTACCGCTTCCTATCAAAAAAGACTTTCTATGTGGGAAGGATTTGCTAGGGCTTGTATTTCACTGATATAACCTGCAAGAATCAGAGTTAGCACCATGCCACAATAAGGCATTGATACAGGACTATATATAATGTTCATTATTATGCCCATTTATTAGTTTTCTAATATCCCTTTCTCTATATCCCTCAATCTACCTGGGACAAAAATACTGACAGGGAAATAGGTGTTTTCTATGTTCCTTCCAAGTCTAATAATCTAAGAAAGAAACAGGTTTTTGCTACTTTGGAGGCTCAAGTAAAATTCTGATGCACAAGCCCCTTTAGTCTAGCTCTTGGATTTGCAGATTAAAAACAAAGTAATATTAATGGAATACATGAACTTGCAGGAATCATTGCTCATATTTATTTGTAAACCCTGTGTCCCCCTACAGTGCCTGGCATGTGGGAGAGCCTTAATACTTAATTGAGGGGCAGCTGGATGGCTCAGTGGATTGAAAGCCAGGCCTACAGATGGGGGGGTGGGGTGGTGTCTTAGGTTCAAATCTTGTCTCAGACATTTCCTAGCTGTGTGACCCTGGGCAAGTCACTTAACCCCCATTGCCTAGCCCTCACTGCTCTTCTGCCTTTGAACCAATACATAGTATTGATTCTAAGATGGAAGGTAAGGGTTTAAAAGAAAAAAAAAGAAAGAAGTGATCTGTTCAAGGGCCATTGCTGATAATATAGATTCCAAGACATTTTTAGGAACCCATTCCTAAACTCATCTAGCACAGAGTAAATGATCTTGTGATCTGTTTTTAAAACAGGACTAATTCTTGTCCTCTCAAAACAAATCAGAATTCCTGGAATGACCTTGTCAGTCAATGTTTTTTTTTTTTTTTTTAACCTAGAAGGCTTACACTAAAATACTTCTCTGATGCCCCAATCTGACATGGCGTGATGGGTTTGCCAATGGAGCATAAGCAGAGAAATCTTCAAGTATGGGCCCAGTGATGGGTTGTAAGTAAGTTTACTGTCCATGGATCCATGTTCTAAGTTTAGAGAGGTTTGTCATCAGGCTGGCTTGAGTGAGGCAATTTTTTTTAGTTATAGCAATTGGGGCAGGGCATCTATTGAATTATAAAGGGATTTTTGATCTCTGCCAGTGGAAGGGAAACAAACAGGGATAAGATTACAGGTGATAGAAGTGTTATAGTATGAAAACTGACCCTGGGTAGGGCCATTTTTCTTGACCTGGACTTTACTAATTTGATCCATTTCACTGAGGCTGAGACAGAAGTACAGCTGTCTTTGGAAAAGAGGGAGCCAATGTTGAGTAAGAGGACAACAGCAGTTTGTCTCACTGTCTTCTCCTATGCGGTATCTAGACAAATAAATTGAGTTTCTAAGTTTTCTCACCTGATATAAACTGCAAAGATGGTGATTAGTCTTGATCAAAAAGAGTTGGTTCACCCCTGGGTGGTCTAAATCGTGGGTTACAGCTGACAGCAGTCCAAGCATAATGTCCAGTGGTGTGAGGAAGCTACTGAGCTGTGGAAACAACAGGAAGGGAGATTTACCAGTCTGTTCCTATAGGCTGGTCAATATTTCTTTTTCACTAAACCAAACTTCAAATGAATCATAATAGCATTATTCTGTTTCCTTGATTACGGGAAGGGTATCAGGGCTTCATCAATAGTGACTTTTTCTATGGCTAATTCTTTGGGGTGATACTTACTTGACCAAGTTGTCAAGGATTATAGCCAACTCTCAATTATTCAGCTTGTAGATTATGGAAGCCTATGGCCCTTATTTCCACTGCTAACCTCTTGGTTATTTTACATCTTGTTAGAACTTCCATCAAATTGTGGATAGGGAGAAAAGGAATAAACCAGATTGGCTATTAGCTAACATCTTGGAAAAAGTTTAGCAAAGGAAACTGTTGAGACTACAGTCAATGGCATTCTTGGATTATCTGTGAATTTAAATAGCAAACAATCTTTATCCACAACACATCAGGGCAGGTTGAGAGAAGGCTCAACTGCAGTAACAAAACTGAATTGTAGCATTTGAATGGTACCTTCAGTGTGCTATAAGTGGTCTGGATTATGTTAGAAAAAATGAAATGAAATCCTTTTATTAGCTGCCCAGGCACAACTGCAAAGAGGCTCTTCTTCTTCCTAGCAGACCAGGAGGGGTTATTATCCAAGAAAAGAATTTGGGAACCAATTCACAATTTTTGTGCTATAAAATTCATGAACACCCCGCACCACAGTCTTGAATTGGAGGCATTTTAGGGAGAGATATTGTGTCAGAGAATATAACTTCAATATCACATAGCTGAACCAAAAAAGGGAATGGATATATAATTTTCTTCCAGTTGCTGATGCTTCAAGGTTCCTTCCCCTGTGTTATTTCCCTGATTTTATTCCATGAAGACCATTCCCTCTCTTTGTCCTTCCAGCTCTTGGACTCAACTTATACCTCCTTCCTTAGTTATCTAGCCTTGGAACTCCTAGCTTTGACCTCAGTTGGTCTTCCTGTTCATTTTCTTAGTTTTTGGTAGGAATAATTTTGCCCTTAGACTTGGTTCACAATTTCATAGATTGTTAGAACCACTGAGACCAACTAATCTAATAATTTTAAAGGTCAGACATCTGAAGCCTGAGGAAGCTAAATGATTTGTTCAGGTATATAGCCAGTTAGTCGCAAAGCTGGGACTCAAACCAAGGAATTCTAATTTCAGATCTGGTGCTTTCTTCTCTAAACCTCTCTCTTTGATTTCTATATTTGTTCTTTTTGTGACCATAGTCTGAGTTTGGACCAAAGTTTGGCTAAATTACATATAGCTGTGTGTTAAGGATTTTTTTTTGTTATTAGATTTTATTTTTATTTACCAATTAAATGTAATAAACAAATTTCCACATAAGTTTTCCCAAATTATATGATTAAACTTATTTCTCTCCCTCCCTTCCAATCCCCTGGCAGACAATTAGATCTGGATTACACATGTATTATTGTGCAAAACATATTTCCATATTGTTCATTTTCATAAGTGAGCAATCTTATAAAACCTAAACTGAAATAAACAAGTGAAAAATCATGTGCTTTCAACTGCATTCTCCAACAGTTCTTTCCCTGGAGGTGGAGAGCATTCTTTGTCATAAGTTAGGGAATTATTTTAAAAAATAAAAGGACCAAATCAGTATTTGATTCTCAGATACTGGGTTATTCATAATTGTTCCTAGAACTAGCTTAGAACCTAGCATAGAACCAACTGCTTTATGAAGAATACATTTTTTTTTATTTTGACTTTGTCATATTGTATAACAGGATTCCTTAAACTCTTATGTCTTGGAGTTGTCCTCAGAACTAGCTATGTCATAGGTAATCTACAGTAATCATAATTTGAGTCCAACATACTTCTAAGTTCATTCTGGAAACCAAAAGCCATGAATTAAAACATAGTGTGACTCAATATGTTTTCTTAGATCAATGAAATCATTGGTGTTTCTTAGTGATAAATGTCCATGTCTAAGCGCTTTACATTTACTAAATAAATGTAATATATGTGATGTGCAGTTGACTATGGTGAATGGTTTTCTCCAAATGAAACTTTTTCAGTATCTCATATGGAAAAGATAGTCTTCTTGTGCCTTCCCCTTTGAAATTATTTCCCATCTAAACTTCCATATTCCTATTTATTGACACGTTGTCACCTCCATTAGAATATAAGCTCCTTGAGGGTACAGATTGGTGTTCCTTCCTTCCTTCCTTCCTTCCTTCCTTCCTTCCTTCCTTCCTTCCTTCCTTCCTTCCTTCCTTCCTTCCTTCCTCCCTTCATCTCTCTCTCTCTGTCTTTCTCTGTCTCTCTGTCTCTATCATTTCCAGTGTTTAGCACAGTGCCTGGTATATACTAAGTACTTAATAAATACTTTTTTGGTGGATTACTTGGATTGTATATCATTTATGCAAAATTTCTTATGAACATTTATCAACATATCCTTATCCTTTGTTATTGGATAAGTGAGATGGTTTTCTTTGCCATGTTGATACTCTGAATTGCATTGATTTAGGCAATATGGAATAGGAACTGCTAGGTTTGGAGTCAAGAAGTTGGGTTCAAATTCCACTTTAGACACTTACTGGCTGCATGAACCTTGGTAAGGTCCTGACTTTTCATTTCTCACTCAGCTTTACTATTTTGAGACTTCTCTGACTTTTCCACCATGCCCCAGGAACCTCTTTATTGGGAAAAACATGGTCATCTTGCAAGATCCCATCAGCCTTGGGACTCTACTTATCACCACCCTGTGACCCTGTGATTAAAAGATGGAGCCATAAATCTAAAACCTCCATTTAAGGATAGAGTACAGCTCAGAAATCTCTTTATTTCTCCCCTGGCTGCACTATGGCATTTCTACCACTCCATTCTCCCTGCTCTCCCCCCATCTCTTGCCTGTCTTTTCAGTCCCTTTTGTGCACTGTCTTCCACCATTAGACTGTAAGCTACTTGAGGGCAGAGAGACTATCTTTATTTCTGAAAATGTAGGCCCTTAATAAATGTTTATTAACTTACTGATTCACCTTATTCATCTCACTTTCACTAATTTGTAAAATGAAGATGACAATGGCATCTTCCTCATAGGGTTTGAAGTTAAGGTCAATGAATCAATGTGCTTTACATTTTTTATCTGTAAAAATTTATTTTTATGTAAAATTTTTAAATAAATATATAAAATATATGAATACATACAAAAATAAATTATTAAATATATTCATAAGTATATGAAATATATAAATACATATATAAATATATAAAGTACTTTACTACTTTTAAAATGCTATCAAAATATTTTTGTTATTGCTGTAGTTAGTTTGGTAAAAGATAGGAAACTAAGTATTTCTAATGTAATAGGTGCTAACTGAGACAAGAAAATCAATTTACTATGGTTTCCAGATGGTTGCCGAAAAGCAGTTATGTCATTGTATCTTACCTTAGGCTCCTTTAGAAAGCAGTTCATGGCCTGGGTGACGTCAGCTGCGTGGACAGCGTTATGATAAGGATTTTGGCTATGGTAATCTTCTTGAACCATAACTGGCAGGCAAGCAAAGGTCAGGATTATGCACCATCACCTTCCAAGGCATTTCAAAAAACTTAAACAAGGATTTCACTAGGATCTGGGAGTTCTTTTTCTTTAAAAATATTGACAGCCAGAAGTTGGGCAGCCTGGGGACCTTCTACAAATCCATACAGTTTGCAATGCTTGGCAATCTCACTGGGTCTTTTTTCTTTCTTTCTTTTTTTTTTTTGAGGGAGTTGGGGAAAGGGTCTAAAAGGATTTGTGAGGCCCTGGAGAATTCCTGACCTCCTTCATAAATCACCCCTTTCTTGCTTTCATGAAGGCTTTCATTCAGAAGTAAAATAAATAGGTAGAAAAAAGAGCACATTTACTCCACAGTATCATGTAATTATTTTAGGGTGCTGCCATTTATGAGCAATATGTCATCAAGGTATTTTCCTTTAAAAAATTTAGTAGCAACATAAAGTTACTGATCTCCAGGCAAATATGTGGACCTGGGGCTCTTGCTTCCTTCAGGCTGGAACTCGAGTTATAGATTGGGTCCAAGTGGGGATTTGGGTTTGTTTTTACCTTGTTAAGGCCAAATTATGAACTTATCCCCATATTCCTACTGCCGTCTTCAGGGCACAGGACACTCTTTGAATCAAAGAGAATGGATGGGGTGAGGGGACAGAGGAAGAAGACATGTTGGGTTTGCTGTTACCATAGCCCTTAGTCTGGAAGGCTTATAATTAAGACTGAATTGAAGGTACAAAATAGTCAACATGTGTACTGTGAATATTGAGAATTGCAACTGTCAGTATATACTTGAGGGATCCAGGTATGCCATTCACCCCCGGATTCCATATTGTTTAGGTACGCCAACTGTTGCAATCTTTATATAGTTATTTTACAGCCTTAGTTATTCGTATGAATGGATCAGCATAATATAAGAAAACTTTGAAAGAATCTCTCTAAAATCCTTTTTAGAGAAATAAAAACTAACCACACAGAATACTTTTATTCATAGCGTCTCTTTTCCATTGCCACATGTAATTAACTCTACATTGGCTGTACTTGTGGGAGGAAAACAGGACTATGGATATTTCTACACATTTCTTTTGGAATGAGTATATTATATGATATCCTCCCCAATTCCCCCCTTTCTTCCACAGAAGATTTATTTCACAATTATAGTTTTTTTCAGGCTCACATTAAAATGAGTTTGCATTTTCTGAGAACAAATCTACTAATGGTTGGCAGAAAGTACTTTAGAAACATGATGGGTGGCAGTGGGAAGCCACTTTGGAATAAAAAATGTATCCTAGATAATCCACAGGTAGATAATTGGAAATACACTAAAAGCCAAAACAATTATCAGTGCTACATGGTAATGAACAAATGAACTTACTGAAAATTAGGTTACATTCTAGTTCCATATTTCTCACAGCCTGCTGGACATTGCCTCCTCTCTCTTCTGCTAACATCTCTAGTTCATCAAGCCTCAAATTGAAATCATGTTGTCCAAATCGCCTCTCCTTTCAACCCCTCCATTTCTGCTGGTCTCATTGTTATCCTTCTGATTGCCGAGGCTTAAAATAGGAGCAATAACTCATTCTTCCCTTTACCTCAGTCCCCACATCCATTCTGTTGCCAAATCATATTGATCTCTTGCTTCCATATTTCTTCTTTCTTGTTTCTACAATCATCTCTAACTCAAGCCCTCTTTGTCTCCCTTTTGGATTATAGTAATAGTATCAGAACTAATCTTTCAGTCTATGCTTCAACCCTGCTACATAGATAATCTTCCTAATATATAGCTCTGATCCCATCAGTCATCTGCCCCAATCTTGAAATCCTTGTCCATTGCCTACCAAATAAAATATAAATTCCTAATAGGATATAAGACCTTTACAATCTTCCTCCAATTTCTTCTCTCTTTGACTTCTCACCTCCCCTACATTTCAGCCATTTCCCCCACATTTCAGCCATTTCCTCTCCTTAGGGGTTAGACATTCTTATCCTGTCTAATTATCAATGTTCTTCATTAGCTGTTTGTGCTTAGAATCTCAGCCCATCCCAGCTCTGCTAACTATAATTTTAGTAATCCTTCATGGTCCAGCTTGATTGCCACCAGTATTGCCTCGATAGCCCTAATTTTAAAAAAAAAGTACTTTTCTCTGTTGAAACTCCCTTCAAACACTCACATGGCATTTTGTATGATTATATTCATTTTATTTTGTAGCTATTTCTGTATAAGCCATATTTGCCTTAATAGAATATGAGTTTCTTGAGGTACGAGAACACATCACATTTTTATTTCTCAGCTTTGCACAAAGAATGTTAGTTTAATTTTTTCATTTCATTTATTTATTTACTTATCCATCCATTCATTCATTTATTTATTTGTTTGTTCTTTTGCTCATTCATTCATTCATTCATTCATTTATTTATTTATTCATTTGTTTATTTGTTTGCTTGCTCATTCATTCATTCATTCATTCATTCATTCATTCATTCATTCATTTATTTTTTAAGCCCTTACCTTCCGTCTTAGAGTCAATACTGTGTGGGAAGCGTCTTGAGGTCAGATTTGAACCTCGGACCTCCCTCTCTAGTCCTGGCTCTCAATCCAATGAGCTACCCAGCTGCCCCCCCATCCCCCCCGCCAGTTGAATTTTTGAACTGATTACAGGCAAAAAAATTTCTTGTCATCATATTTCTTGTAAACGAGTTCTAGATCATTGTTCACTAGTTGTCAGTCTTTTTTCCATACCAATCTTTTAAGAACAATGACTAAATCTTGACCCTTTCATACAACCTAAGATTTTTTGAGACTACTGGCCCTTCAAATTAAAAAGTTGTATTCCTTTTCATTGTTTGGAAACAAAGAGGAAATTACTTACCTAAGAACCTGTGTAAGGTCACCATGTCTAATTGAAAATGATGAATAAGCCCATGAATGTTGAAAAGGTGGCACAGCAATGGGACCAGAGTGTTTCCTAAAGGAAGATGTGAATGTCAGTAAACAAAAAGATGTCCACAGAAAAATAAACCTGTTTTATGTTAACAAATTATGTTTTATGAAAATAATTATTTTCCAAAACAAAATGCAATTTGGTAAGAAGAGTACGTATTTACGTATTTTTATAAATCTCTAGAATGTCTGGCTTAACGAGAGGCAGTTTGATTTGCATATCTGTTTCTACATCCAATCTGTTGCAAGATTTTGTTTTGGTTGAAGTGTATAAAGAAAATCTGGCCTTACATATAGTTGGGAAAGGGAGGAGTATTTGAATAGACAAATGCTATCTTTATATTATTATGAAAATAGTTTTGACCTGGCAGCTCCCCTGAAAGAATCTGGAATGCCAAAGAGTGGGGATCCAAGGACAATACTTGGAGAACTAGTATATAGAGAGAGCTGGCCACTGAGTCAGAAAGATGGCACTCAAATCCTGCCTTTGACATATACTGGCTGGAGGACCCTGGGCAAATTATTTTACCTTTTACTGTCCCTTAACACAGATTAGCTACCAAGTCTGCATTCATAGATGGAATTTCCTCACCAGGATTTCTCTGCAAAGGTCCAAATTCCCTTCCTGTGCCATGGATTGTTGTAAGGAGAGTACTTTTTGCACAGCAAATAGGGTACTGGGCTTGGAATCAAAGACCTCAGTTCAAATCCAATCTCATTTACGGATGTATGACTTTGTGCAAGTCACTTAATCTCTGTTTCAGTTTCCTCAACTGCAAAATGGGGATAAAAATAGGACCTATACCCTAGGCTTGTTGTGCGACACAAATGAGACAATATTTGTAAATTGCTTAGCACAGTGTCTAGCACGGAGTAGATTCTATATAAATGCTATTATTATAGTTCATATTATGATTATCTGTCACTATAACATTAGATTACTTTCATAATCCACATAATAAAAATGTGTTTTCTTGGTATAATCATGATAAAATATTTTTAGAGTTAGACAAGAACTTAGAGGTCATTTACTCTAACATTCTCATTGTATAGATGGGGAACCAAAAGTCCAAATACTTTGCCCAAGGTTACACAGAATGCAAATGTCGAAGTCAAAATTTGAACCCAGGTCCTTTGACTCCAAATTCAGTCGTCCTTTACTTATACAACTTTGTTAAGTTTGGGTATCATTAGTTTCATTATTTCATAGTCATACTTGATACATCTATTGTCATTTGACTAGAGAGTAAATCCTAAAGGGGTCTATTATATATTTAGCCAATTGACCAGAAAATTGAATTTCACTGAGCAAAATCCCACCATCACATAATATGACCTTTTTTTATTCCTATTATTTTTCAGCCAGGTAAAGTATGCAACTCTGTTTAGCCCATTGCTACCCATCTATCTGATATTCAGTTATATTTAGGGCAGTTTTTATGAGGAGCTTTATTGTTTTGGGGGTTGGCTAGAAATGAATACTGTCAATGAGCTCATGTTCTTTTGCTACTGAGAAAGGTTCCATGTACAAAACAAAACAAATCATCACAGAAACACCAAATCTCAGAGTTGGAACAGACTTCAGTGGTGGTTTATTTATTTATTTATTTAACTTTTATCTTCTGGTTTAGAATTGATACTAAGAATTGGTTCTAATATAATATCAAGTTTTAATAGAGCAGTAAAGGATAGGCAACTGAGTTTAAATGATTTGCTCAGGGTCACACAGCTAGGAAGTATCTGAGACCAGATTTGAACCCAGGACCTTCCAGCTCCAGGCCTGGTTCTCTATCTACTGAGCTACTTAGCTGTCTCTATAAAACAACTATTATTTCCCTTCTTCTAGACACTATCTCTCTTAATAAGCCTTTAGGTCAACATTAGCATTGTTTAGCTATAATTTTACATTACTGAACCTCAAATCCATATAGATTCCCAAATAATTTTCAGATGAACTATTTTTTGGTCATGCATTTCCCATTTTGTAGTTATTTCTTGAAGCCAAGAGCAGGGCTTTATATTGACTTTTTTATATTTCATTTTATTAGATTCTACCCTTTATTCTAGACTGTCAAGATATTTCTGAAATGCTACTCTAACTAAATGACTGCAACTGTTAGTGTAACCCCCATTATCACTTATCTATTTTCTAGATCTATGTCTCTTTGTCTCCATCCATCCATCCATCTATCTATCTATCTATCTATCTATCTATCTATCTATCTATCTGTCTGTCTGTCTGTCTGTGTCTGTCTTTCTCTAATAGATCTAGATATCTAGATCTATCTATCAATCTATATATGTACATACTATCTCCCTTTGCTAGATTATAAACTCCTTAAAGGCAGGTACTATTTCACTCGTACCTTTGTATCCCTAGCATCTAGCATTAGTAGCAGATTTGCTGTGGTTCAATAAATTCAGATATGTTCAACTCTCTTTGACCCCATTTGGGGTTTTCTTGGCAAAGATTCTTGGGTGGTGTGTCTTTTCCTTCTCCATCTCATTTTACAGATGAGGAAACTGAGGCAAACATGGTGGAGTGAAGATGAGTCTTCCTAATTCCAGGTCTGGTACTCTATGCACTGTGCCTCCTAGCTTGCCTATAGTAGCACATAGTAGATGCGTAATGAGTTCTTGTGGATTAATTAAGTGACTGGATTCTAAGGCATTAACTATCCCTTCCAGTTTTATATCTTCTGCAAATTTGATAAGCAGCCACCCTAAGCCTTCCATTTAACTCATGGTTACAAGTGTTAAATAGCACAGAAGCAAGGGCAGATCCATGTGCTGATCTAGACCATTTTCCTCTAGGTCGACACTAACCCATCAATGGTTGTACTTTGCATCTCTTTGTTCAGATAGTTTAGAATCCACCTCACAGTACTATCATCTAACTCACATCTCATTGTCTTGTCTACAAGGACGGAATGAGAGACTTTGAAATGGGGGAGTAGGGCAAGGGTCTAGATTTATGATTTCATTAATATAGGGAACTAGATGGGGAATTCTGTCTAAGCAAACAGGCAACTTTTCTGAAAAGTATAGTCTTGGAGAGTTGCCTGGATCAAAAGCTAGAGAGGCTAAGTGACTTGTCAGAGTGACATAGCCAGCATGTGTCAGAGGCACGAATCAAAGTTTTGCTGTCTCCTTTTCTTAAGAGTAGTCGTTTTTACTTGGCAAAAGTACTTTGGGGTGTTTTGGGGTTCATGGAAAATATCATTCGTCTAGACCCTCATGCTCAGTGTTTGAGCATGCTACCAATGAGTCCTGTCTCCCCACAATTTAGAAAGCTTTTCATAAGAAATGCATGGCTGATGCCTATCCTCTTATGATGGCCAGTCATTTCACATTCCAATGATTGTGAATGTAGGGTACAATCTATAACCCTTGAAGTGAATGTCCCATTAATGGAGGAATTAATTCATAGGTGTCCTCTTTTTATGTGAAATCATACAAAAATATTTTTCATTTTAAAAGTCCATGTGATTTGGAATAGCTAATATATTTCACCATAGCGGATCTGAGCAATGTGTTGATAGTCCTACACGGTCCTTAAGATCTTTCTGTGGAAAGCTATAGAGAAATTTTCATGGCGCAAATTATATGGCAGAAAAATCAATAAAAGAACAATGGCAAATTTCTGGTGTTTTGGGATAGTTGAGTCACTCAAGTGCTTAATTCATTTGAGGGTCTAAATTATGAGGTAGAATTAGGTATTTTATGAAGCTTAAATGAAATAATAGTTATAAAGCACTTTGCAAACCTTAAAATTTTATATAAATGCCAATTATTAATATTATACTCTTGTTACCAAGTCTCTAATCTGCTGATTTAATTCTCTGAGCCTTCTGTTGCACTCTTGCTGAACTCAAATAATATTTTTAGATAATATAGGAGTATGCTGTTAAATATTTAACAATAGGGCTTTAAAAAAGAAGCATGGACCACTTGTGTTTAATCTGCATTATTAAGTCTAGATAATTTTTCTTAATTCTTAATTAATAAAATAATAACAATTATTTTATAATAAATAAATTATGACATATATAATATAAAAACCAACCAACAAAAAATAAATTAATAAATAATTGATTAATTACATCTTAATTAATAAAATAAAAAATTCTTAATTCTTAAATCTAGATAAATGATAAAATAATAAATCAAGCCCTAGCGGTGATTTCTGACATGTAAATGCTTGCACAATCAGCTTTCACAAGCTGATTAGAGATGATTCCAGCAGATTTTGGGTAGACCTCACTTTTGTATTATTTCTTCTTTCCACAATCATATAATACTACCTACTGAGTATTCTTCATAATAATGTCAGATATGTCTGCACAAATGAATATACCAGTTTTTGTTAAACCCTAAGACAACTTGCCTTATGATATCCAGGAATACATCACTATTGCCCATAGTTGATACCTCTTTTTTGAAATGGGAGCTAGGAATGAGCTCCACTGATGGGTTTCAGATGAACAAGTTCTAGGCTGGATCAGTTATTACAGTATCATTATGGCTTTTACTTTGACTTGGCTGGATGCCAACAACCGAAACACCCCACAAACCATAATCATCATAAAGGGAGGAGAACCGATGCCAATACCCAATAATGTTGCCTCTGTCTTGTCTCTCCCATTCATGATATAGTAAAAAAAAAGTTTTGGTTTTGGAGCTCAAGGACCTGATTTCACACCCTAGTTTTCTGCCAGGAACGACCTTGTGCGACTTTGGGACATTACTTAGCTCCTTCAGACTAAAAAATGTTGGATTAGATTACCCTCTCAGGTCTCATTCTCCTCTAAATCTATGACATTCTGACCTTGCATTTACCCTGTACTCTAATATCTAGTGACAAATGCTCCTTCCACCTCTTGTTGGATGACTACAATGTCTAACTATTCGATCACTGCTCTACTCTTTCTCTTAAACAAGATTGGCTTCTTTATCATTAAGTGCCATGCACCAATCTTACCAAATCCTAAAAACCAATCAATGCATCTTGCAATGGCAAAGAATTACTTTTAAACTCAGTGTCCCTGCAGCAGTAGAATTATGGAGGGAGTTTTACCCTTGGCACTCTACATGACAGTTCCTGTATAGTCCTCCATGGCTCAGCCTCATTACAGTCCATTCTCCTGACAGTAATATCATTAATAATAATTATGATGATAAGCATTCATATGGCACTTTATGGTTTACAAAGCACTGTACATATATTATCTCCTTTGATCCTCACAAAACTATATAGAGTAGATGCTCTTATTCCCATTTTATAGATTAGAAAATTGAGGCTAAAAGAGGTTAAGTGATTTGCCTAGGGTCACACAGCTAGTAAGTGTCTGAAGTGGGATTGGGATCCAGACATTCTTGTCTCCAAGTCTAGATTGCTTACCAGAATGGACTACCTACTTGTCATAAAAATAGGGACTAGGGAAAGCTAGGTGGTTCAGTGGATTGAGGAAAAACCTAGAGAAGGGAGGTCCTGGGTTCATACACTTCCTAGCTGTGTGACCCTAGGCAAGTCACTTGACCCCCATTGCCTAGCCCTTACCACTCTTCTGCCTTGGAACCAATACTTTGTATTGATTCTAAGACAGAAAGTAAGGGTTTAAAAAATAGGGACCACTAATTTTGATCTGGTTATCTATAAAGCCTAATAGGGCAGTTAGGTGGGTGCAGTGGATAGAGTGCTGAACCTGGATTTCAGGAAGACCTAAGTTCAAATCTAGCCTCAGACACTTAATAGCTGTATGATTGTAGGCAAGTCAGTTAACCCTATTTTGTCTCGGTTTTGGAAATGGCAAACCACTCCTGTATCTTTTCTAAGAAAACCCTAAATGGGATCATGAGAAGTCTGATACAACTGAAATAAAGGAACAGCAATAAATTGGCCAGAGGTTTCATTGTGAAAGAAATCCAATCTGTGGTTTTGCAAAGCATTCTGGGGCTAGTAATGATAAAGTCAGAGCATAGAAGAGGTACATCTTCAGAAATTAAGGTGATAGAAAATCATAAAAAGTCAATAAAACATTTACAAAAGACAAAAGATCAAAGTATATTAGCTGATATATCAAGATTTTTCAAAGCATTCTACATAAATTATCTGTTTTGGACCTCACAACAATTCTGTAAACACTATGTTCCCCGTGTTATTCCCATTTTACAGATGAGGAAGTTGCCTTAAATTGAAGTGATTTGCCAATAGGCATACAATTAGTTATTGTCAGAGGTGGATTCCACCAACCTGTCTCCTAAGTGTAGATTTTGTATTCTTTTCCATGTACCACAGCTGCTGCTCCAAAACAAACCAACAACCACCACCACCACCAACGACAAAAGAAGGGGAGAAGGGTAGGAAACAGTTTAAGACTTTGGGGACAAACTAATCTCTAACTTTACTCCTTCTGACACTGTTTATGCAATGAAGTCTCCATGTGTGTCCAGAGCAGAGGAAGAATAATTGAGTTTGGCCAGCAATGAGGAGGGCTTTATGAAAGATTTATGAATGATGTAAAAACCCTCAAAACAAAACAGGATTTTCAATACCGAGCGATTAGTAAATAAATAATCTCCTGGAGATTGTTGTAAACTAAGGCTTCTATTCCAAAGAGAATTCCTGTAAATGACTTACCATTTGTCAAGCGATCAAATAAGAAGATGTCAAAATCCCACATTCCCACTTTGGAGAGCATATGCTGAAAATACAAATAGCAAACAGCAGAACAAATGAGTCATGTCACAGATTGTCAAACTGACTTTGATCAATAATTAAACAATAAAAAATGCTAAATTTTCAGTATACAGTTGAAAGAAACATCAGACACATTTTCTTAAAAACTGGGTTCCAAAAGAACAAATCTTAACTTTATTCCAAGAGAAGGATTCTTCCTACCTCATTTGAATTTATTTGTGTGTGTGGTCCAAATGACAAACTACAATTAATATCTCTTGGTGGAAATGTTATCTCTAACTAAAAATGCCACTCAAAAGAGCAATAAGCACAGAGTAAGTTTATTCCACAAAGTCTGGAGATTGAGTCCTTGATTATCTGGGCTAATGGAATAGACACGCAGAACACAACTTTAACATAATTTATTTGGCTTTGAAGTATGTTAATTTGAAATGAAAATGGCATTTCTAATGTTCCAGGAATCCATATTATTTCAAGGAAAACAATGAGTACTTTGAAATCTCAACTCTGAAGGACCTGAAAAATGATCTCATATTTCCATCTCTCCTCCTTGCTTTAATTCATTCTTGTTAATTCAAATTATTGCATGTAAGAGTAGGAAGTATCACTCCTTGAACTGACTCAAAAATGAATATATATATATATATATAAATGATGATGTTTACTGAGATTTATCCATTAGGCAATGATCGCATAAGGTTTTAAACTGTGACACTATATGCAGGATTCTTTTTTCTACTCAAGTTAATTTAAGAAGCATTTATAAAATGTTTGTACAAGGTGAGGCAGCTAGGTGACTCAGTGGATTGAGAACCAGACTCTGACACAGGAGATCCTGGGTTCGGATGTGGCCTCAGACACTTCCTAACTGTGTGACCCTGGGCAAGTCACTGAACCCCCATTGTCTAGCATATGTATATTAACCCTTACTTTCTGTCTTAGAATCAATACTGTGAAATGGTTCCAAGGCAGAAGAGTGGTAAGGGCTAGGCAGTGGGGGTTAAGTGACTTGCCCAGGGTCACACACAGCTTAGAAGTGTCTATTTAGACTATATTTATAACATAAAATGTAGTGAGGGGATTTATTGAGTTAAATTCAGGGTAGAAAACCTGGCTGGATAATTCATTGTGGCAAAAACATTTGGTGAATCAAAATTCACTCGATAATTGCCAACTCTCCATTCCACTTTGTGCTGTACAAATAAACCCAGGTTTTGAGCAGAGTTGTTGCAGGGGAAAATATTAGGTGATTTTCAGGCGAAAATACTGGGAGATCCTCTGACTGTTCTATTTTGTAGGAGAAAATTAAGAAAGAATTCCAGTCTGCTCCTCTTTTGAGAAAGGCATCAACAGAGAAAAGCTTTTTACCCTTGCCTGGCCCAGGTAGTCTTCATCCAGGAAGTGCAGGGGGGCTTGAGGTATAGCTCCTCGGTGTAGCCTGGATACATGGAAGTATCTTTGAAAGCTCAGTAGTCTTTTTACTTTCTTCTTGGTACCAATTTCCCCTGAGTGTGCTGTGTCTGTGAAAAGAGACCAGAGAGGAAACTGTAATGAAAAAAAAAAGGACGTAAGAGTATTCTTAAAAATTATCACTACTCGTGAATGCAAATGTTGCTGGACTTGGGGGGAATGGGACAATGCTAGACCTCCTGTTGGTATATAGTTAGAAGAATGCTTGGCATAGTTGGTAAAACCCCATTGAGGAAACTTCCGATACCAATACAGATAGATACTTTTCCAGCTATTGCCTCGGGGGAACTGGGAGGTTAAGAAACTAAAAAAAAAAAGCAAAAGGATTTGTGTTTTTGACTTGTATAAAACTCTACCGAATAATCTCAAAGATTTCCTGAAAACTTAGCATGTATTGGTATAATTCATTGGGTAAAATGATACAAATTCAGACAGATAACAATGTTTTCTTATAACACCGCTCTGGTAAAATACATGCACTGCACTGATAATTCCTCTAGTACAAAATTAATTTTTATCACGTTATACATTTATTACAAGGTTGCAAGGCTATCCTTAAAAACATCACTACTTCACACAAATAAAAATGCTTTAGAATTTGAGCTGGGGGTTGAGGGGGCGGGACAAGGCTGGATTTTGTTGGGAGAGTGAACTCCCAGTGAGCAAACTTCCTGCGCCAGTGCAGGTAGCTACCTCCTCTGCACTCCAGAGTTTAAGATAATTATTTGGGTGAACTGAAAGGCTAAGTGATTTGCCCAGGGCCATATGTTGTAGGTAGAATTTGAACCTGGGTCTTCTTGACTCTCAGGCTGGATCTTATCTGCAATATATATTGCCTTCTTAAATACCTCTGAAGGTGCATAGACTGTAAATATAAGGCACTAATTTGTTATTGGTAGTTTTGAGATAATATGAATAATTAGTTCTCATATTGGGCTTTTATTTATATATTTTATTATTTATATATTATACACTTTTATTTTTTATTTTAAAAAATCCTTACCTTTTGTCTTAGAATCAATACTGTGTATTGTTTCCAAGACAGAAGAGTGGTAAGGGCTAGACAATGGGGGTAAAGTGACTTGCCCAGGAACACATAGCTAGGCAGTGTCTAAATTAGATTTGAACCCAGAACCTCCTGTTTCTATGCCTGTTAAACTATACTTTAAAAATAAACACGTTTTCTATTTACATGTCTAAATTGATGTTTACAAACACCAGATTTGATTTTCATCTCATATATATTTCTGGTCTAAGCGAAACTTTTAGTTGAGGCAAATATTACTACGGATAGAACTATTATTCAATCTCTGTGACCAGGAGGGAAATGGGAAAATATTGTATTTGTTTATAGTTGAGGAAACTGAGGCACACAGGAGGAAAGATAAGATCATTTCAATTCAGCAAGCATTTATGAAGTACCTACTATGTGCTAGGAGTCCTGTGAGATAGTGGCAAATTCCTAATAATTATATCACTGAAGTGAATTAAGACTTCCTGGTATTCATCAAAAATTCTTTAAAAAAGCAAATTTTTTAAAGGAAATACGTTCCTTGACCACTAGTCCATGAAAGACTGATTTCGCAAGTAGGAATTTAATTACATATGATATAATTATATCAATTAACTTTATATATGTCTTCCAAATCCTAGATGAAGAGATCTAGGAGAAGGCTTAAGATATGTTGAGAGGACCTCCTATGGAGGATCTACATTTGGGAGGACAGTAGCAAGAGTTAAGTATGAAGAAGCAACCTGGATAGGTTGCTTTGTATTGCTGGAGAGAGTGCCTACTTTGATGAGATCATAGACCTCTTAAAGCATCAGTTTTCTAAATGCAAATGTAATAGAAATGACTTCTAGAACTGGTACTAAATCACTAATTAAATTGCATATTAAGATGGAGGTATATTTAACCCTGCTGAAACTCCTGTCCCTGGCTTTCCATACACTCTTTTCTCACCCCTGTATTAGATAGGATTCTAAATTTTGTATGCAAAAGAAAGCAGTGTGATATACTCAGCTTTGAATCTGAAGTATGCTTACTAGAACTCATCACTTCTTACATGCCCAATTCATGGATACTTTAAGTTTTGGGTTGTTCAAGTTTCCTATTTATAATGACAGGGCAGTAGTTTGGATAGCAGAAACTCAAGGAAGAATGGAAAAGTCTCCATATGTACTCCTTGCCTGGCAATAATGAACAATCAGAAGTATTAAAACTTCACTGACCACTCATGCAAAGGGATTTGGAAAACCCAATTCTAGATAATTTAGGGGGGAATACACATGCACACCTACATGTATCTTATAGTTTAAACGTGTAATAACTAGGTAATCAAAAAAGAAAATGTTTTTTTGAGTTTAAAAATCTAGAAAACTGCCTCTCAAATTATGGTCACCATCTTGGAATTAAACAACTATCTGAGGCTAAAGGTTTGGAAACATTTAAACTTGAAAAATAGTGGCTTGATGCTTCTGAGGCAAGTAGGTGGCATAGTGGCTGGACTTGGACTCAGGAAGATCCGAGTTGAAATCCTGCCTCAGACTTCTTACTAGCTGGGTGCATTTTTGACTGTTCCTCCCAAATCACTTAAGTTACCTTATTTAATAAGAGACCTACCTTTTCCTTCTTCTAGATGTTTGTCTAGCTTTAATTCCTATCCCCCTGGGAATCACTAGTTTCTTTAAAACTTGAGTTAGGCTTTGTTTCTTGTGACATAATGAAGTAACATGAAAAATGGTTTTTTAACTTTAAAGTGCTACATAAATACTAGCATTATTACGATTCTATCATTGGGCCCTTCCTAATTTCAGTCAGATTATCTGAACACTAAGGCTAATACGGAGGTAGCTTGGCAATAAAATCAGTTTTGATGTATTTCATCTAAAGAGATGGGAAGGAGGGAGGGAGAGAGGCAGGCAGAGAGAGACAGAGACAGAGACACAGAGAGAAAGACAAAGAGAGAGACACAGAAAGAGACACAGAGAGCCAGAGAGAAATACAGGGAGACAGAGACAAAGAGAGACACAGAGAGAGACAGATAGAGAGAAAGACAAAGAGAGAGACACAGAGAGTGACACAGAAAGACAGAGAGAGATCCAGAGAGACACACAGAGAGAGACAGAAAGACGGAGAGAGAGAGAACAGAGAGAGAGAGAGAGAGAGAGACAGAGAAAGAGACAGAGACAGAGAGCTAGAGAGACACACACACATAGAGAGAGAGAGACAGAGAGAGAGAGAGACAAAGAGACAGAGAGATACTTAAATAATAATGTTACTTTGCTAAATGCCATGAAATGCTTTTGATTTCCTGGAAAAATCCTCAATTCTGATGAACTCAAAGAAAAATTTCAATTACGTTTGTGTATGATAAGCAAATTATCTGTAGTGTCCTTGGACAATAACTCTCACAGTAGTTTAATAGCTGTAGGGGATAAAAACAATTCTCTTTTAATATATTTACCTGATGGAAATAGAAGCATCCAATCAAATCTCGAGAGTGACACAAAGATGGCATAAGACAGGATATTGAAAGGGATAATTTCTTTTTAAACTTTCATAGAATTATGGAATCTTAGAAAAAGAAGGGAACTTGGAGGTCATCTAGTTCAACACTACCTTCCCTCCCCCTCATCCTCTTCATTACCCACCCCCCTCAAGCCCCCCACCACATGAATGCCCTTTATAGCACTCCCAGTAAAGGTCATCCATCCTCTTCTGGAAGATCTCCAGTAACAAGAAACTTATTACCTTTCCAGGAAGCCTGTTCTATTTCTGAACAGCTCTAATTATTAGGAAGTTTTCTCATATTGAGCCAAAATCTGCCTCCCTTATAACTGGTCCCACTTCTGTCTTCCAGGGCCAAGCAGAATAATTCTCATCCCTATTCCATTTTGACAACCTTTAAGTTTCTGAAAGATGACTGTCATCCACAATCCACTCCCACCCCAAAGTGTGCCTATTTCTAGACTAAACATCCCCAGTTCTTTCAAGGAATCTCTATGTAGTCTATATGAAGTCCTTTGATAGTCCTGGTCCACCTTCTCTGGACATGCTTATATTATCTTTCTCCAAATTTGCAATTGGATGCAATATTCCAGATTTAGTCTGATCAGTACAGAATTGAGTGGACCTACAGCTTCCTTTGTTCTGGACATTATGCTCCTACAGTATTAATGAAGCCTAAATAAAATGAGATCTTTTGGTGGCTACATAACATCACTGATGCATACTTAGCTTAAAGTCAGTTCAACAGACATTTATTGTCTATTGTGTGAAGTGTACTGCAGCACCAGCTAGGGATAAAAGAGAAAAACCAAGCAGTCCCTCCTCTCAAGGAGCTTATGTAACACCTAACTCTTACTTTCTTAGTTCGTTAACATCAATTTATTTTTTTACACCACTACAATTTCCCAATAACTCCATTCTCACCAATAGAACCTTCTCTTTTAACAAAGAAAAACAATGAAGCAAAATTAATATTTATAGTGATCACTGAGGACATTTGTGAAAACAAAGTGGCCCAGTGACAATGAGAGATAGACGACAGACAATCCAAGTGTCATATTAATATCTTGATTATATAAGAAGAAAAAGAGGAAAGCTTTCAGCAGTTTGGAGATATCATCCGTGGTTACAATGGCCATGTTTTCTGAACCCCAAACTATGACATATATTTTTACAAAGGAGATTCCTGGCAAATAAGCATGTTTATTTGACTGAAATTGATATGGAGAAAATCGAGGACATGAGAGATTTATGGTAAAATGTGGAAGAGTCACAAGCAAAGGATAAGGCACCGAGGGGCTATTGCAACGGTCGGCAACCTTTTTGGCTGTGAGAGCCATAAACGGGTGTGGAAGGAGGAGGATGGAGGCGGAAGGCTCTGGAATATGGGGCAGGGGCTGAAGGGCCCCCTGGGGCACATCCTGGGGCTCTGCCCAGACTGGCAGGTCGGGAGGTGGAGCCAGATATGGCTTGAGAGCCATACGTTGCCAACCCCTGGGCTATGGTATGCATCAGTCAAAGGGAATATTCAAACCCAGGAAATCATAAGGGTTTTAAAAGGAAAAGGAAAAGTATTTTTTTCTTCTCTTTTTAAAAACCCTTTCTCTATGTTTTAGAATTGGTATTAATTATTGGTTCCAAGGCAGAAGAGTGTTAAGGGCTAGACAATGGGGCTAAAGTGACTTGCCCAGAGTCACACAGCCAGATTTGAACCTAGGACTTTCCCATCTCCAAGCCTGACTCTCCATCCCCTGAGCCACCTAGACGCCTCTTCTAAGTATTCTAAGTAAATATTCCCAAAGTTTAAGCCAAACCATGACTGTCCTAATATTTGTATGCTAATAGATGACATATTTTCATTGAATGACAGTGAAGTTTATTCTGAAGTAATCCTTTAGAGTCATTCATGCAAATCATAGAGCTTATAGTGTTGGAATTTAGAGATATGATTGGACCCCAGATCAACAGTCTCTCAACAAATCTTTTCAAGTTAGTGGGCAGGGCATTTAATAAGGAAGGGAAAAAGGAAAAAAAAAAACACGCATTCATTAAGTGCCTACTATGTGCCAGGCACTGTGCTAAGCACTTTACAAAATCTCATTTGATCCTCACAACAACCCTGGAGGTAGGTTCTACTATAATCTATATTTTATAGTTCAGGAAATAAGGCACAAAGATTTTCTTCCCCTTTAAGTGACTATTCCAGGGTCACAAAGCTAGTAAATGTTTGAGACATAGGAACTCATATCTTTCTGATTCCAGATCCAATACTCTATCTACTATGCTTCCTACTTTCTTTGATTCAATAAAATAATATTAATTCACTTCTTGAATAAAATTTTAGTTAACAGTCAATAGTATGATATAGAAGAGAGTCAAATGATTTGGATTCAGAACTTCAGCCCTTCTATTAACTACTATTGTGATCTTAGTCAAGTCAGTTAGTGTCCCTACTAGTACCTTAGTGTTCATACCTGTAAAATGAAAATTTCAGACCAGATAACTTTTAGGGTTCTATCTAAGTTTTTTAAATTACCATATTTTTTTTTCAGTTTCAAATTCTCTTCCTCCTTTTCTTCTTTATCCCTCCACCAATTGAAAGGTTAAGAAAAACAAAACTCATTACAAATATGAAAATACATGCAAAACAAATTCTCACATTACCATTGTCCATTAAAAAAAAAAAGAAAATGTGCCTCAGTTTTCACTCTAAATCCATTTGTTCTCTATTTGGAGGTGGATATATTTCATCATGAGTCCTTTAGAGTTGTGTGCTGACCAGGGTTCCCAAGTCTTTTGAAACTGATTATCTTCATAGTATTTGTAGATTGCATATGTTGCTCTCTTGTTTTTTTTTTTTTGTGTTTGTTTTGCTCACTTCTCTTTGTATCAGTTCCTACAGTCTTCCCAGCTTTTTCAGAAACCATTCCCTTCATTTCTTTTAGCACAATAGTATTCCATCAGAGTCATATACCATAACATATTCACTCATTGTCCAATTGAAGAACATCCCCTCAATTTCCAATTCTTTGATAGGCTCCTGTGATCAGAAGCATGGAGTATCAGAGGCAATGGTCAAGTAAGAGAAGCATGGGACCAACAGTCAGCAAACCTGAGCTAAAGTCTCAACTCTGCAGCAGATTCACTGTGTGACCTCAGGCAAGTCACATTCCTTTTCTCTACTAGAGATCTTTTTCCTGGTTAATACAACAAAATGCTAAATTTTAGAACCTCATGAATGTAATTTGTATGGACAATCAGTAAGTAGGTATAATATTGACTTGGACAAAATACTGCACAATCAAGGTGTGGTGATATGCTGTAGCATATCTTTCAAGAGCAAGATAGATGTGATGGGTGGTTAATGTATCAAACAAGATATTTTTCTTAAAAATCAAGAAGAAAAAGCTTCTGAACTGGGACCTGTGAATTGAACTGTTTTGAATATGTTTTTATATAAAACGAGTGGACTTGAACATGTATTTATATAATAATCTTTTATTAAATTTTACTTTTCATGGGGAAATAATAGCTCACTTTTTTTGTGTGCTTTAAGGTTTATAGTGCTTTTCTCTTAATTGCCTTAAGGAAGGTGGTACAAATGTTAATACTTCTATCTTACAAATGAAGAAATGGAGATTTACAGAGATTAAATGAATAACTCATAGTCACATAAAAAATAGGAGTCTGAGTTAGATTTCAAACTTAGGTCTTTTGACTCCAAGGACAGATCTCTTCCATCTATATCATGCAGAAGGGAAGACTGAGTTGACCGTCTTTCATTTGGAAGAGTTGTAGAATGATACATCAGCATGCTTTATTGACTGTTTTTCCTATTTATATGAATGGCACTGAGCCTAGCTATGAAACTGACATTATGCGCACATTAAAAAAAGGCTTGTATGAATATCACAAATATGTACATATAAACACTTTTCTGGCACATTTAGATACTAACTTTAGCATTATGGAATTTATCTTGGCACCTTACAGTATAGTAATTTATAAATTTCACAAGTTTGGCTTGGCTTGAATGCAAGGAATGTTATTAAAAATTACTTTCACTTTGTGTGCCTACTTGCTGGAAGTCCTCATCAGAGGGTATGGCAAATCTCAGTGAGATGAAAAAGTGTACCAGCAAGAGTAAACAAAAATCCAGCCGATACGTGGATAACAAGCCATTCATTTCTAGCTGTCTCCATCCCTTTGTTACTAAGTTTCTTGAATACATTATGTGAGGAGTTCCTTCTGAAATGAAATAGTTAACAAGTGGCCCTGAAGTTACTACAGGAGTACTGAGAACAAAACTGCAAAGGTTAGGCTGAACACTCAGATTCCAGGAGACCTACAACATTTAACATCAAATGTCTTTGGAGAATAAGTGACCAGACGGCTTTAAAAATACATGAAAATGCTTTCCCTTCTTGAGTAATTATTACATCAAACAATTATGGGAATGAGTTTTCCTGGGACGAATGGCTACAAAAATGGAAAGATTTTAGGTTGATGAAGACTTCAGATAACTCACTAAAAATATCCTGGAAGAAAAGGAAAATTCTTGGTTGTGAAATCCTCATTATTGAATGGCATTTAGCAAAAAGAATCCATTTGCATATAGTACAAGGTGACTCAATTGCAATATATCTTAGACTCTTAGAGTTATCATTTGAAGTCTTCTAATTTGAGTTCCAGTTCTCTGGGAAAAACAGGTGGCTATTTTCATTCCCTGACATGCATCTTTAAAGTGGCTCTTATGCCTTGTCAAAGAAAGTTAAATACCTTTCAGGGTGAATGGAGTGGGAGGTTTCAATTTTTTTTTTTTAATAAAGCCCCATCTCCTTCCTGTGAACTTATTCGAACTGTAGGCACAGAACTCTAGCAGAGATGCTAGGAAGTTATTTAAGATGTTCAAAACTCTTTTAAAAATACCTTTATGCATTTCAAGGTCTGGATGGCTGAATGTGGGAACATGATTTAGCAAGAAATCATCTTAAGCAGGATACTTTAGAGTTCTGGTCATTGGGAAGAATGTAGAAAATAGGTTTAAAAATCAGAAAAAGACCTCCCCCCCCCCCATGGAGTCTAAAACCCATTTTTAATTCTTTTAGTTGACAAGGTGCTTTGTTGGCCTCTGACTACTCTTCATCTTAATAAATACATAGATTCATTTTCTTGTTTGTTTTTTCCTCTCCCAAATCCAAGTCCAGTCTTAGCTGAGTACCTGATTTCTATTTCAGATATTTTATTTCCACTGGCCTATGAGATCTGCATTTATTCATAAAACTATCCACTGATCAAGCATTTTGGCTATGTAGAAGTCACCATTAGTCCTAAATTTTTATCTTCTTATTTTGTTCTCCTACTGCTTCCAAATTTTGTCCTCTCTCTCTCTCTCCCCCCCCTCTCTCTCCCTCCTTCCCTCCCTCTCTCCTTTCTTTCTTTCTTTCTTTCTTTCTTTCTTTCTTTCTTTCTTT
>NC_058133.1:394000223-394267410 GCF_016433145.1 Gracilinanus agilis | reverse complement strand
TAAATCACATGTTTTTGAAATATACAACAAAGTCAGTATGATGACTTTTAACTCCTAAATCATCAAACCAAGATGTCAAGTGAAAATATTTCTAAAATTTAGGGGATATGACATGCTTAGTCAATATAAAAAGAAAAATAAGATCAGTTGTAAACAAAAAACTTAAGAGTTTAATTTGAACCTAGAAAAATCAAGCTAAATATTAGGGAGCTAAAAACTTGCATTTCAATCTTCCAAGCTTTAGAACTTAGAGATGCACTTATATTAAAGTCACTTGTTATTAGCTTTTCAAAATAGAGAAAAAGACACTCACGACTCCTTGACAGATGTCATTTGAAGAGAAGCTGAGCTCTAATATTGCCACAGAGTGGGAGGAGGAGGTCTATTTTAAAGGCAGGTTAAAAAAATATTATTCCTCTGGATCTACAATTTAATATATTAAAACATTTTTAATTGCCAAGGTTAAAAAAAAATTCATCTGACAGTGAAGAGAAAAACAGTATGAACTGGATTGAGGCCCAGGGAAAAATAACACACAAGCGATCCTTTCTCAGATCACTTGTGTAATCTGTCAATCAAGATTTTTATTAAGCACCATTTATTAAGCTTTACATGCCAGGTGCTCTGCTAGATATTACTTTCTATCTGTCAGAGATATTAGAGGTAAACAAAATGTTTGAGAAGTAGTAAACAAGGACCAGTGCTTACCCATCTGACCAAAATGCCTAATTAAGTCAAACTCTCTGGTAATATTTTGATAATGCAGCATAATTGGTGCCATTAAGTATGGGTGAACATCTACTGTAAAATATAGGTCACCCTTGTGGATTCCGGGTCCCTAAACCAATTCAAATCCATTTGGAGGTTGGCTTTATTTAGTTGGAAAAACCTGATTTCCTTCTTGTAAGGGAGGAAAAAGGGGCTTAGGAAAGAGGCCTCAAAAACTCATCTGGGCAATTGAAAACTTGTACAAAATCCTATTCTGAATGAACGTTTAAATGAATTAGGAAAAAGTAGATCAAATTTCCATGGTCCTGAGTAAAAAATACATGCCAGGCACGATGTGGTTTTATTGAATCCCATACTTTAGAAATTTTGAGGTATTGAGTAAACCCCAAATGTATCTGGGTTTGCTTCTTAGTGTAAGTTGGGGACAATAGTTTGTGGTCAGCAAATTGATTTGACCAATCTCCCATTTGATCTCAACTCTCCAGAGGTTAAAGCTTAGAATATTAACTCCCTAGTTCTTAGCATATATATATATATAAAAGATTGCCTCTCGTTCCTCATTTTATGCTTCAATGTTTCAACAAAAGCAACAGCAGAAAAAAAAATAATTCTCCAATTACTTATAATGTGAATAATACTATTCCTGAGGAGTGACTGCTTACCTTGGGAAAACTCCATAGACTTTTTTTCTTCTGAATTTAGTGGTCACAGAATGTTCTGATCATAGAGTTACAACTGACATAATAATGATAACAATGACCATTTATCTAGAATCTGTTATGTGCCAAGCACCGTGTTAAGTGCTTTACAAATATTTTATTTATCCTCACAATAACTTTGGGAGGTAGGTATTATTATCCCCATTTTACAATTAAGTCACAAAATTTGTGTCTGAGGCTGCATCTTCTTGACTTCAGGCTCAGTACTCTATCCATCTAGCTTCTGGAAGGGATAGACCTCATGGACCTTTAATCCAACCTCCTAATTTTACACATGAAGAAACTGAGGGGGACTAAAGTAAATAAGCCTTTTGCTTTGAGGCAACAGCTAAATTCAGGTTTTTTGGCTTAAGAGCCAATTATTTCATTATTATATAAAGTTGTGTCCTTTCTAGAGTGAATGTATGTGGCAACTGAAGAACTAATAATGGCTATTTATTCATTTAATTTTTACCTTTATTTTGAAAAAAATTTTTTTTAAATTTAGAATATTTTTCCATGGTTACATGATTCATGATCCCCTTCTCTCCTCACCACTCCTGAAGCTGACAAGCAGTTTCACTGGGTTATACATGTATCATTGTTCAAAACCTATTTCCATGTTATTCATATTTTCAGTAGAGTAATTCTTTAACATCAAAACCCTAATCAAATCCCCGTCGAATTATGTGATTGATCTTATGTTTTGCATTTCTACTCCCACAGTTCTTTCTCTGGATAAGGATTACATTCTTTCTTATAAGTTCCTCTGGATTGTCCTGGGTCATTGCATTGCTACTAGAAGAAAAGTCTGTTACATTCTAAGTCTGTGCCACAGTGGATCAGTCTCTGTGTACAATGTTCTCCTGGTTCTGCTCCTTTTGCTCTGCATCAATTCCTGGAGATCTTTCTAGTTCACATGGAATTCCTCTAGTTTGTAATTGGTATTTATTAATAATAATGGGTATTTATCTTTATATCTATTGGTAATGGCTTGACTAGAAATTTTGGGGCTTCTTTCTGAAAAGTCCTATTATTCCTTATTAATTATAAAATAAACTGATTTTATGCTCACCCATCTCTCCTCTCTTAAGGGACAGAGGGCTTCTTAGGTTCTATTTATACTTGAACAGCTTTGGTCAATTTATATAGGGTTGTCATGTAGGTATTTGTGAATATGGGTTAATACCAGGATTTTGGAAATCTGTAAATATCCTTTGTTGAATTCATGGAATTTTTGGAGGGGAAACAGGGTCCTGACCCAAAGCCCTTTCTACCTTAGGTTTTGTTGTGATTCCTTAGGAATGTGTTGTGTCTGCTGGTATTGATGTGCTTAATAATTTTAATGATTTCTTTCTTTTTTAAACTCTTACTTTCTATCATAGTAAAAATTCTAGGACAGAAGAGCAAGGGGATAGGGAAACGGGATTAAGTGACTTGCCCAGGATTACATAGCTAGGAAGTTAGTATCTGCGGTCAAATTTGAACCCAAGTAGTCCTCCAGATGCCATGTCTGGCTCTCTATCTACTAAGCCACCTAGCTGCACCATTTAATGCTTTCTTGAGGAATATTATTTTATATCCATGCCCACGACAGGACATGATGGCTAGAATATTTTATGTTGAATTAAACTATACTGATTAAATTCTAGGATATTGTGAAAATATTGTCTAATACATCTCTGCTACATCAGAGGCACAACTAACATAACTGACAAGACAATTGTTCTACCACACCATGTACCCAATATATAATAGAATTATATCCATGAAGAAAATTCAACATACAATTTTTTCCCTCTGGTGTCCATTGATATTTCAAAAAGAATATAATGATATGATAAGTTGAAAAAAAACCTTGGATTGTGATTGATATTAATGATAACTTTCCCCTCATTCTTATTTTTAAAAATTAGATTGTAGAAAAAGAAAAGGAAATCCAGTTTAATAATCTTTAAAGAACTTAAAAAGAAGTAAAGTGAAGACTTCAATGTTAAACACTAAACTAACTCTACTACCTTGAAGAGAGTAATAAAAGCTAAGATACAGTTTTAGCCTTGATTTAAGTTTTAAGGGATAAATTTTTATGTATTTTCCCATTTTTCCCTGCCTGCTAAATGAAATAATTGAAGTCAGAATATGAATAAAAACATCATTGGTGATAAGGAAATGGAAGATCAAGCACCAAGTACTTATTAAGAACTTACTATGTACAAGGTGTAGGAGATACAAGTATAATAAATGAAATAATTCCTTGTCACAAGCAACTAAAATTCAGATGGGGAGATAAAGACATACATAAGTATATGCAGAACATATACATATGTGTGTGTGTATATATGTATAAACATACACATATATGTACATATACAGTTATACCTTCCACATCATGGGAGTTAGGGGTACATACCTTCATAATCTAGAAAATCCCCATAAATTTTCTTTTTCTTTTATGGGTTGTTTACAGTTCCTTATTGTAAGTTTTGGGTAAAGTATGCATTTCTATGTTTCTAAACTTTTTCTGTGTTATCTACAGCTTCCTTAAAACTTCCAGAAAATTCCAATTTAATTTCTTTTGCTGACCTGCAATATATTAAAATCACGATGGGAAAAGTAGTGATGTGGAAGGGATAACTATGTGTATGCATGCATGTTCATATACACACATTCATATAACACAGTTGATAACTACTCAGTTATGGTTTAAATATTATAAAAATAAAACTCAGTGTGATTTAAATATTATAAATGATCACACTCCAAAGAATCAATTCATATGGGACTATTCTTATAAGATTAAAGTTTGACTGTAGAATTATAGACTCTGTTTTTGTACGATAACTAGCTGGTTTGAAAATGGAAAAATATGTTATGTTTGTCTCAGCACATAGACTCGGTTAATTCAGAGCTTTACAAACAATTACCAGGAACAGATAAAAGAAGTTCCTGAGGTGTCATCACAATTCCTTTAGTCTTTTTTAATTGATATATAGCCAAAGCTCAATGGATTTTTCATAAATTCATATACTAAAAAATCATTTAAAAAACTCTTAGAGGACTTGATTTGAAGGGACCTTAGAGGACATCAGGTCTAACCCCTTCATTGTATGAATGAGGAAACTGAGGGATAGATAGAGAGGTGCCACAGACTTTCTTGGAGTCAGTGAGCAAGTTTCTAAGGCAAGATTCATATTTGCGTCTTCCTGACTTTCCAAGTCCAGGGTCACATAACTAGTGTCTGAAATTGGATTCAAACCCGGGTCTCTCCTGACTCCAGGTTCAGCATTCTTTCTACTATACTCTATAATATACATTTTTTCAATTATAAAATAAACACCACAAGGGATCCATGGTCTATGTATGTTCTTTCTGTTCTAGCCAAAGGCTTCTACTTGTTATCTAAGAAGAAGTCCACCATTGCTACGGGATAAGCAATGGGAATAATGAGTTAGTGATCAATTATTCAATCAATAGATTAAAAAAAAAGCCCTTATCTTCTGTCTTGGAATCAGTACTAAGTGGGGCAACTAGGTGAGAGTAAATACATAGTATTGATTCTAAGATGGAAAGTAAGGGTTAAAAAAAAAAAAGAATAAATACTACGTATTGGTTCCAAGGCAGAAGACTGGTAAGGGCTAGGCAATTGGGGTAAAATTGACTTGCCCAGGGGTTACACTGCTAAGAAGTTTCTGAGATCACATCTGAACCCAGGACCTCTCATCTCTGGGTCTGGGTCTGGCTCTTGCTGCCCCATTATCTGGAATATTTTTGATCCAGGAATATGTACATTCTGATGGAGAGATCTATTAGAAGGAACATTACCACCTTCTTTAGGTGCATTGATTTATCAATAAAAGATGAGACCTGTCAAATATTCCCAGTGATACAGAGACTTTTAACTAATTTGGTACTGGTAACTGATGTAAATGGTCCTGATTGGCCTTTTGGTGACCTGCCTTCATGTTAAATTTCACACTCAGAAAGAGTCCTGAGGACTGTGGAGTCCACTGTTTAGGGACCCGTCAGAACTATCCTTCAAAATGTCACCTGACATCACAAACTGGTGCTAAGTTCAGAAGTTCAGATGAGGCTCTTCTCCCTTTCCCTAAATCCTTTCAGTCCCCTCGCCCCTTCTCTTCTCACCTTGTTCAATCCTACTTGTAACTTACCTTTTAGTCAGAATGTTTTCATTTTCTCTTACAGTTTAAAAACAAACAAAAAAAGCTTTTGAAGCATCAGTTTTTAAAAATGGACACCATTTTCAAGTGTTTCTTGAAAAAGGAAAAGTTTTCCCTCAAATAACAACCCCTCCCATCCTCTGTTCTCAGCAAATAATAGAACATTTGCTCTAGGAGAAGAGTTCGTAAAAAACAGATTCTGTACTCCAACTCTCATACCCAAGGGTCTATTTAAATGACTAATTGGGAAAATTGCTCTTTCATGGGTAGATCTGAAAATAAAAGCACTATTCATCACTATTGTTACACAATAATGGAGCTGATATTGATCAATGGCACGATATAAAGCTTTCTGTTCAATTTGAGGTTCTTGGGCTAAGGTTAGTGGATATATTAATTTTCGCTTTCCCTCGTTGGTATTCGGCCACATGAAGAAAAAAAGGAAGAGGGTTTTTTAAGGTCGTATGTTCCCTGGACTCCTCTGCCAATATTCCCAAGTGTTCATTTCTCAGCCTGATTTTTGAATGACTCCAGTGGTGGGATTTTCTCCGCCCCTCTGACTCCACAATGAATGGTTTCCTAATATTCAGCCCAAGTTTTCCTTTCCCAGTGTAATTTTTAATTGTCCTTGGATTGCCCTGAAGAGTTTATTCTCCCTTCCTGTTATTTATATCTGTCACATAAATAGTATATCATTATTAGAGCCTCTTACTTACTTCAGAGACTTCAAGGATATGTTATTTCCTCTAGGTGAGTACTCCCTCTATTAATGTAGACTGCAAATCCTCAGTGCCTTTAGCAGATGAGTTGTGTGGTTTGCTTTTTTTTTTTTTTTCCATGACTTGCTCTGGCTTTTTCCAGTGTAGGCTTCATGAGTGGTTTTGGCCAAAATAGCCATCACCTGATGGTAGGCTTCTGGCGAAGAGACTCTCTGAAGTTAGTGAGAGTGGTCCTTGGATGACAGACAGCAGGATGCCTGACTGGTACTTTGTTAGCTTGTTAGTCCCTCTTGAAACTTACACTGTGTGGCCAGTTTATAAGGAACTGGAATGGGATTGTTATAGAGGATCAGAGCCCCATATCCTCATAATTGTAATTTAATGAACCATATTAGTTGCTGGCTTAATTTACTGATTAATTAAACTGGGTTATTCAATCTTTTTTTGCATTATTTTCAAAGTCTCTGAAAGTATTTCTGGACCTTGTGAATTTTTAAACATAATCAGTCAACCAATTGGTCAAGAAATAGTTATTAAATGCCTGTGGTGTGCTAGGTATTATTTTAGGTACTGGGGATATAAAGAAAGATGAAAACAGTTCCTCCCCTCAAGGAGCTCCCATTCAAATGTGGGGAAATGACATGTAAATAAGGAGGTATATACCAGATTGGGGCAGCTAGGTATACAGTGGATAGAGTGAACGGCCTGGAGTCTGGAAGACTCCTCTTCCTGAGTTAAGTTCTGGCCTCAGACACTTACCAGCTGTGTTACCGTGGGCAAGTCATTTTAATCTTTTTGCCTCCATTTTCTCATCTGAAAAATGAGCTGGAGAAAGAAATAGCAAACCTAGTATCTTTGCCAAGAAAATTCCAAAATAGGGTCACAAAGAGTTGGATATGACTGAAAAATGACCAAATAACAACACATATGTGTATAGACACACATACATATATATATATATATATATATATATATATATATATATAACCAATTCTCTCTCTCTCTCGCTGGGTTAGTGTATGTGGCAGTAATCTGAAACAACTAGAAAGATCAAATAACTAGTTTTTCCTCCATATTACTTGTCAATGATAATTAATCATCATTATGGCTTTGAAGTATCATGAGATCCTTTGAAATCATCAAAGAATGACTAAATAGAGTATTTTTGATATAGCTCAAATTTAAACTTTGTTGTATGGTTACTCTGAAAACTACAAATACTTATGGGATGTATATATATCATAGATATAGATATAGATATAGTTATTCTGAGTTAAAAGAATATTCAGGTAACTAGAATATTCTTATATCTAAAAGTCTAGAGAAATGAAGTTTGACTGTATTTCATCTGATTTCCTAGATGGTTATCTTTAAAGGTTTCCTGCTCCTCCCTCAAAATGAACCAATCAGCTTTTTCATTTTTGCCCATGGAGATGATTTTTTTTTCATATCTAGATCCTGTGGGCATGTTAGTGAGAGTAATTTTGACTTTCAGGTGTGTCTTTCTATTTACCTCTTCAGGATTAAGTAAAAAAGACATAATGTTGTAGGAATAATAATGAAAAGGTTGTCACAGAAACTTCCGCCTCCTGGGAGACCTTGCTGATAAATATGTATGTGTGTACCATCTGAATTACTGGGAATTGTCATGAGGAATAATTGTATAATGAGTCTACACCTCAGAGGATAGCACTTCATAAGAATATGAACTAGATAAACTCAATGAGATAGAATGATTTGAACTTGGACTAATATGATGCTGTTACTGTAAGACGCATTAATTAAGCACTATGTGCCAGGCACTGTGTTAAGCACTGCTATTAAGAAAATCCTAAATTCACTTCTAAATAAGGTTGAGCTAAGAGGGTCAAGTGGGTAGCTGTCACTGATTTAGTTGAGCATTTTATTTTCTATGCTGAAAATTTCATTTTTCTAGCAAGGGACACGTTAGAAAGCTTGTTAGAAAAGCTTTCTGGTTAGTGAACAAGAAATACCCTGTAGGAAAAGATAAGAATAGGAATTTTTTAAACTTTTTTTTTTCCTTTCAAAAATGGAAAGCATTTCAATTGATGCTACCTTTACCAAGCTTTTATCTCCAGAACACGAGAAAAGTCTTGGTAGACCATAAATGAAAGAATGAAGAACTGGATTGCATTCTAAGAGGACTTTATAGATTAGGCAGGTAGGTGCTAATTGTTGAGTACAAAGGAAGTGAGAATCATCCACTTTCCTTATTTCTTGAGTTTTCTGGGTAGGGGACAGCCTAAAAATCACCCTAATATAAGAGGATTCAGTAATTGGGAAGGTTAGCATAGGAAGTGAAGCAGGAGTCATGGAATCCTTCCTGAGGATGAACTCAATGCTTCCATTGTTGTCTTCCCCATCCTGGATTTAGGATACCAGGGAGGCAGATGGATTTACATCCTGGTGATTCTTGGTTTTATCCTTTTATTTGTCCTTCCAGATCTTGTTAGAGCTCCTTGTTTGTTGGTTTTATTGTTTCTGCATTCCCCTCCACCCCCGCCCTACCTCTTCTAAGGGTCAAACTGTCTCTTGCTACAGTGTTAGCAGTACCCCATGCTCCCTTTAGAATCCTGTTTAGAAATTTCCTCCATCTTATACAGCTTCTTTGTAGCTCAGTGGAACACTTAGGAAAAAGGAGAGGTTGGCATTTTTGATTTTGGAAATGGAATCTTTACTATGTGACTTTTTATAAATATGGAACTTTTGAAGGTAGGGCAGAAATGGGGATCAATCAAAAAGCATTTATTAATAACCTACTATATTAAGAATAAAAGCAGCTAGGTGGTACAGCACATAGAGCATTTGACATTGAATCAGGTAGACTTTGAGTTCAAATGTGACCTCAGATATACATTAGCTGTATGATCCTGCATTGTCACTTAACTTCTGTTTGTCTCAGTTTCCTTAACTTTAAAAATGAGGATAATAATAGTATCTACCTCCAAGGGTTGTTGTGAGGATCAAATGAGATATTGTAAAGTGCCTAGTATATAGTAGATGCTTAATAAATCCTACACCTCTGCTACTTTACATCATAGGTACATGTGGACATATTTTCCTAGTAGACTGTAAACTCCATGAAGGCAGGATACTCCAAGTTCTTAGCATGGTCTCCTGTACATAAGTGCTCAGTCAAGATTCCCAGAAAACTTGATTCCAAATACTTGACATGTTCTTATTTACAGACAAATAGCACAGTAGAGTGCTGGATTTGGACTCAGGATGTAGCATAATCTCGCCACTGTAGAAATTTGGTTAGCTCATTAAAATTTCCCACTACGTACAGTAATGCCACATCTCTGATATACCCAGTGGCTGTATTAATTATCAGGTGTAGGGTGGTATGGTTCTCTCTTCATTCATTCATTCATTTATTTATTTATTTATTTATTTATTCGTTCATTCATTCATTCATTCATTCATTCATTCATTTATTTATTTATCTATTTATCTATCTATCTATTTATTTATTTATTTACTTTATTTTTTAATTTAGAATATTTTTCCATGGTTCCATGATTCATGTTATTTCCCTTCCCTCCCCTCACTCCCATAGCCAATGAGCAATTCCACTGGGTTTTACATGTGTCATTGATCAAGACCCATTTCCATATTGTTAATATTTGCATTAGGGTGATCACTTAGAGTCTACACCCCCAATCATACTCCCATCGACCCATGTGATCAAGCAGTTGTTTTTCTTCTGTGTTTCTACTCCCACAGTTCTTTCTCTGGATGTGAATAGAGTTCTTTCTCATAAGTCCCTCAGAATTGTCTTGGATCATTGTATTGCTGCTAGTAGAGAAGTCCATTACATTCTATTGTGTCACAGTGTGTTGATCTCTGTGTATAATGTTCTCCTGGCTCTGCTCCTTTCACTCTACATCAATTCTTGGAGGTTGTTTCAGTTCACATGGAATTCCTCCAGTTCATTATTCCTTTCAGAACAATAGTATTCCATCAGGTGGTATGGTTTTAAAATGCCACTCTTTGCCTTTCTTATGGCACTGAACACATACTACTTTACATCAAAAGTATTTATAGACATATCTCCCCTCATTTAGTCATTTTTCAGATTCTTTGTAATCTCTTTTGGGGTTTTGTTGGCAAAGATACTGGAGTGATTTGCCATTTCCTTCTGTAGTTTATTTTACAGATGAAGAGACTGAGGCAATCAGGGTTAAGTGATTTGTTCAGAGTTACACAACTAGTAAGTGTTTGAGGTCAGAATTGAATTTATTTTTTCTGACTCTAGATCCAGTGCTCTATCCATTAAACCACCTAGCTGCCTCCTATTATCAATCCCCCTTGGACTGCAAACTCCATGAAGGCAGTTATTTCTTGTAAGGATAAAATGAGAAAATCTTTGTAAAGTGCTTTTTAAACCTTAAAGTGTTATAAGTAATTTAGAAATCAAGTTGACACATAACTATAATACGTTTAACTGATTAAAGAGGACCATTTTTTGACATATTCTAATCACAGAATCTAGATAAGTAGGTTTTATTTACTCTTTAATGGTAACCTATTCTTTAAAGCAAAATGGAATTATAGTTAAATATACAAAATCCAGAAAACCATATTTATTCATTCTATTTTATTTTACATTTGAACTTCATATTTTTCTAAGTCCTCTCTCATACTTCATCTTATTTAATGCTCATAATGACTCTCACTTGTTATGGGACACTGAACAAGTGACTTAACCTCTCTTAAGTCTCAATTTCTCCATATATAAAATGGGCATCACCCCTATTTCGCAAGGTTTTTGTGAAGATCAAATAAAATAATGTAGCTAAAATGCTTTACAAAATTTAACATATTAAATAAATGTTGGCTCTTACATTCTCTCTCTGTCTCTCTCTCTCTGTCTCTCTGTCTCTCTCTCTCTGTCTCTCTGTCTCTCTGTCTCTCTCTCTGTCTCTCTCTCTCTCTCTTGTCTTGTCTCCCTTATGGCACCACAAGTTGTTAGAAGGCAGAAACTCTGCTTATTTCTCTTTGTATCCTCATCAGCTCCATGCACGGTATTTCATGAAAAGGATATGTAGAGTAAATGTTTATTGAATGAATCAAAGAATAAATAAATGAATGAATGGACAGATCTCTGATCTTGCCACTTGCCACTTTCCTCCTCTATAATCCTGAGTAGATGGCAAAGGTGACCAACTCCTTACTTCTTATGTTTAAAGGCAAAGCAAAGATGCATCAGGTTTTTAGTCTTCTAGCTCTGCCCCTACCTTGTTTGATGACTTTGGATAGATCTTTTCATCTCTTTGGGCTCCAATTACCTTCTTCTATCCAAAGTGAGGATACTGAATTAGAGGCTCTTTACTGTCCCTCCCAACTCTGACCTTCTGTGGTTCTCTGCTCTCCTGGGGATTTTTCATCTCTAGATCACAGACAGTCAGTGTGAGACATAGCACATAGTCCTTGGCAACCAACCAACCTGAGAGCTTCCCTTCCATTCAGGTTTTACATGTGCCTGGTAAACAACATTCTCCTACCTATGACCCAAACTTCATTTTCAGTACCCATAGCTTGTTTTATTTAGACAAGGGCTTGGCTGCTGGTAATCCAGTGGGCTTTTTAAAAAAAATGTTGCACATGGATATATGTTGGTGGATGAAAACCATTTGCATGATGGGAAGGAAAGATGTCACTTTCCCCTTGAAAATTTAAATAACCTATGACAACAGCAAAGTGGACTCCCATTTATCACTTTAGTGATTCCTTCTTGCTATTCTTCCCTTTGCCATAGCTGAACAGGCTCCACAGAGTTATCAGCAAACTCTTTCCCATTTTATTTTTAATCAAAAACAGAAGGTCAGGTGGCAAAATGAGCAATTTTTCATTTGGCAACCTCTGCCTAAGCAGTAGGAATGTTACAAAAAGTAGCTGAAATGTTGTAAAATGAAGCTTCTTTAGATATTTCAGGAATTACTCACACATTTTCTCATTAAATTATAGAAATGTTTATGTGATAATATTGAATAGATTCAAAACAATAAGAAAAAAATTGTATAATCCAAAAGATACTCCAAAAAGAAAAATTGCCCTATTTGAAGTATGTGAAAAATGTTGAGTATGATTTTTACATGAATAAAACATGCATTATGTGTTGGTATATATATATATATATCTATAACTCTCTGTGTGTATTTGTATGTGTATATGTACATATATAGTTGCTATCTATGACTTCAAAAAATTCTTATGTCAAAGATAATAAAAATAATTGTGTTAAATTATTGCTTCAATACTCTATTTTCTTCATGATACAATATAGGATTTTATATATTAATATATAATTGATTATATTCATATGAATATGCCTAAAAAGTCTATTTGATGTTGCATTAGAATGTTGGAAGTAATCTTGGATTCTCTAAGGCTATGCCAGCACAATAAAACTTTAGTAGGTTCTAATAACATTGAAAGATCTTAGGGATAGATTGTCTTCAGGAAGCTTTCCCCAATCCCTCTACATTCTAGTGCCTATTTTGATTATTTCCTATCTATCTTGTATAGCTTGTTTGTAGGTAATTGCTTGCATCATGTCTCCCTTGGTAGACTGTGAGATTGTTAAAGGTAGGGACTGTCTTTTGATTTTCTTTGCATCCCCTGTGTTTGGCCCATAATGGCTGGCACAATACCTGCCCACGTCACCCTAAGTAAGCACAGAGAAGAACATTACCACTGGGCTGGCCAATAAACAATAGTCTTTGGTCTCTTGACCCAGGAAACATTAAAAATATACAAAATGATAGCTGGTTTCACATGCACCCTCCTTTTGTTCCAACCAATTTGGTCAAGTAGTTGCCGAGAAAAAGGTTAAGAAAGAGGTTTTAGACCATTTTCAAATACTACTATAATTACTGAAATTGTTGATTTGGTCCTGAAGGAACTAAGATACATTCACAGGGGTATTCTTGATATAAATGAAAGGAGAGGACAAAAAGGAGTTATAGCTAAATGAAAGAGTGGGTTGCTAGATTCTTCTTAGAATTATGAATAAAGGAGTTGTCCACGTTGGTTTGAAAATACATCTAAGGGCAGGCAAGATCATTACACGGGTAGAAGACAACTGCAGCTACTTGGCAAAATTTCTTCCAAATCAAGTCAACATTTATTCACATTAAATTACTTAAATGCAAAGTTAGGAGCAGGAGAACATAATGAAACATATTTTGGAAAATATGTTTTGGGATTAAGAAAAATGCTAATGACCAGAAGCCTTATGCCTTTTGGTCATTGAAATTTTTATTCAAGAAGAGAGCTGGAAGATGTAGATCATGGTAAGCACCAAATAATATCACAAACAATGACTGTATCTTAATAGGATGGATTACTGGCCTTGGAAATTTTTTTTATAAACCCTTATCTTCTGTCTTAGAATCAATACTGTATATTAATTTCAAAACAGAAAAGTGATAATGACTAGGAAATGGGAGTTAAGTGACGTGCCCAGGGTCACACAGCTAGGAAATGTCTGAGATCAGCTTTGAACCCCAAACCTCCCATCTCTGGACCTAACTTTCAATCCACTGAGCCACCTAGCTGCTCCCTCTACATATATTTTCAAGGGAGATAGTAGACAATCAGCTGAATTCAGATTTGAATAGGAGAGCAGCCAAGATATGTAGTAGTAAAGGTTTCTTGGATGGTTATGGGGTGGACTGGGCAGCCTCTAAGATTACTTACAAAGAGTCTGTGAGAGTAAGGTTAATGAAATGCAAAAGTTTATAGTCAGTATCTTAAAAGCATCAGATCCTAAGTGAAGAGTTCAAAAAGAAGAATTGGGAGAGTATTGAAGATAAACTTAATCTATTCACTACCATTTTGTCAAAAGAGCAATAAAGAGGGATGGAAATTTGTAAATTTTTTATAAACTTTTTATGGAATAAAATAGAAAAAATATTCATTAAGTATATACTAAGTGCAAATCACTGTTAATAAAAAGAAAATATGAGTAATGCAAATACAATTAATACAAATAAGAAATCAAGACAGACTGCATTCAAGGATCTTATATTCTTATAAGGGAGATAACATATAAAAAAGGATTCATATTCATATTTAGTGCATGACAAATGTAAAGACCAAGGAAAGGAGCAGAGCAGATGGCAAAGTCTAGAGGTTCTGGGGCACATTGTGGGCTCCTTGCAAGAGAATGTGTCCAAGGATTAGAGTGAGAATGTGGGATACCTGCAGCAGAGGTAGAGATATAGGACTTAGTATCCAGTTGATAGTGTCATCCTGGTGCCTATTGAGAATAGATCAACATGCAATGAGAGGCTGGGGAAAGGAAATACTACTGCTCCCTTCACTGGCTTCAGTGGTGCTGGACTGTCTAGTGGGAAGACTATTTTATTTGTCTCTTCTTTTTGAAAATTAAGACAATATTTCCCTTCTCACTAAGGTGTAGTCTTTTTATTGTTCTTTTGATCTTTCAAAGGTCATTGTCAATAGATCAACAATTGTATTTGGAAATTTCATTTAACAGTCTAAGATGTAGCTTACCTTGAATCTGGTAACTTAAACTGGTGAGATGCTATCTTACTATCTTTCTAAATATTTTGGCTTGATCCACTCTCTACTAGTTATTTTCCTCCTATTTTTTTACAGTCCAAAGATCATCATTCTCTTTGGTAATACAAAAACAAAGTAAGTGCTCATTGGCTTTACCTATAAATTTCCATCATCCAAGCATAGTCCTATTCACCCTGGGCTGTACTCCTATCCCTTCTTTCATCTTCCGTTCCCTGATATAGTGAAAGACTATCTCCTTTAGTTGTCTCTAGCTCTCCCTATCAGTCTTAACTTGTTCTGAGTTTTGCCCTCATGAATAGTACTTACAGGACAGTGCCATTTTTGTACTCATCTTCTATTATATGTTCTGATTTCATCTTCTGTACCTGTCTTTTAAAAATCTCAATTGGAGAGATCAGTTGTATCCATATCATTTTCTTTAGACAACTCTTTTCCTCCTCAGTGGAATTATTTCTTTTTGTGACTTCAAAATGCCATTCTTGAGAGCTTCCTTTTCCTCCTGTACTGATTTCCACTAGAGATTTTTACTTCATTTCTGAGTTGCCTCTCCTTTATCTGAATCCTTTAAAATCTGCTCTCCTCAAACTAGGGTATATATCAAACTTTGTCCAACTTTTTTTTCCCTAGTTCTATTGCATATACGAAGATGTAATTGAAACTTCTTCTCAAGGTTCCCATTGTTTCTTCCCTAGCATCCACATATTTTAGTTTTATTTTTCATTTTATAGATTAATAAAATGAGGCCTTGAGAGATCAAGGGATTTTCTCAAGGTCAGAAAGGTGTTAAGTAGCAAACCTGGAAATCTGAACCCATGTCCCGTGAACTCTATAGACATCTAAGGATTTTCCCATTAAACCATGCAGATCTGCAAAGGCTTGAACTCTGTTCCCATAGTCTTTAGGAACCCAGAATCTTTTTTTTATAACATGACTGTATATAAGGTATTATTAACAAAGTTATTAGTACACTATATTAATTTAATATAAATATTAAAATATATTAATTTATTGGTCAAAAGTAATAGTTTTCATTATCTTGTGCTTTTCATTTGATCCTCATGATGCCCCTATAAGGCAGATTGTATAAACATTATTATCCCCACTTTATAGATGATGAAATTGACTCATAGATGTTAACTGTCACAGAGTTAGGAGTTATAGTGCCATCTCCACCCTTCTAAAACCATATGATATTCAATCATAGTCCAAGCATACTGCTGGAAGGCCACCAGCAGGAGTTGGATGTCCAAAAGTGGTCCTGACTTACTGCTTGTCCATATGGGGCTTTTTGACTAGGATTTAACAGAGGCAGTTAGTTAGTACAGTGGATTGAGTTCTGGACTTGTATTTATGAAGACCTGAGTTCAAACTTGGCTTCGCACATTTGTTAGTTTGGGTAAGCCTGGGCAAATCACTTAAATTGTGTATGCCTCAGTCTCCTCAACAAATGCAACAAGGCGGTGCCATGATAGATTCACCTGAGGAGGATGAATCCTATTTTATTTCACAAATTTTGTGAAATTTATTTGTTCCATCCAGCTCAGTGACTTACTAGGTAATTTCAATCGAGAACCTCAAATGAGTGCTGCTTTCCTTCCTCTAACTCTTTTTGGAGCCCAAACATTCCATTCCAGGATGATTTTGATCAAGTACAAGTCATACCCAGTACCTGTCAAATACTGCACTTCAGAAAGACCCTCCAGTTGTATTGTGTTTAGGTGAAGAATCAAGCTTGCTGCACTCCTCTTGGGGAAGGGTTCTTTTTTAAAAAATCATTTTCTAGAACAGAATACACAGATCATGATGGAATTTATCTGAATTCTAGTTGCTCTGGTTGTTTTTCCCAAAGAGAATAAGTAGCTGGTAAGTCTCAAAATTATATCAATTTCACCCTTAAGAGTCATGAAAGCTCTTGGTTTAATCCAGTCTTTTATGTCATTTTGAAGTTTTCATTGTTGCATAAAACACAATGCCTTCTTCATCAGAAAACTATTTGGCCACAGACTTAAATGGATCAATATCACATACACTGTAAAATCTCCTCAAATATATGCTTTGGGGAAGTTTATTCCTTTTCAAATTTTTTATTTTTTTTTAAGCCTGTACTTCTGTCTTAGAACCAATAGTCAGAAAAATGGTAAGGGGTAGGAAACTGGAATCAAATGACTTGCCCATGCTCACATTGCTAGGAGGTGTACATGACCAGATTTCGATCCAAAGGCCTCATGTCTTTAGGTCTGGATCTCTATCACCTGAACCACCTAACTGCCCCACTTTGGGCTAGTTTCAAAGACTATGCTGATGGCACTTCTTAAAAAAGTGAGGACATCTCAGACTGTAGACATTTTAAATTCAATATGACCCAAATTGAACTCATTTTCTTCTCAAATACTCACCTCTAACTTTCCTATTACTGTCAAGGGTATTATCATCCTCCCAGGCACCCAGGCATGCATCCTAAATGTTATCTTCAACTTCTCACTCTCATCCCCAATATCTAGTTTACTGCCAAGACTTGGCAATTTTATCTTTGTAACATCTATTTTATATGTCCCTTTTTCTTCCCTGAAATTGCTATCATCCTGCTGCTGGTCAACTCATGACTGGATTATTGCAATTGCCTGTTGGATGATGCTCTAGTCTCAAGTCTCTCCCCATTCTAGTCTATCCTTCACTTAGTTTCCAAAGTTTTTTTTTTCCCTAAAGCATCAGTCTGGCCATGTTATATCCTCTTTTCAACAAAATCCAGTGACTCCCTATCAAGGATCAAATATAAAATCCTCTGGCTGGTATTCAAAGATGAATAACCTTCACACTTCTCATCCTTCCCTTCTAGTCTTACACCTTATAGGACTCCATGTACTTTGCAATCCAGGGATCTTGCTTTCCTCACTATTCCTAGAACAAGGCACACTATCCTCTGACTCTGGCTGTCTCTAATCAAATCTCCCATCCTATCGTAACCTCCTGCCTTCTTCCAAGTCCCAGGTAAAATTTTACTTTCTATAGGAAGCCTTTTCTGAGCCTCTTTGTTTTAGTTTCTTTTCATTGTTGTGTATATTCAATTTATTCTGTACTCAACTTCTTGGTACATCATTTTTTTGCAAATTGTCTCCCTCATTAGACTGTGAGCTCCTTAAGGGCAGGCTTTTGCCTTTCTTTGTATCAACATTTAGCATAGTATCTGGCACAAAGCAGATGCTTAATAAATACTTAGTGACTGGTTGACTTAGGGATTAAGAAACTTTTTTTTTATCATACCTGTGATTTCATGGGTACAGGATCCTATCTTTGAGGAATTTCTGATGCAAATCAGCACCTTCTCTTCAACTTGTAGACTTGGAACTAAGTTGCCTAAAGGATTGATAGGCTACATTATTTCTCTAGAGTTATATATCCAATCAGTGGCAGAGGCAGGACTTGAACTCTCCATATTCTCCAATCCCATGTTGCTTTTCCAATAGGGTGAAGCCAGAACTTCATGGACCTTCTTGCTGATATTTATGTTTTAGTTAGGGTTCATAAATAATTCCCATGTTCCCATCACATCTGTGATCTAATGTATTTGGATGTTCCCTTTGATAATGCAGCTTGCCTCCCACCTACGCCTTCTTGTCCATGTCTTCCTCTACATTCATCACAAGAGGTCTACTAAATGTTCTGGGGGTGAGGTTGTCTTCATTGATACAATGAGGAAACCCACAGATCATATAGGCTACACATTGATTTTTCTTTACTTTTTCAATTTAGTTGTACCATTTTTTATTCCTAGATTTCTTTTTATGACAAAAGTCAGTGAATTAGAGCCCACTGGGCCAAATCTGGCCTACCACCTTTTTTTTTGGTATAGCCTGTGATAACAAATGGTTTTTACATTATAAAATGCAATTTAGATACAATATGGATCTGGCCTATGAGATGGAGTTTCCTGACCCATTTTATGACATTCCTTATATTGCTTTCACTGTATATTTCCATATTTGTGATGAGCTACACGAAGCCCTTTCCATTGCCTTTTGTGTAATTATCAACCTCAATTCTCCTAACATGATTATGTTCCATTACATGCAGCAATATAATGATATTGGTATTAAAAATAGGAGACTTTAATCCAGGGAGAGTCTTGGGAAGTACTTTGCAGCTTCCCCAAGGCAATCCATACCATTTTTCACCTCCTATTCAATTCGGTGTCATACAAGATGCCTCCCATGCATATATAAAAATATAGAAAATTCACGAAGGCAAGTATTATGTCTATAATAATAGTAATGATAATAATGATAATGATGATGATGATGGATATAATTATACAGTACCATTTTTGTAGGCTTTGTGCTCTGAGTGGGAGAGGAAAGTCATGGTGACTGGAGTAGTTGGTGGCCAACAGTCTAAATTTTGGGGGTTACTAGCCCTTTTAGATTATATTAAACATTGCCTTTTCCACAAACTCACCCGTAAGTAACTCAAGGAGGAGCTGATAAGGGCTTTAATTTTTATTTGAAAAATTTAAAAGAGAGATAATCCGATATGATGAATATGTGATTTTTAATATCTGAATATTAATGTTAATATGTTTATATTAATATTAATCAAGAATATTAGCACTTACTGTGTGCCAGGCACTGTGCCAAGGGCTTTACAATGATTTCATTTGATTCTTATGATGACTCTGGTGTTATTTTTAGGTGTTATTTTTATTCCTATCTTACAGATTAAGAAAATGAGTCAAAAAGAGATTAAATTATTTACTTGGGGTCACACAGTTAGCACTTGAAGCTGGATTTGAATTTAGGTCTTCCTGCGCCAGCCTGCCATTCTTTCAGCTATGCTACCTGGCTGCTTTGTCTTATCAAGGCATAAAACAAAATGATATTATGTTCATCAAAGGTGTTCGCTATGGTCATGGAAGAGATACAGCTATAGTGAACTTAAAACAAAGAGGAATTTGCTGTATATGGAAGGCTTCCCAAGGTTTTTGTTTTCTTACATCGTGTTAACTGAATTGAGTGTGAGAAGACTATAAACCTTTGAAATGAAAACCATAATCTTTCAAGGAGGTTTGTTCTATTGTTCTAATGTTCTACATAGGAAAAACCAAGTGGAAAAATAACATCTTTTCTTGATAGCGATAACACAGTTGAATGGACATTCAATTGAACTTACCCATCAGCATATAAATTCTGCCCAGATATTGCAGGTGTACAATAAGCAGGGCTTATGTGACACTGGCTCCCAAAGACATTTAGTCTTGATGTCCTAGTCTCATATTTACAAAGGTTTCTCAGGCAATTCCAATGGAATCTTCTGACAAGTTATACTTAGTGTATTTTTTGTGGGACTTAAGACTCTGCTTGCTGTCATGACATTTCTTGGATCAGTGTTATCAAAGTCATATATGTATCTCTGTAGGTCACATATTGACTTAGAAAACCAAATATTAATTTTTATTATATTTTTATTTCGTTAATCAAATCAGATCTTAATTTGGTTTGGAATCATTCTGACTCCCATGGGCTGCATTTTGATACCTTTTTTTTAGATGGCTGTTTCAAGGAATTCTCATGGACATTTGTAGGCATTGAGTTGAAATTCTAACATCTTAAATCTGAATAGTTTCCAAGTTACTTGTATCCTCAGAAGCACATTGTATAAAATAGTCTGAATAATACTCAGCTTCAATCCATCAGTGAAGGGATTACATGAGACAGGACACCATGATTCTGGTCATATATTTCCTTAGACTTTCAGAATTTTAATGACTTTTGGTGGGTAGCCAAGTATGCCGAAAAGCTGCACTGCTATTAACACACTTTTGGTAAAATTGTTTAAACCATAAGGTGAGCATCATTTTGTTTTCTCACACTCCATATATACAATCTTTGCTATAGATCAGTCCCTCATCACTTTTTGCTCAAATCATTATCATAGTGCTCTAATTGTATTCCTGCTTTCAGTTTCCCCTCTCACCAATCCATCCTATAGACAACTGTCAAATTAATATACATAAAACAAAGCTCTATCCATGTTACGCTATTACTCAAAAATTTTTACTATGGTTCCCCATCAACTCAAATTATCAAATAAATTATAGAATTCTCAGACTGGTATTTGATGACTTCAACAATATGGCTCCCACCTACCTTTCCAGTTTGATTTCATCTAATTTCCCTTTCTGTCCTACTCCACTGTTGTTGCACAGGATTTTTTTTCTATATCTAGAATTCTCTCTGTCTCTCTCTCTCTCTCTCTGTCTCTGACTCTGTCTCTCTCTCTCTCTGTCTCTGTCTCTGTCTCTATTTCTCTCTCTTTCAGCCCCACTCTCTTTTTTCCTTCCCTCCCCATTACCTTGTAGAATCTCTAGTTTCCTTAAAGCATGGTTCAGGTTCTACTTCTTACATGCAACCTTTCCTTATTCTTCCCTTTCCATTAGTTCTCTTACCTCTTGAAATTATATCCTTCTCTTTCGTATAAACTTTGCTATTTTTAATTATCTGATACAACCCCATGGGTACTCAACTAGAGATCTCCTTCCAGTTTGATAACTAATTTTTGGGACTTGTCATTCAAACAGTTCTGGATTTGTATAATTGTACTTTGGCTCAAATGTCTTCCTTTGGTTGTGAAGGATTCCCCCAATAGAATGCAAACTCCTTGAAGGCAGGAAAAATTTCATTTTTATGTTAGGATTCCAATTACTTAATACGGTGCTTTATATATAGTAAGTGCTTAGCAAATTTATGTTGAATGGAATGGGACTCTATCTAGGTGCATGTCTTATTCCTCCAGTAGAATGTATGCTGCTTGAGGAAAGGTTTTGTTTTCTTCTATTCCAAGTGTCTAGTCCAGGGCCTTTTGTATAATAGACATTTAATCAATATTTGATGGATTGAATTATAGTTATGATCCTGAAGTTTAGTGATTACTGCCATTTACATGAAAGTCAAAGATTTTGGAGGGCACTACTGAAAGTAGCTTGCAGGGACTAAGAATGATATCATTCCTTGTAGTTCTGTCTTTAAAGTTGAGGCAAAGTCTGCATTGTATCTTGGTACAAATTCTGTAGTGCAATGTTATCATTACCTCATAGATATTCATGTTCAAAGAAACTACATGTAATATTACCAATTCTCCCTTTTTCTAATGTCAGAATAACAGTTCTACAATGAATTTTATTTGAATTTCCAAAAAGAAGAAAGAAAAACTAGAGCTTCTTGAAGTATCTTAGATAGCTACTACTTAAGAAGTTGGTCTTTAGTCTCTAAGTCATTTCTTCCTTGCAAAGCAAACAAAAACCAACCTCATATATTGACGAGGAGAAAAAAATTAGGGGACAATGACTTTTGCATTGCTGCTAAAATTATCTGGATACTTGTGGAACCAAAAACACTCTTGGCCGTTGAAGTCTTAATGAAGTTTTGAAGAGCAGAAGTCTGGAAATCAAAATGAGCAAATTGACAAGGAAGGCCAAACAACCAATTAGTCTTTTGATGCAAAGACCCTCTTCTGGTTTGAAGTCCCTGGTTCTCAGTGGCTATTGATGTTTAGACCTTTAATGCCTTACATAGGGGCATTTAAATTCTCTCCAGCCCCATGGCTCCTACCAGGGATATTTCCTTTGTATTTCCTTTTCTAGGGAATGTGGAAATCTTTTTGATTTGATCTCAAATTGTCTAAGTTCACATGCTTTTTAGACAATTGTATTTACCCTTTGTAGTGTCCTCATTGGATTCATTGCTTTGGCAGTATTATAGCAAATCTCTTTCCTACTCTCCTTTTGATGCTTTTTTTTTCTCCTTTAAAAATAATTTCTGGTTAGGTTCAAGAATCTGTGATTTACTAAGTGTAGGAACTCAGTCTATCAAAGTAGATCACAACTCCGCTATACTTTAGTAGAGGGTTTAATTGATTTTCTGTAACCAAAATGATTCATCAAACAGAGATTTCACTTTTGGTATGAATGTCTTTTTCCTTAGCTAATATCCTGCCCTCAAAGAACTTATATTCTGGTGAGGGAATACTTTACAGCCAGATGAAGACATTTGAGACAAAGTAAAATTGTATGAATCCAGAGCTGGTTGAATGACCAGATCTAAAGATGAGTGGTAAATTGGTTGCTATCAACTTGGAAGATCTCTAGTAGATTAACATGAGATTATATCAGATAAGATGCTAGTAAATTTATTGGGTTTAGACTCAAATATTTTCCTGCCTAAGCTCGTATTCTGATGTCCTAACCTTCAGGAACCCAAGTTTATCATCCTAATAGGATGGGGCACTGGAATGAGACTTTACTTAAGGGGCCCACAAATCGAGGGGAGTAAAGACAGTGAATCCACTATAAATCCTCATTCTGACTCTATTACACCCTAATACAGCTTTTGAAATGTTTTAGCACATTGTAATAAAACTAATCTTTTATAATAAAAATAATGTATTTTTATCTACTATATTCCATGCCTTTATTCTTAAACAGTCCATAATTCCAACATTCTTTTGTTGTTTATTTAACATTCCAACATTCCATTACTATGATGGATCAAAGCTTTAATCAATTGGTGGTTTCATTAATGAGGCTGCAAGGTACTAAGTTTGGAGTCAGAAAACCCAAGTTTGAATCCCCTCTGTCCCTTACTATTTATTATATCTTGAGAAAGTCATCTAATTTCTCTAAGCCTCAATTTCCCCATTAAAAAATTAGAACACTGGATTAGAAGAGGTCTTTCCAGCCCTAAATGTCTCATCTTATGGGAGTACTTCTTTTTGTGGTGCACACTGCAACTATTCCATGACTTCTTATCCCGTGTGATTCTTGTCATACCTAAATACTCAATGCTCAAATCAATTTGCAATCTCATCAGCTTATATGTTAGTTCTAATGATGCAGCTATCCACATAGCCATTGCTTAGAATTCTTTATTTTCTTCAAAAATCTGCTTGAGTGCCACTTTCTACATGAAGCCTTCCCTATTCTTACAGATGCTAGTGCTTCTCCCTCATTTACTTTGTATTTATTTGGTATATGCTTATTTATGTATATGTTGTTTCCTTCAATAGAATATAAACCCCAGGAGGGCAGGAATCATTTCATTTTGTCATCTTTGTATCCCCAGTTCTCTGCATGGTTATCTGGCACATAGTAGATGCTTAATAAATACTTGTTGATTGACTGACTGATTTGTTCCAAGATTACCAGAACACCATTGGAAGAATGGTGGTTTTAATGTTAGTTTTCAAAAAGGAGGTTTTTGTTGGAGAGAACATTTTGGGTTTTTTTGAAATACTTCATGATTTTTCAAATGCTTGCTCCTTTCCTCAGTTTAAGTTCTGGGCCTGGCTTGAAGGGGCTTAGTAATCAAATAATGAGAAGATAGGGTTCCCTGCTCTATAGAAACTAATAATCTAGTTGAAGTTGCACAGAATACATGCCTTGAAAAAGACTTAAGATCTCTCTCTCCTAAGTGAATCCATCTGTCCATGACGAATGCCCCTATGATATGCAGCTGAAATGGATAGAATACTCGAGTTTGTCCATCAGTACATATATCAAGAATTGATGTCCTAAAATACAACTGAAAACTCTCTCTCTCTCTCTCTCTCTCTCTCTCTCTCTCTCTCTCTCTCTGNATTAGATTACTAGTGGGGCAAATTTGGTTTTTTTTTGCTCCTCTATCTGTTTTGCTGGTGTCATGTGCATTGTCAGAGCTGGCCTTCTAGAAGCTTGTAATATATGTACATATAAATTATAATTTATATACAATATGATTATTATATAAAATTTAAAATTACATAAAATAAACAAAATACAAATGTATTTTATTAAAAATATAAATTATAATATAAAATTATATATAGATTACAAATAGTGATATATATAAAATACAAGTATAGTACAAATATAATATTAAACATGAATACATTTAATGAAACATATTAATATATGATGGTATTTTATAGAAATTTATTATATAATCATTAAATGAATAATAAAACATTATATAATATATTAAAATGATTATAATATTAAATATATAATATTAAATATTATTGAAATGATCCTATATTTTATGCAATTATTTCATATAAAATAATTAGCCTTTTACCTTTATCATCTTTTTTAAAAATGAAATTACAAATATTGGACTGATTTCTAAATTTCAAAATGTGAAAATTTCAAAGGGCTTTGCAACTACTCATAGGGTACACATAAGGACTTTAAGAATGCTTCCATTGATTACATGTTATATATTCTGCTATATATGTTAGCAGGCCAATTTTGAAAAACTGGAAGAGGACTACTTAATTTTATGTCTAATAGTTTGTGAAGAGTCTGTCAATTTATTTTCCTTTTCTCCCTTTTTGCTTCCTGAAATTGGCTTTGGAATGAACCAATTCTAGTTATGTTCTAGGCCAGGGGAACCTAACCTTTTTTATGTTATGAACTCTTAGCCTGGTGAAGCTTATGGATCTTTTTCTTCTAAGGAACATTGACATATGTATATCTACAAGTACACATATATAAACACACAATGTACAACATAACATATATACACAAAATATAAAATTGTAATTTATATTACCTGTAAATAACATCTAATTTACATATAAATAAGGAATTTAATTTACATGTACATTACTTTTAAATATATAATTTGAAATTCATAACCGAAGGAAATGCTGAATTTTAATTAGAAGATAGTATAAATTTTTTTTTCCTCATCCACATTCATGAACCCTCTAAAATCCATTCAAGGATTCCAAGTCTCTTAGTCTGTTCCAGGGATGTAGGCTTTTCTGATATTTTTTTTCACTTGAAGATGAAGAGCTTAGAAATATGTGGACCTGTAATTTGATTTGTGTTCCAAAAAAGCTATTTTCTGTCATTATATACATATAGTCCATATGTATTACATTTGCTGAAAGCTCCCTCTTATTCTCTTCTCTCCATCTCACATTCCTCTATCAGTCCTCATTATCTTTTCCTTTGTTGCAATCTCTGATGGTGAGATGGCCTTTCTGCTTGTCTGTGTCAACACCATATGAGTATTCTGGATCCTATCCCCTCCGAGCTTTTCCAGCATATTACTTCCCATCATTTCTCCAACTCTCTAATTTTCATTATTTTCCTATCTATTAGTTCTTTCTTTGCTGCCTAGAAACATTTTCAATTTTTCAATTTTTTCAATCCTTAAAAAAAAATTCCTCACAAGTTAATACTATACCTATTAGCTATCATTCTATATCTATCTTCCCTTCTCCTTGAGAAAAATATCTGTACTAGGGACCCCCATTCTCTTTCCTTTCCCTTGCTCCTAAACTTCTATAATCTGGCTTCTAAATGCCTTATTCAACTGGAGCAGCCTTCTCTAAAGTTAACAATGATCTCTTAACTGTCAAATCTAATGGCCTGTTCTAGAGATACATCAGCATTTGCCTTTGTCATTCCTCTTATCCTCATGAATATGCTTTTCTTTCTGAGTTTTCATGATTTTTATCTCCCTTAGATTTTTTTCTATCAGCCTGATAGCTCTTCCTTCATCTCTTTTTTAGACTTTCATGCACATCATACCCAGTTAACTGTGAGTATTACCTAAAGATTTCTCTTGGGCTTTCTCCTCTTTGCTCTCTATACTCTCTCCCTTGGTTCTAGTCTTAGCTCTTGTGGGTTCTATTATTATTTCTATGCATGTGATTCCTAGATTTATATATGCAGCCTTGGTTTCTTTACTAAGCCTTCCTTCTGTATTACAAATTGATTGTTAAGCATTTAGGACTGGGTGTCCCATAAGCACTTCAAATTCAATGGGTCCCAAATAAAATTAATCATTTCCTTGGCAATCTTTTTCCACTTCTCAGCTTCCTAATACAGTTAAGGGCATTGTCATCCTTAGAGATACCCTTGCTTTCTCAACCTTATGTCATCCTGGACTCTTCTTCGCTTTCTGAATTTATTCATTTAGTTGCCAAATCTTGTAATTTTTTTTCTCTAGTGTCTCTCACATATACCTGCCAAAGGCCCTTGACATCTTTTTTTTTTTCCTGGACTACTCCAATAGTCTTCAGGTTGGTCTCCCTGCCTTAAATCTCTTTCTACTCCCATCTCCAATTTAGTTGCCAGATTATTTTCCTAAACCATAGGTCTGATTGTGTCATTCCCCTACTCGGTAAGTCTAGTGACTGTGACCTATACGATAAAATACAAAATTCTCTATTTGACATTTAAAAATCTTTATAAGCCATCTCAGTCCCTTCCTACCTTTTAAGTCATTTTTTCTCATCCACATACAAGAGGCAGCTACGTGGCATAGAGCGCAGAGTTGTTGGGCTAGAGTCAGGAAGACCCAAGCTCAAATCTAATCACTTAGCCTCACTTTTCTCAATTATAAAATAGCATCATAAAAGTACTTACTTCATAGAATTATTGTGAGGATCAAATGATCAAATGTTTATTTGTAAAATGCTTAGCATAGTGCCCAAATACTTAATACATATTTGTTGCCTTTTCCCTTCCCCAAACTCCATGATCTAGTTATACTACTTTTCTTTCTGTTTCTTACACATGACACTCCAGCTCCCATCACCATATAATATATACTTTATATTATATGTATATACACTACATATATACATATATATGTATATATATGTATATATATATACTTTAAGACTCAGCTCAAGTGCCTCTTTCCTGTGTTTGTTTATTTATTCTTACCAGCTATCACAACTATTTCTTCAAATGTTCTCTTCCATTCTCTTTGTATTTTTCTTATATGTTCCATTTTTCATATATTGTCTCTCCCATTAGAATGTAAGCTCCTTGAGGGATAACAATTGTTTTTGCTTTTTCTTTTTATCACTTAAAGCAAAACTTGAAATATATCTACTTCTCTCAAGCTCAAAGTTAAAATTACTTGCTTGGGGCAGAAGATATTTACATATAGAGCAATGATTAGTTTAGTAGTTCCTGACAGAACCAGCAAATGATAGAATTATGAAGTAAAAACACAAAACCAAATTGTTCAATCAAAAGCAAAGGGGGAGAGAGGATTTAAAAAATCTAAAGGAGGAGGTGGGATAGGAAGTAGAAAGTAAAAGATAAAATGTCTAGGGTTGTCGAATGAAGGAAAAGAGTTGGTCTAGAATGTATAAATCAACTGATGAGGGTCTATGATGAGGTAATGGTTTAAACTGCAATATGAGAGTTTAGTTCAGACAGAAGTCAAATGAGTGAAACTGATAAGTTGTCAATGAAAGCTATGGAATATTTTCTCTGCAGGATTTTAAAAGTAAGAATAGCTTCGAATCTCTTCAGTGGTTCAAGGAAGTAATAATAATAATAATAATAGTAATCTCATATTTATAAAGTATTGTAACCTTTCCAAGTAATTTGACATATGATAACTCATTTAATCCACACCAAAAGCTCTAAGAATTAGGGTAGGGTAATATTAATTGTCAAAGTAGGAAACAGACACAATGGAAGGAGATACATGGAGAAGGAAGGAAATTAAGGGCAGAAAACTTCAGGAAAACTTTGAAGTTAAGAGGAAAATTATAATCTCCCCCCTCTACCCCCCCCCAAACCTCTTTCTTTCCAGGTATATTTAATTACTCACTGTTAAGAAGGCGGAAATCAATGAATGGGTAGGAGCCACGGCGTTCTGCAGGAACCCCTGTCTGACCTCTTACTCGTACATCTCCTAGAAAACAAAAGATAAATGTTTGAAAATGCTGCCAAGGGTATGCACTCTCACTCTACCAATATTCCAACTCATCAAGCAAATGGCATTGTCACCAGAGGTCAAAGAAGCCAAATTCTAACGAATAGGGTCTGGAGCAGGGGTTGGCAACGTATGGCTCTCGAGCCATAATCTGGCTCTTTTGAGGGCCACATATGGCTCTTTCTGCAGGAGCCATAAAGTCAATTTTTTTTCAGGTGCTGTTACAGGAGCACGTACTGTGAGCACTGCACGGCTCTCACGAAATTACATTTTAAAAAATGTGGTGTTTATGGCTCTCACGGCCAAAAAGGTTGCTGACCCCTGGTCTGGAGAGTGCTGTGTATAAAGTAACAATTCTTAAATACTTTTGATGATGATGATGACCCCCAGCAAATAATGACAGCAGTCCAAACAATCCATGAGCTAAATAGAACAAGTACTATATTCCTATTTGTAGATAAGGAAATGGAGATGTAGATAGATGAAGCTAGAAATTGTTTCTTTGTCTTTTGACTCCAAATCCAGTGACCTTCCCCTTTCCTTTCCAGTCTCCCTGGTATGTCTCCCAGAATGAAGAATATCTCCAGACAAGAAAGTACTCCCTGAAAATCCCAGTTGCTTGCAAAGCCTCCATAGGATTTTCTCTTTTGTAGGGTCATAATGGCAATGCACCTAAAGTGCTCTGAAAGAGAGAATGCTGTCGGTTGTACTTTTCACTTTTTGCTAAAATTCATATTTGTCCACAACATAATTTCTCCTAGGTCCTGAACAACTGATTTCAAGCTCAGAGTCTTCTTTAAGTTGACCCTTCTACAGAATTCTGCTTAGATCCCCCTTAGGCTCAACCATAACCAAGCTGACAGAAATCCCAGCAGAGGTCTCAGCAAGGAAAAAAAAAGAAGCATTAGAGTTGCCACTGTTCTTTGTTAAAGTATCTTATATGAATAGATGTCTTCATGGAGCTAAGAAGCATGAAACAGAGAGCTAGATTTATTCTCTGTGAATTTGCTATTTGTTTCGAATGTGTATTATCTTTAAATTTATAATTTAGTCAATATACTGTTTTATATAATGAGCTAAAAGAACATCACAGGGATATGGACTGGACTTGTGATTTCATTTGTATAGGGAAGTCTTGGATGAGGGAACTCCCACCAATGCAGATGAACAACTTCTCTAATCTTCAAGAATTAGCTGCACCCCATAGCACTGAGACTGAATGACTTGCACAGGGTCCCACAACCAGAAAGAGTCAGCGATAGGGATTAAACCCAGATCTTCCTGTCTTGAAGTCCAGCCCTCTTGTTCACTAAACTACACTCTCTCCTCAAGAAGATGGTTGTTGTCATTGTTCGTTCTTCATTTTCTAAGAAGATGTAGGAGTGGAGCCATCACAGACAGCTTGAAAAGAGTCGTGGAATGGTATTACAAAGACCAGTGACATTCTCAGGGTGATGTCTGGACTGTGGGTGAATTGGATTAAAGTGAGACAGACTGTCAACCTTGCTCTCTCTTTCAGAGTCATCAAAGTCCAGCAGCCAATCAACATGCCTGGCAATGGCCCTGGGTGCAGGGGATGTCTTGGCGTCTTCGATGTCTGATCAAGCTCTGGTCGTTTATGGAAAACAGGACCAAGCAAAGGGTGAAGAGTGAAAAGTCCATATTCCCATCTCTTCTGAAGAGAAAAAGTAGGCTCTTTGGGAAATGTAAGTAAATAACCCTAATAAATGAGGAAAATCATGTTAACCTTTGAAAACTGCTTATGTTTCTAACCTATGATTTCATCTCTCTAGGGAACTGATAGAGTGGAAATTATTCCAACCGATACAGAGCATTGACTTGTCTGTAATTTAAAATCTTAAAACACTGACAAGGGCACTAAGAGTTTAAGTGTATTCATTCATTCGGCATTACTAAGGATCTACCGTGTGTTAGAGAAAGATTTCACAGCTGACATATGTCAGAGGGAGGACCTGAATCTCGGTTCTTATTACTCCAAGGTTTGGCTACTCGAGGTTTTCTCACATATATGTAGCTGTGCATATTTTTGTCGTTATTCAGTCATTTTTCAGTCATGTTTGACTCTGCGACCCCATTTGGGGTTTTCTTAGCAAAGATACTGGAGCGGTTTGCCATTTTCTTCTCTGACTCATTTCACAGATGAGGAAATGGAAACAAACAAGGTGAAGTGACTTGTCCAAGGTCACACAGCTAGTAAGGTCTGAGGCCAGATTTGAATTTAGGAAGGAGAGTCTTCCCTGCTCTACCCAAAATGCCACCTAGCTCCTCCTGTGCATGTATAGGCACATACCAACACAAACATACACATATGTATATATACATGCATATGTTCACCCAAGTATTTATGTGTGGAATATGACAGAATACACACACATCTATATGTATATGTATATGTATATCTATGTCTATATATCTATACAAATATATATACTTTCTGTACAGAGTAAGGCAGAAGAATTTTTCCCCATCTTAAAAACAAATAATACCTTTTCTCTAGGCTACCTTAAAGCCACTTTATATATGAGTATTATCCTTGCTATTGTTCCAATAAAATGAGGCAGCGCAGGCTGAGGCTGAGGATAGAGTTTAGGAAACAGGGAGAGTGAGTCAACTTTCCTTGCTCAGAATTCTCTACTCTGTACATATATTACAGAATTCATAAATAAGAATCTTTCTGGACTTCAACTGCCACTTTGCCACACTGAGAAATCTCTGGCATGAGGATCTCCTCTCTAGACAAAGACTTCTTCCCCAAGAACTTTAACAGTCTTCCTATATCTTATACCAGAGTATTCCATCTTTACTTGCCCCTTTATGGTACCTTTTCTCTCTTCTCAGACATGTTCTGTTTATGTGACCCTGGGCAAGTCACTTAACCCCCAACTGCCTAACCCTTACTGCTTTTCTGCTTTGGAACCCATATTTATTATTAATTCTAAGATATAAGATAATGGTTTAAATAATAAAAAAAGAAAATTAGAAGAAAGGAAGCAGAGAAAATGATTGTAAACAGTCTTCTTAATAAATTTAGCCAGAAAAGGGGAGGGAGATATGAGTTAGAAGCTAGCAGGGTTGGGTGGTTCAAGTGAGGGTTTTCCAAGAATGAGGAAGACAAGGGCATGTTTGTAAATAGAAAGGAAGTAGCCAGTAGACAGGAAGAGATGAAGATAAGTAAGAAAGAGGAGATGATAGAGGCATCAATTTGCTGGAAAAGATGGGATGGAATAGGCTTATTTGTCCATGAAGACTGGTTTGCCTTGGCAAAGAGAAGAGTCACTTCTTTAAAGGCATGATACAGGGGAGAAGGAGGAGATAGTGACAGAAGGCATTTGAGTAATGTGAAATGAGGAAGAGGTCAGTCAAGTTTATTTGCTGGATTTTAGAGATCTTTCAACATCCTAATTGTAGCAGAAGAAGGAACTCTGGCAAATGTTCTCAATTTTTTTCAGCCAAATAAGAGGCATTGTTCTTAGCTGTGGCAAGGAAGACCATGGGAATTTTGAGGGGAGAAGAAAGGGTTTGAAAAAGTTGTTGTAGTGAGTGGGATGGTCAATTAGGAAAGGATTCAAGGATTGCCTTGCCATTGTGAGGGTCCAGTTGTGATTAAAAAGCATAATTTTATAGTGAAGCGTGTCAATCTATAGGGCTTCCTTTTATTCAGAAGCATGTGCATAGGAGCAAAAGCAGTGGATGGTGGGAGTATTCCAATGTTGGGGCTTAGTAAGGTAATATTGGCAATTGGCTAAAGGGTCAAAGGACTCAAAAGACAAGGACAGTAAAGAATAAAATCCTTCTGCAAAGCTCTGTAAATGTATTTGTACTTCTATACTACCTTTTTCAGTGCTGGGTCTCCATCAAGGAGTTTGTTGGATTTTAGGGATTGCTTAACATTCCAGTTGTAGCCTTTAAAAAATTATTTTATTTTTTTTTAATTTAAAAAAATTAAAAAAATTTTTTTAATTTAATTTTTTAATATTTGATAAACTTCCTGAGGAATGATCATTATTATAGTCTTCATTTTTTATTTTTGTCCTTTTACCCTTCCAGTGGTCTCTCTCATTTCTTTGGACCAAGTCACAGTTTTCCAAATTGATTTTCACGATTTTCCAATTGTAACTTTTGTATTTAAGCCACAAATATAAAAATATATGTTCTTTTTTGTTTTAAAAAAAACCCTTACTTTCCATCTTAGAGTCAGTACTATGTATTGGTTCCAAGGCAGAAGAGTGGTAAGGACTAGACAGTGGAGGTTAAGTGACTTGGCCAGGGTCACACAGCTAGGAAGTATATGAGGGTCAAATAGCTAGGAAGTGCTTGTGTCCAGATTTGAACCCAAGGCCTCCTGTCTCTGTGCTTGTCTCTCAATCCAACCGAGCCACTTAGCTGCCCCTCAATTGCCTTTCTAAGCAATAGTTTCGTATCAAACATGTTTAAATGTCTCTTTTCTTTCATGAGCCATCTCTGAATATTAAGTACCTTCAGAGACCCAAGAGAATGGAATAACCATCTCTATCTGCCTCAGTTTCCTTATTTATAAAATGGGGATAATGATAGCATCTAACTCCTAAGATTGTTGTGAGGATCAAATAAAAGAATAATTGTAATGTGCCTGGCACATAGTAAGCATTATATAAGTGTTACCTAAAGAAGCAATTGTCACTGAGTTGATATCCAAGTAGAGGGACAAGTGATATTATACTGAAAAGATTTTACTGGCCCACCTTCCAGGCCACCCAATGATTTATCCAAGGCATTGCATCCAAGCCAAACAATTGTTCTGAATATTCATTAGACCCTCGTTTTACTTAAGTAACTTTTTCTGGCAAAAGGAAAGTTCTGTGGGAGCAGGATAGAAAGTGTTGACAGTCGAAAGTCATATTCTCCAGTCTGTACTTATTGTATTCCAAAATCAAACCAACAGCAGGAGAATTTTAATTTTGAAAGGACTATTTCTCTCTTGCCCCTTCAGGCCGAAGACACAACATATCACCCTGGAATATTTAACATTGCAAAGATAGACAGAGAGCTAACTGCCATTTCCCTTAGAGCCAAGGGCTGGAGGCAGCCACTCGACTTCCCAGGGGACATATTTCCTGCAAGGATCTGTTGCCCACTTGGCATCTCACTTCGTCTCTGTTTAATAAAAGCCTGTACTAGGTAACAGAAGTTTATGTGGCTTCTTATGTAACTGTCAGCAAGGGTGGAGACTGCGGCTGTGATGACAACTTACAGTTGCTGAAACATCAGCCACATGACAAGAACCAGGATTTGGCCACGATCACGGTGTCAAGGTCATTTCAGGGTGGGGAGAAGGGGTGAGAGAGAGGGATGAACCAGCCACTACTGTGTGCTTGCTGGGCTTGTGCAATGAAGAAGGGTAAAGAATTCTTTAACACATACTGGAGGGAGAGCAGATAAGATTGAAATTCAACATGGAAACCCATTAAGGATGAAGAAAATAAGATAATAGTGGTAATATCAGGGAGGTGAAATCACAAAAGATTGGACAAATGGGACAGAAGCTGACAGCTTCCCAGGAAATAGATTACTTTGAGCTTTATATGTCAGTCTTAGATTTCACGGTCCTATCCCATAAGTAGGGGTTATGATGGACAGATAACCAGGCTTCTGCTTTTCAGATTAGAAAACTATGTGCCACATGGTGTTAATTAAGAGGATCAAATCAGATAATATTACAAAAAATTACACCATAACCATAGAATATTATATAAATATAAGCTAGCCTTGTAATACATGGCATTTCCTAGACTGACAACTGTAAATTCTAGCTGGTCACTTCGAAGGTCTGCAAAGTGACCTCTTTTCTCTTATCTGGTCTACCCAGCTAAGTTAAAGAGGAGGGCTGTGTGATTCAATTGTCTGGCAAATTTATAGGTCAGTCTAGTCAACCGGTACAGATAATTGAGACAGAGACTTTGTGAACTATGGTTTTTCCTCGTTATTTAAATTGGTTGATTAGATTGCCCTAAATTCACCAGATAAACACGAAACCTCCTTCACTTTGGTGAGCAGGCTTGGCCACTGAAGATTATTTATTGAACAAGTCTGAAGCTTCAGGTCTCTCGGGCTGATTTCATCAGTGCTGGGCTCCCAGGCTCTCAATGAGAGCTCTGTTTGCAGTAAAAGAAGCTACGTGCCTGGAGCACAGAGCCTACTCTATTGGGGATAAGAACAAAATGATTTTCTAGCGTGTGAGTTTATATCTATATATATTTAAATCACTTAAAACCCATTAATATTGTTTTAAACTCAAACATGGATAAAGGGACACACATCACAAAGTTAAGAAAGACTGGAGAAAATTGTCTTTTAATCAGCATCTTGAAATTAAATATTGTGGTATGAATGGCTTTAAAAGCAGTATTCAGGGTCAGGTATATGGTTTAGGACAGTGTATCAGTGAGAACTGCGCCTTCAAATGGGGTGCACTTTTCTAAGCCAGGTAAAAAGGATTCTCAGACTAGAGCCACCCCTTCCCCCACTTTTTTTTCAAGTGGATGGTTTTTTCCAGAGGGAAAATGAGAGAAAAATAAGCCTCAATCATTGGGAGTGCAGGAGTCTAATAAAAAAAAAAAGATATTGAACAAAGCAGTAGGAATGATTAAGGAGAGTTCCAAGAATTGTAAAAGAACTCAGGAGAACATAGAGGTATGTTCTTTTATGGAGATCAGTACAAGAAAAATTGAGGAAAAAAATCACCTCTGGGAATGTGAAATATATCTTAAGGTATTAATGAAACCTTCAAGCTAATCTCAAAACAAATCACTGACTTTATTTCTGTGAGCATACCTAATTTTCTCTGTGTCTTGCTTGAGACTCCAGAAGGGAGTATATCTCTGCCCTGAATAAATTCCCCTCCTAAGTTACCTTTCTAACACTATGATTCTTCTAATTGTCATCCAATATAGATTATGGGCGATTACTCTTTTGTCCTGGGGCTCTGTTTCTTTCTGCTCTTTACCTCAGAAGTATAGAGATGGGAGAAAAGGAGTTCCACTTCTATAATATCCATATTTGTTTAATAACCTAGAGTGGGCATAGCTGGGGCTACTGTGATTCTTGGCTCAGATTCTATATGTTAGCCTGGTTTTAAGGGCATAGAGTGAGACCACAGTGAATGTTGGGGCATCTTCTTGTAGGACCACCTAGTTGGATGAGACCCTGAGGTGAGATAGTTTCACTTTGGATTTGCCTTCTTTTACAGGCAACTCCTTGTTTCTGACACAGTTGAAAAGTCTGAAGCAATTTTAAAGATCTAGCAACTTCTGGTATTTCATCCTCACCTGGCTAGAACCCCACAAAGCATTTCCATGGTTGTAGAACTATGGCTAACAGAAGGACAGTGGCTACCTGGAACTTTGGAATGGTTTCTGCTTAACAGAGGTTCCTAAGCTTTACCAGATGTGGGACATGAATACCTTTAGTAGTTTAGTGAAGCCTATGGACCTCTTTTTTGAATTTAAGTGCATAAAATAAAACACATGGCATTACAAAGTAAACCAGTTATACTGAAACAAAGATATATTTTTAAAAATCTAAGTTCATGAACCCCTAAAATCTATCCATGGACCCCCAGGCTAGAGGTTTTCATTATCTTTTCTTTCTTTCCTTCTGCCAATAGTTCCTCCATCTACCTATGAAAAGAAGTATTAGCCTTAATCACAACCTTAAAAACAAAAATAATAAAATAACTCGAACATTGCCTACATCAACTTCCCAGGTCATGTTGTCACCTGTAAATTCTTTGCAAATACACTAATGATCTGCCTAATTATTTCCTTCAGCTGATATGGTTCCAGGGAAAATCCTGGTCAAAATCACTGCTCTAAATATTGTCAGTTGGGAAAAAAAAAAGAATTGTTGTATCAGGTATAATTAATTGAGCAAAATGAAAATGAATTAGAAACTCTTGTTTTTTGAACTTTGAATAAGTCAAATGAAACATTTTTTTTTATGTATTGTTTGTTTTCATGTGCTTCTGAACTTCCTGATTCTGGCTGGGAACAAGGACAAACCTGCCAAAATACTGCAAGAAAAGATGTTGCTGATCAGCGGCAGGAAATACTCCACGTCCCATGAGAGAATCTGTTCTCAGAAGACTGCCTGGCCAAGTCTGCAGAATGGAGAAGTACTGTCAGGCAGCCACACTTACAGGAGGAGGCCTCGCTGAACCTAGGACTAGTTGGAAGTTCTTTCATAGCAGGTCATCTCTGCTGTGTGGCACTGAGGCTTTAAGGGTCTAAGTGTTTGCTTTTAAGAAAAAAAAGAAACCAATACATAACTCTTAAGCCAGATTTTTAAAGTACATTTAAATGAGAATCTTGAGAGTTGGGAGAGGTCTTAGTGAGAGCATCTAGCACATCTTTCAACCCAGATCCAAACTCTTTTCTACAGAATTGCTGCCAGTGATCATCCCGGCTTGGCTTGAATATTTCCAAAGATATGGATCTCTCTTCTTTTTTTTTTGGGTAGCCCTTTCCATGCCTGGGCAACTCTTAGTGTCAGAAAGTTGTTCCTTATTTTTATTGAATTTAAGTCAATTTCTCTGTATTCTACCTAATCAGCAGTCCTGGTACAACACAATAAATCTAGTACATTTTCTCCACATCCCTTAAGATATTTTCCAGGTTAAAGTGAGGCTTATTTGGGCTGAGAATTCAAAAAAATGTCAATTTCTGGTTTTCCGTGGTACTTGTTTGTCAGTTCCCTCTGAAACTGTGTTTGATTAGAGTTTTATATGACATTTCAGAGCAGAGAATGATGTGACTATTATTTCCCTTGACCTCAATATTATTATTCTTTCAATTCAGCTGTAGGCTGACTTAGATTTTTTTTAAAAGCTAATTTAATCATGCTTTTGGTTCATTTTGAATTTGTGGTGGAAGCAGACCTCCAGATCTTTTTTTTTTCCATATGAATACTGTATCTCCTCCATTTGTGTAATTTTTAAAAATCTGACTGTCAAATTTTACATTTACTATTAATATTTAATCCTGTTGGTTTTAGCCTTCCATTTTGATCCAGTTATCCAAATTAACTGTCTTAGTTCTCTCTGTGACATCTATAGACCCGATGAACATCAAAAAGGATTGGACCAAGCACAGAACCTTATGGCTTGATACTGAAAGGCACTAACTATATCATAGTGGATAGAGGGCTGGCTTCGGAATGAGAAAGGTCTGGGTTTGACTTCCTTGATAGGAACATACTAGGTTTATGAATTGTATGCAAAATGGAGATAATAATGATGATTCTGTTTTCATAGAGTTGTTATAAAGATCAAGAGAAATAATGTATTAATGGGTACCGCAAAGTGTTATCTAAATGCCAATTATTATTATTGACATCAAGTGACTAATCAATAATTTTGATGAGTTATGATTTCATCTAACTGTACTGTGCTCATATTAGCTTTATAGGGAAAATATGAACAAGTAAAAACTTTACTGTGCTTCAGCTTTTTTCCCCTATATTTTCCTTACAAAGATAATATGAGATACTTTGTCAAATTACTCACTTAAATCAAGATCCATTACATCTGTGGTATTCCCTTGACATACCAGTTTGATAACTTTCTCAAAAAGAGGAAATGAGGTAGTTTGGCACAACTTACTGTCAGTGAATCTGTGCTGACTCCTAGTGATATAACTTCCCTTCCTAGGTAGTTACAACACATCGATCTAAAGATCTGTTGGAATTCTGCCAGGCATGGACTTCAAGTTTACCAGTTTGCAGTTTCCAGAGTTCACTTCCCTCACTTTTGGGGGAAAAACAAAGAATGGTACCTTTGCCCTTCTCCAGTTTTCTGGCACCTGCCCATGCTTCATGAATTCTCAGAGATTACCCAGTTCTGCAATCTCATTTCCCACTTCCTTTAGCGCCCTGGTATGTAATTTGTCTAAGCCTGTCACCTTGACCCCACCTTGGGTCCTTTCCTATTCTAATCTTGTCTCTTTAGGGCTTTAATTTCTTCTTCATAGTATTTGTTTTACACTTCAGAGTTTGAAGGCCACTTTTTGGATGGAGTAGAAAGTCATATCTTTTTGATGATTCTCTCAGGATCATACATTAACATTACAGTTTATCCCTCAGGCAACTTTCCAGTCCCATTCTTATTCATCTTACTCTGAGTATCACTAAAAAGAGATCTTTTTTAAAAAAAAATTGTGCTTAGTTTGTCTTGCAAGCCTCAGCTCTTTGCAAGTTTATTTTTTCCCAGATTTATGCAGTCTTTTGTATTTTTCCTTGTTTGTTGCCTTCTCTCTTCTGTATATCATTTTTTAATAAACTCAAGCTCGTCAAAGAGCTTCCTGTGTAGTCACATTGTTTCCTTTAGACTCCTTTCCTCTTATTTTCTCTATCAGAGGCCTTTGCCATTGTATTGTCAGAATGTATCTAACCTCTTGGATGGTCCTTTTCTTTACCTGTAATATTCTTCAATTGTAATATTGAATTAGATGATTTCTAAGATTTTTTCCAGCTCTAAAAAGAATAATGTAGCTCTCGAGCCACATTCACTTTCTCTCTTTGAGTTTCTGTGGGGATTTCAGCTATTCTTTAATTTTTAAAATCTGCTTTCATAGAATAGGAGTTACCTGTTTGATTATACCCAATTTTCTTTCTCTTTAAATATTATAAATTTGAAAATGGTATGATCATTTCCCTCTAAGTTTTCAGTGTTTTTCATAGCCCCAATTAATTGGTCAGAATTAAGGTTAGAGTAGCAATTCCTATCATTGTTGCCTTTGCCTTCTGATAAGTGAATTAATTTTATTCAGATATCCAACCTCATTTGTGTGCGTTTTTCCTAATGACTGCTTAATGGAACTGAAAACCTACCTGGCACATTGAAATAATTTGGGGAGGTAATAAAACACTTTTATTTACATTATGGGTAACTATAAATTCAAGGAAACATAATACCATGTCAAAGTTTGGATGTTGCCAGCTGATTTGAGGGGGAAAAAGTTCTCTTTTGGAAGAACTCCTTGAATTGTATTTCACATCCAAAGATTCTGCTGTTATTGGCTTTATTTCCTATAGACACAAGTCCAGTTAAAAAGAACAATTTGTGTTCTACAATTCTTTCCACGTTTTCAATTATCTGGACAATTTTAGTGGCTCTTGTCGTGTCTACCACTTGAAATAAAAAAAAATGTTTCCTCCTGCTTAATGCTATCATGAAACAAGAGAGTAGCCTTCAAACAGAAATAGCGACCACTTGTACTTAGCCATCTATTTTCTTTTTTTCTAGTCTTTTGGAACACATGAATTTATATTCTTTTAGGAAAGCAAACTTTCTAAGTAATATGCAAGGTGAAATCAATCATAAAGTTGAAGAACAATATATGTTCAGCTTGTTGCTGTAGTTAAAAGATGCTTGTTTCATAAAAAGGTACAGTTGTAAAGTAATTTTTGTTTGTACAAAAACTTTTAAATTTGATATAATTAAAGTCATTCATTTTACATTTTGTAATGTTCTCTATCTCTTACCTGCTCTTAAATACCTTCCTTTCCCACATATCTGAGAGGTTATTCTATGTTTCCCTAATTTATTTATAGTCTTTATATGTAAGTCATTTACTCATTTTTGAATTTATCTTGGTATATAAGGTGTAAGATGTTGATCTAAACCTAATTTTCCCTATACTGTTTTCCACTTTCCCCCAGCAGTTTTTGTCAAATAGCGAGTTCTTGTCCCAAAGGCTGGGATCTTTGGGTTTATCGAACACTAGCTTGCTGAGGTCATTTACCCCTAGTCTATTCCACTGATCTTTCCTTCTGTCTCTTAGCCAGTACCATATTGTTTTGATGAGCACTGCTTTATAGTACAGTTTAAGATCTGATACTGCTAGGCCACTTTCCTTCACATTTTTTTTCATTCTATGCCTTATTATTCTTGTTTTTTTGTTCTTTCAGGTGAACTTTGTTATAATTTTTTTCTAATTATGTAAAAAAGTTTTTTGGTAGTTTGATAGGCACAGCACTGAATAAGTAAATTAATTTGGGTAGGATTGTCATTTTTATTATATTAGCCTGTCCTATCCAGGAGCAATGAATGTTTTTCCAATTATTTAGATCTAGTTTTAATTGTGTGACAAGTGTTTTGTAGTTGTGTTCATATAATTCCTGTATTTGTCTTGGTAGACAGATTCCTAAATATTTTATATTGTCTACTGATTTTAAGTGGAGTTTCTCTTCTAACTCTTGCTGTTGGGTTTTGTTGGAAATATATAGAAATGCTGATGAATTATGTGAGTTTTTTTTGCACCCCACAACTTTGCTAAAGTTGTTAATTATTTCCACTAGCCTTTCAGTTGATTTTCTAGGATTCTTTAAGTAGACCAACATACCATCTGCAAAGAGTGATAGTTTAGTTTCCTCATTGCCTATGTAAAGTAACTTTTGACCTGCTCTCAATGAGCAGGCAAATAGTGGAATTCCTGTCCATTCTATATAATATCTGTATATACAACTGGACTTCCAGTCTAGTTCCCATCAAGAAGATCAGGATTCAAGGTTTGGTCTCAAATTCAGGATTTGGCTAACTAGACTTTGGATTTAGAGAGGTAAAAGATATCTGCAACCTAACTTCAGAGTTTCTCGATATACTTAACTGCATTGTTATTTAGCTAAACTGGATCTGTCATCCCTTTGAATTGAGACACCTTTTAGATAACAAACTTTTAATTTCTCTTCCATTATTATAACTTACTGTCTTTCCCCCTTCTTTTTTTTTAATCCTTATCTGCCATTTTAGAATCAATACTACATATTGGTTCTAAAGCAGAAAAATAGTAAGGCCTAGGCAATGGGGGTTAAATGACTTGCCCAAGGTCCCACAGTTAGGAAGTGTTCGAGGCCAGATAGGAACTAGGAAATCCAATTTCTGTGTCTGAAGCCATCTAGCTGCCTCTCCCCACTTTCCCCTTGTTCTGGTTGTACCTTCCCTTAGACCTCATCAAAACCTCGATTCTATCAACTTCTCCCTATTTGTTCAGTGTATCAGTCATCTTCTGATTTTACTTGCTACCCTACCCAACTGGACACCCTCTCCTAGTCAGACATATCGATGAGACGATCCAGCACTCTAGAAACCCTTGTCCTTTTGACCTTCTACCATATCAACTTTGCTAGCCCTCGGTCTTGGATAACTCCCACTTTCTGTTCTCTACACTCCAGGCCCTCCAAGCACTGTTGGAGAAAGTCGCCAAACCAGGCTCATTGGATCTCTTACAAATTCATGCTAGTCAACCTTAGCTGAGACCTCACTGCTTCTTGGCAGTCCTTTCAATCATCTCATTAACTCCCTATCACATTACACACAGTGGCTATTCCAGTCTTCTTTCACTCTCCTAAGCCCCTAGTCCATCAGATTCCCTGTTAGCAGATTTCTTTCTTTATTGAAATCAAAGCCTTAAATATGTACTTTCTTTACTTTTGTTTGTTGGTACCTTAAAACATCTCTACCTTCTCACACTTTCCCTTTTTTTCCCTAGCTCATATTCTTTCTGCCTTTGACCAATCAAAATCCACTTAGTAAGCATATATAGGAACTGTGCTAAGAACTTGGGGAAATAAAAAGAAAAACAATTCTTTCCCTCAATGATCTTACATTCTAATTTGAGGGGACCATGTGTGTTGTGTGTATGTATATATGTCCAAATATGCATATATAAAATAATTCAATCAACAAGCATTTATTAAGTGATTACATGTGAATAAACACTGGAGATAAAAATATAAATAATGAAACAATTCTTACTTTCTTAATTCTAATAAGGTAACAAATAAATAAATATTTATTATTTATTATATTTATAATATATGTATAATATATCATATACATATTATTTATTATATAAATTTAATACATTTTATTTACTAAATTACAGGTGTCCTAAAGTCTAGAAAACTTTGCCAACTTTTATAAGAATATGACCTATTCCTTTATTGATAAGTGTTAAAAGATATGAATAGGCAGTTTTTGAATGAAAAAAATCAAAGCTATATAATTGTACAGCAATATGAAAAAGAAATGCTTTAAATCATTACTGATTAGAAAAATATAAGTTAAAACATCTGAGGTAATATCTCACACCTCTCAGATTGTCTAAAATGATAAAAGAGCAAAATGACATGTTGTAGGAGATATGGAAAAATGGGGACATTAATACACTGTTGATGGAACTATGAACTGATTTAACCATTTTGGAGAACAATCTGGAATTATGCCCTAGAAGTTATAAAAGTTTGATCCAGCAATACTACTATTAGGACTGTTTCCCAAGGTGATCAAGGGAAAAGGGAAAAGAACCTGTAATGTTCTAAAATGTTTATAGCAGCTCTCTTTGTAGTGGCAAAGAACTGGGAATTGAGAGGATGTCCATCAATGGTGGAATAAGTCAGGGAATACAATTATGATAGAACACTACTGTGCATTAAGATGTGTTGAAGAGTTTAATTTTAAAAAACATGGAAAGGACTATATGAAATTATGAAGACCAAAATGAGCCAAATCAAGAGAACATTATATACAGCTACAGAAATATTCTTTGAAGAATAATTGTGAATATCTACTTACAAAGAAAGAACTGATAAATAGAAACAAGCAAGACATAGTTTTATATTTACACACACACACACACATATATATGTTATATACATATACACATATATCTAACTATCTGTCTATCTACCTACCTACTCAAATCATGCCTTCTGTAGTGTGAGGAAAGAAGGCAAGTAAATATCTGGGAACTTTAATGTAACAAACAAATTTTAAAAAACTTTTAGTGCAGTTTAAAGCTTTAATAGCTTCAGAAGCATAAATGCTACAAACTTACGAAAATATAATTTGAAAGTTTAATTATATTATACATAAACAAATTATATATATTTCTTTTATACTTATTTTGTGAATTTTGAATAATAAACTAACATTTTTCATTTTAACAAGATGGGGCATCCTGTCTTATGTGACTGTTTCTGCATAACACTGCCTCACAGTGATGGACTGGTAAAAGTTTGCTCACTTGGCTATCTGAGGCACCCGGTCTATATATGTTGTAGATGTTTTCTTGTGGGGTGATATCAACACAATCTTACATGCATCCAAACCTCATTCTTTTCATGTTCTTATGGCTCAGATTATAATCCTTTCTGTCAATGAGCAGTAGCTAATGAAAGTTTTTACAAGTTAGGAAATAAACTAGAATGATCTATGGCAAAAGGTGATGCTTATATTAAATTTTAATGGGAAACATCAATATTTTAAAATTTTAAGTAATTAACCTTTCAATTGTGTTTTATAAAATGGTAGCATTTATATTTCTGAAGATATTCAAGTTTAGGATTGTACTAAGACTTTTGGGATGCTCTGTCTCTCTGTCTCTTTCCCTGTCTCTCTCTCCATACATACGTACATATAATAAATACAAATAAATATAAAAAAAGTTTTGTAGGGTGTGCACTAGAAGTCAGGGGAATCAGGAAAGGCTTTATGTTCAGAGGTTGAACTTTGTCCTTGGTGCATCCATAGCCCAGATTTTATTCTTTCCTCTCTCCTACTTGGCTTTTTCCTATTGACTAGGCCCACTCACAGAACTTCAGGCTTTACTGTCTCTCTCCTCTCTCTGTAGTAAATACTTAAGTCTCCCCAATCGTTAAAACAAACTAGAGAAAATCCAAAAGGAAACAAATGAAAACAAAAAAAAAGAAATGAAATAAAACAAACTTCCCCTCACTACTTTCTTTTACCATAAAACTTCTAAAAGCAAAATATATTTCTTGTTAGCTTAACTTTAAACATCAGCAGAATCCATTCAACACACATCACAACTATTCATATTTGATTATATAAATTTCATTATGTAAAATATTTGAAGCATCTTATCAATTACATTGTATTCCTTTAAACTGCGGGCAGCTAGGTGGCACAGTGGATAGAGTGCCAGGCCTGGAGTCAGGAATACTCTTCTTCCAGAGTTCAAATCTGGTCTCAGACACTACCTCTGACCTTGGATAAATTCACTTCACCCTATTTATCTCAGTTTCCTCATCTGTAAAATAACCTGGAGGAGGAAATAGCAAACCACTCTACTTTCTTTGCCGAGAAAACCTCAACTGGGGTCACAAAGCATAGGATACAACTGAACAACAATAAAAGAATTCTGAGAGTCAGAAATAAGGAGAGTTTATGTTCCAGAGAATGGGACTCCTGTGCAAAAGTGTTTTTTCTTATTCCAATCCATCCTATAGATTGCTATCAGTTTAATACTCTGAAAGCATATCTTGTGCTATTTTATTGCTCAGAACAAAACCAAAAAACATTTTAATAGCTGTAGTTTGGCATATAGGATAATTATTCTGTCCTAACTTTCTCTTAGGTTCTTCCTTTCTTTTGTTTACCTCATACTCTAGTCAGAGTCAAGTCTGAGCATTACAACCTCCAGACAGTGTTTGAACATCGCAACCCACATGGTCTGGAAATTAGACTTCCTGGGCTGTTACTATCCATAATAGTTTTTATAAGGTATACTTGTATCACATATGACTTGACTTCTCACAAAACAAGGCCAGAGGAGTACTTTTGGGCACTAACTTGTGCATTTATTTAAAATGATATTAAAATGTGTCCTTTATTGAACAACTCCTTTTTGTTTTGTATCCTAAGAAGCTGCCTACCTTGCTTACCCTGAGTCCTGGCTCTGATTCCAGTCGATCTGAATTACTGCATTCATTCAACAAATATTTATTAAGCTCATTTGCTAAGCAGAGTGCACTGTGCTAGGCACCAGGGAAGATACCAAGTTTAGATAAGACACAGTCCCTTCCTTCATGAAGCCTTTTCTAAGCCGCACTGGAACCAGACTTTCTTGTCTCCATACTTTTCCTAATAGTCTGCTCCTAACCCCATGCTCTCTCATCTTATCCTTTAAAGCTGGACTCAAAGCTTCCTTGGCTTTCTTTTTTCTATTTCCCTCCTCCTCCTCCTCCTCCTCCTCCTCTTCCTCCTCCTCCTCCTTCTTGTTCTTGTTCTTCTTCCTTCATCATCATCATCATCTTCTTATTATTAATAAAAGCTCTTATCTTCCATCTTGGAATAAATACCATGTATTGATTCCAATGCAGAAGAACAGTAAGGACTGGGCAATGGGGAATTAAGTGACTTGCAGTATCTGAGACCAAAGATCTCCCATCTCTAAGCCTGGCTCTCAATCCACTGAGCCATCTAGCTGTCTCCCTCTCCTGCCTTGATGTTTTAAGTGAGAAATAATCTGTCCCTTGTGAACTACCCATGCACTTATGATTCCTTGCATATTTTATCTTATATTCTGGTTAAATGTGCATATTGCTTTATCCAGATACAAAGCTGAAATTGGAAAGACGAGTGGAAAAGGTGGTGATTTTTAGGTGAAACAGAAAATGAGAAGAGAAGGGAAATCAGAGGTAAAGGAAATTAGAAAGTGTATGGTGACTAGGTTAAGGTCCTTGAATCTAAAGGGAAGACCTTAGTCTTGTTCTATTTCTCCAGCTGAATTGAATGAATGTGCAATACAGCATGGCTAGCTCTAATTCATTATAGATAGTTCCAACTTAGCAGTAGTAATAAAACATATTCATACTTGGGATGACACGGCCAAATTAGGACTGGGGAAAGAGGAGTTTAACAACAGCATTCTAGAGTTAGGTTTATAGGAAAATAATAAAAATTGTAAATGCCCAAACTCCACACACACACACACACACACACACACACACACACACACACACACACACACCCCTTCTGAAAATACACTTAATTTGCTAACGAGTCAGATTAGGATTCACTCTAAACAGAAACTGGATATCACACAGTATTTTCCTGAGGTTGCATGACAGCTTCCTCTTCTTGCTATCCCAGCAAGCCTAGATTTTCCTTCATTACTATGGTTTCTGTTCCCTAACATGGTATGACACCTAGCCCTAACTCTTGTGGACTCCCATAGAATGAAAGATTAGACCCAGGAACCAAGTCAATACAAACTGAGTAGCAGTATGAAATGAACACTTGCTCCAGGACAAAGCAAATTTCACTTCGATAGAGGAATATTTGAGTCATTCCCTGAAGCTTTTCAATGGTGGTTGACATTTATGCAGCATTTTAAAGTTTTACAAAGTGTTTAAAATACATTATCTCATTTAACTTTCGTACCAACTCTGGGACATAGGTAAGTAACCACAGGCATTATTTTATAGATGAGGAAACAGAGATGAGAATAGAGAGTAAGTGACTGTCCAGGGTCACCGGGAAGCAAAAGGGGATAGATAACCATATTCAGGTCTCTCAAAACTTCATTCCACAGCTTCAGAGGGGGTGAACACCATTCAGGAGCTCCCTTTGTAGCGAGGTGGAGGTAGGAGAAGCAATCAATAAGGTAGTTTTAAGGGGAAAGAATTAGGAGACCAGCGAGGTGGCTCAGTGGACAGAGAGTCTCATGCTCTATTCCTTTCATCCTAAGGAGGTTTCTTCATTGTCAGAATTCTAACAGGTTTCTTACAATATCTAATGAGGTCAGGCACATTGGTACCTTTGTTACCGACTTTTATTTGGATGGTAATCTTGTTTTCAGGTAGAAAAATTGAGTGAATTAGAAGTTTTCTTAGCTTTCTATTGGACAGAATATTTATAATCCATTTGAGAAAACTAAAAATATATTTTATGTTCACTGAACAAAAGAACAAAGGTATTTATTTAGGATATGAGCTAGAAAGCAGAGCTTGTAAATAAAAGACCAAGTACATGCCCTGCATATGAAGTGCTCAATAAATATTATTTAGTTACGATGATATTTCCTTCAAATGTAATTTTTTCCACATTCCTTTTTTGCCAAATAGAGACATCCATGGTCCTTTTTAACATTGGTTGTATGCCAAAAAAATAAAATAAAATTGTTCACTTTGGCCAATTTGCTTCCATTCACCCATCCCTTATTTTCCCTGTGTTTGGAAAATCTACAACAGCATAAATATAACACATTGATTATATTTTTTAACTTCCCTATTCATTAGTTTGGCTTTGTGCAAAAAGCATATTCAAAAAATGGACCCAAGGAAAATATTGTGGACACCAGGGACCAAGTGCACAATTACATCTTTCTCTGTGAAGGCAGCAGGGGAGATTGGAGGTAGAAGTTACTGTTTGCATTCATCTTTTTTTTTTCCTTCCATATTTTTAATAGGATGAAACCATTTATTTATTGGCTGCTTGGAGGAGAGACAAATAGAAGAACTTTGTAAATTCTCCAGTCCCTCTTCTAAGACATACCTCGAGCCAATCTTTTTTTGTTGTTGTTGTTGTTAGGAGAAGACCTCAAAAGGCTTGGAAGCAGTCTTCTTCATCCAAATATCTGAATAGTGAGCTAAAGTCCCTTTGTTTAGAAAGTAGATTGGATAATAATTCATGAGTTCACAATACCCTTAGGGATGGACTGGAAAACTCTGAAGCCCTATAGTTAGGCAAGGTTTGAGAGAATGGATCATGGGGATGTGCCATTACAATTCTTCCCTGTAAGCTTCTAATTTCATTCCATAGCATCGGAGTGGGTAAACACCATTCAGGAGCACCCTTTGTAGGGAGGTAGAGGTAGAGAAGTAATCGAATGGGTAGTATTAAGGAAAAAGAATGAGGAGGGCAGTTAGGTGGCTCAATGGACGGAAAGCCAGGTTTAGAGGCAGGAGGTCTGGTTCAAATTTGACTTCAGACACTTCTAGCTGTGTGACCCTGGGTAAGTCACTTTGCTTGAAATTATCTAACTGTTATTACTTTTCTGCCTTGGGTTCAACACTTAGTAATGATTATAAGACAGAAGGTAAGGGTTTAAAAAAAAAGAAAGAAAAGAATTAAAACACAGTACAGGAGGGCATGGACAAGTGTTTCAAAGGTAGAAAAGTTATGCCTAGATTATAATTTACACTATTGGGAATAGTACCCATATTGATAGGGCATCTAGGTGGTGCAGTAAATAGAGAGCTAAGCCTGAAGTCAGGAAGCCTCACCTTCCTGAGTTCAAATGCTTCAAATACTTACTAGCTGAATGCTCTTGGGCAAGTCATTTAACCCTGTTTCCCTCAATTTCCACATCTGTAAAATGAGCTGGAGAAGGAAATGACAAATTATGCCAGTATTTTTCACAAGAAAACTCCAAATGGGGTCATGAATTGTCAAACATGACTGAAACGACTGAAGAGAAAAACTGTATCAATGAGATCTTGGACCCATGGAAACACGTTTTAGATATACTGTTATTCATTTCCAATTGTCTCCTCCTTATCTCTTTGCAATTTTGTCTTTTGTAATTTTGTATTTTCTTCTTTTAACTTTTTGTGATTCTCCCCCCCCCCACTAGGTTATAAGTTCCTTGAGTTCAGAAATAGGGTATTATCTGTTTTGCCCCCATCTCTGATGGTGTCTCGCACACTGTAGGCATTCAATTTGTGTAAGCCCAGAAAGAGTAGCTGTTTTTGAAGCAGAGGCAGCAATGTTCTTGGAAAATCATTTGGTAGAAGATAGGGAGGCAGCTAAGTGGAACTGAGAAAGCTCTGGGTTTGGACATAGGAGGATCCGAGTTCAAATTTCGTCTTAGACGTAGTAGCTGCATGACTACGGGTAAGTCACAACATCTGTCTCTCTCGGTTTTCTTACGTGTAAAATAGGAAGAATGATAGCATTTACTTCCCAAAGCGATGGTGAGGCTCAGACAAGATAACATTTGGAGAGCTTAGCATAGTGCTTGACACCTAACAGGCATTTAATAAATGCTTAGAAAAAAAATTCCGGTGCCCAGTTAAAAAGCTTGGGGAATCTAAGTATTCTATATGGTTTTGAGTGAATTAGGTTCTTGGTAGAATCTGCTTTTATTTATTTACACATTCATCATTAGTCAATGGATCCAAGATCTCACTGATATAACAGTTTTTCTCTTCAGTCGTTTCAGTCCTGTTTGACAATTCACGACCCCATTTAGAGTTTTCTTGCTCATTTGTTTCAATTTCAAGACCATGAAAATATTTGCCGTTACAAAGTGAAATGGAATAGGAAAGGTGTGTTTTGTTTTGTTCTGTTCCCAACTCCCATTCCTTCCCATGATTAGAGAATGAGCTGTTACAAATGGGACTAATTATAGACGTCATAATAAAAATTACATTGGCAATGACATAAAATGACTTATTTACCAATTGGCATATATGACATGGACCTTCCCCCAGGATTTCGTGGCATTAATTGCTTCAGTCTGAATGGTAATCATTGCCTTTGTATGCCACCAGGAGTAACAGCTGGCTCCTTGAGCCAGTAAACAAAACAAAACAAAACAAAAACCTGGTACCAGTTTTCCAGAATGTTAGCTGCTGCAACAATCAGGTTGTTACTGAATGTCGCTCATAGCCAGTCCTTTACTTTTAAATTCTGGTAGCTAGCATTTATATAGCGCTTTGAAGTTTGCAAAGAGATTCAAAAGTATGATCTCATTTTATCCTGACAGCCCCAATAGGTTGCTATTATTACCCCCACTTTAGATGATTAAATTGCAAAATATTTATCTTTCATCTTTTGCTAAAGAAATATAAATGACAAAAGAAACATATGACTTACACTTATCACACACACACATATATATGTATGTGATTTGGGGTTTAGGCTTTAAAAGATCACTCTAGCAAAAATGAATAATATGGAAATAGATATCAAGTGAGAACATTTGGACAACCCAGTGGAATTGCTTGTCAACCCTGGGAGGAGGAGGGAAAAGGGAAGGGAAAGAAAATGAATCAAGTAAACATGGAAACATTTTTAAAATAAATAAAAAAATTAAAAAAGATATAAATGAAAGTCAACCTAGAATGGAATATGGGTATTTCTTTGCATTTTTAGTCCTATCAGTGTTAGAGTCAATAAAAAGTGGCATCCACAGTTCTGCTTTTTGGAAAATGACAAACATCCCCCCCATGTCAATCAAGACATATGTACCAATAGGCCAAGGCTGTGAGTGTAGATATAAAGAAAAGGGATAAGAAAGGAGATTTATGGAAAGAAGCAGGTTACAGCAGGATTGCAGAATTTCAGAACTGGGAGGAACCTTAGAGATCAGATAGTCTAATCTCCATATAACATAAATGAGAAAAATGATATCCAGACAGTTTAAATAACCTCCTGGAGGGCATAGTTATTTCCTGTAGAGTTGAAATGAGAACTCAGGTTTTCTGACTCCTAGTTCAGTGCTTTCTTCTACCTGGGAACTTAAACAGCCTTTGAGGAAGCAACTGGAATACTAAATTGTTCATGTCATCATGCTAGTTAACACCGTAGAATCACGTAATTTTTATAGATGGGGGCAATAAAAGATACCTGGTCCAACACCTTTATTTTATAGATGTGGAAATAAATCTTAGATGGAGTGATATTTTTAAGATTGTATGGTCAAAGGGGCAGCTGGGTAGCTCAGTGGATTGAGAGTCAGGCCTAGAGATGGGAGGTCCTAGGTTCAAATCTGGCCTCAGACACTTCCCAGCTGTGTGACCCTGGGCAAGTCACTTGACCCCCATTGCCCACCCTTACCACTCTTCCACCTAGGAGCCAATACACAGAAGTTAGGGTTTAAAAAATGTAAAAAAAAATTATATGGTCAGGGAGCAGCCAAGTAGCTCAGTGGATAAAGTTCCAGGCCAGGAGTGGGGAGGATTTCGGTACAAATCTGGCCTCAGACACTTCTAGCTCTATGACCCTGTGCAACTCATTTACCTAACTGCCTAGCTAGCCTTTATTGATCTGCCTTAGAATCAATAGGGTCCTTTCTACTTAGTATTGAGTCTTAGTCAGAAGGTAAGGGTTTAAAAAAAAAAAAGATCTTATGGTCCATAAATATGGAAGCTAGAATTTGAACACCAGCCTTCTGAATCCAAGAGGATTTGTTTTGCATTATTTATACTGCTCAAGTATATAAAAATTAGATAAATAAAAAATATATATGTATATACAATACGGTCAAAATATTTATGTCTTTCACTAAAGAAAGTATAAGTGAAAGTCATCCTAGAACGGCATCTGAGTATTTCTTTGCATTTTTTGTTGTGTCAGTGTTAGAGCATATAAAAAGTACCTTCCACAGCTATAGATGTATTACAGTTCTATGGACACAATTCAAACATGTAATACCCCAGATAAGATATGAGAAAGTGGTTGAACTTCTTCTGAACAATTGCTTTAGGGTGATGAGGAATTTTTGTGGGGCACTATTGTTTGAAAGTTCTCCAGAACACCTGGGGAAGAGAATTTTAAGACTCTCACTGGATAAATTGCTGGCTTTGGCATTAGGAAGATGTTGAAGATGAGTTCAAATCCAGGCTCAGACATTTATTAACTATGTGACTCTAGGCAACTCATGTAACTGCTCCTAGTCTCAATTTCCTTATCTGTGAAATGGGAGTAATAATAGTATTTATTTCCCAGATTTTTTGTGAGGATAAATAGAGAAATATTTATAACGCATTTTGTAAACCTTAAAGAGATATATAAATGTTATCGATGATGATGATGATAATGATGATGATGATGATGATGATGATGATGAAAATGATGTGTTAGACAAAAGCCCAAAATGCATTAGATAGAAAATAAATTATTCACAATCCAGGAAATGATTAGAGGAGGTAACACCCTATGAAATAGGATCAAAGTAAAAGGGGCATAGAACAAAATTAAAAAAAAAAAACTCTCATAGAAAGTTCCAGAATGGAGCATGTGAGGGAAATGCAAAGCATATGAGTGTATTTTGAAATAGAATTTTAGCCAAACATAAGGAGCAGTGCCAGTTTCCTTCCATGGCAACTGCTTCAGTGGACAGTGAAGCTACCATAATAAGCGTCACGCTTAATTGTTTCAGTAGTTCAGTGATGTCAGTGATATGGGTAATCCCATTCACAATTTCCCATCCTTTGAGACATTTGTCCATGCCTTCCCAAATATCCTTCCTAGAGAAAGCCTGTCCCATACATTAGAGGTCTTTCTCCAGGTCCTTTAACATTCTGTGAATAACAGGGCATCCCTTAGGCTAGGCATGCTTTTCTCTTGGTTCTCCTCACAGGAATGACTTAGATCCTTTTCTGATCATATAGTGCTTGGGTGTTACCTTTCAGGCTAGTTTTTGAATGTAAGCCATGCTTGGTGATATGTTACACCCACCATTTATCTCTCCTGCTCTTTGGGTTACTTTGCAACTTTGATTCTTTGGAAATCATGGCATATTTCATAATGACACACACTCACCAGAAGGCCTGGCTAACTAACATAGCCAGAAAATGTCCAATTGTGAATGAATTCTAGTGAAACTAAAAATTAAAATGTCTGAAACCACTGAACAGGAAATAAATGACAACTAACATGACTCCAAACACAAAGATGGGGAGCTCATCATGCCTTAGAAAAGGATGAGAGCTTTGTAAATTTCCTCTAATGTTCTGGGTCAACATTGACTTCTTTTCTCCACTTTTAGTCTTAGCTTGACCATCCCCAAGTAGCTAAGTTAAGAGTCTTTCTGTTGAAGGTAATGGTTTTCATTCCAGTCTAGATTTATGAATCAATGCAACCAGCTATAAAGTTAACAATACAGAGAATTAGCCTTTGAACACTGAGTGCACCAAAGCATTACAAAGCAAGGCAAACAAGTCTAAATTATTCCGAAGTTTAGCTCTTCACTTTTCACAACTCCTTGTAAATTCCAAAACAGATTAGTACCAGGACAGGACTTTTTGGCACACATATGTGAAGACAGGCCATAAAAACAATTTCCTGAGTCATACCCTAGTGCAATTCCTACTAAAAGGAGATCTCCTCCCTTCCTTTGACTGAGAATTGTACCACATAGCAGGGGAGAGCTGTGTAAAACTATTTTCTTCTTCCTGTTTCAGAACTGGGAGGCTCAATCAAACTATCTCAATAGAAATATTAATGAACTAAAAGTTAACGTTCTTTATGAGCTCTTAGCAATTACTCTCAGGCCATCCTAACAGTTCTCACTCTATTCAATCAATAAACACTTATTGAAAACCTGATATGTGGCAGGCACTGTGTTTAGCCCTGGGAGTAAGAAGAATGAGAAAAGACAGTCCCTGGTCTCAAGAAGTTCAGAGTCTACTGAGAGTTGGATGCTAATGAGTCAATCTCAGATCAGAATTTTTTATGGAAATACTTCTTGGACCTGTTGGGAGAAGAACTCAGATTATATAGGTAGGTAGTGTAGGATAATAGAATCATAGATAATGATAAATCTGGAAGGAATTTCATGACCCATCTGGTTCAAAACCTTTGTTTTAGAGATTAAAAGAAAGAAATGATTCATTTCATTTATTTATTTATTTTAATAGCAGAGGAAACCAGTCAAAGAAGTTAAATGATTTTCCTCCCTGTGAATCTTGTACACGTTGATGTACACGTTGAGTACCTTTTCTTCCTTTTATTTAACTACTTTGTTTTTGTTAGGTATTTATTCTGTGTATGCTTCTCCATGTGCATATTGAATTGATGAATACAGCTTGTTTCCATATAAGTTGTCATTCAAATAAGATTTGTAGATGAAAAAAATTAATGTTAGAACATAAGCTCTCCAGGTGTTGTAGCCCAAACCTGTAATCTCAGCTATGGGGGAAGATGAGGCTGATAGACTTGGAGTTCAGGAGTTCTGAGCTCTAGTGAGCTATGTCCCCACTGTTTGGTATTAATATGGGGAGCCCTGGGGAGTAGAGGGCATCAGACTATCTACAGAGGGGCAAATTGTTATAGGCAAAAAATCGAGCAATGAGGTGGGCAGCTAGGTGGTGAAGTACACTGGGCTTTGGAATCAGGAAGATTCACCTTCGTGAATTCAAATCTGACTTCAGTTACTGGCAGGGTGACCCAGGGTGACTGACTTCATTCTGTTTGCCTTATTTTTCTCACCTGTAAAATGGACTGAAAAAGGAAATGACAAGCCATTTTAGTATCTTTGCCAAGAAAACACCAAATATGGTCACCAAGAGTAGGACATAGCTGAACGACCAAAAAAAAAAAAAATCAAGTAGGTCAAAGTTTCTGTGGGTCAGAGCCTATGAGTAGCTCTTGTACTTCCAGCTTTGGTGACACGGAGATCTGGCATACAAAAAAAAATTGATTAAGAATATATGCTTCTTGAGGGCAGAGACCATATCCATAGGACTTTGCCCATGCCCACCATATATTAGGTTGATTGGTTCATTGCCTAAGGTCACTTTCAAACATAAGAGGAAAAGGACTCAAATGAATACTCTACCTTCAATGCCCTTTCCACTGTTCTACTCTTCCTTTATTACTCAGCTTGGGCATCTACCCACCCCCCCTCTTACCCCCCATAACTCATACTACATGAGTCTCAAGGCAAAGTAAAGTACTAGATAATGCTGCTAACTTTGACGTGTTGACCAGGGGCCATTCACCAGGAAACTCACAGAATTGTTTTCAGAACTATTGATTTATATCTTCTCTATTTGCAATATGTTGGGTAGTTTCCTTTTTAGTTCTCACTTGGCTCCATTGAAGGAGGTTTGTATCATTAATTTTTTTCAAGATATTATGAAAAAAGAGACATTTTGGTATAGTGGATATTCAGGAAGACCTGTGTTCAAATTCTATCTCTGATAATACTGACTGGGTGACTGTAGACTAACTTGATCCCTTAGTCTCTGAGACACTAAATTACCTAGCAAGGGCTGATGGGTATTAACAGAAGGAATATCTTTATTGAGCTATGCAAAGAAATCACAATTTTGGTCCTAAAAGCAAAAAGAAAAGAAAAATCATCCTAAAATTTAAAGTGAAATGGTCCCAATTTACATGTATGAATAATGGTCAGAAAAGGAGAATCTTTGGTCCCTAGGGTACTGAGCTGCTATCACAACTGCTAGAATATGTGATACTATCGTTACTTAGGAATATGAAAACCCTGCTTCCATGGTGGAGGGGGAACATTTATTAAGCTTTTGCTACATGCCAGGCACTGTGCTAAGCACTTTACATGTATTGTTTCCCTGAAAGGTGGGTGCTATTATGAGCTCCATTTTGCAAACTGAGGCAAACAAGTTAAATGACTCATCCAAGGTCATACAGATATTAAAACTGAAATCAAGTCTTTCTGGCTCCAGGTCCAGCATTCCATCTTGCATGTCACCTAGTAAAGTATGAATGCTAAAGTCTGAAATTTAGATTTGGGTTATTAATATATTACTTTTTACCTCAATATAAATATTGTTATATTTATATTTTGTTTTATTAGATATTGTATTATATGCTTAATTATATATTACATATAAATTATATAATCAAATTTAAATTATATATTTTATATGTTATAGTTGCGTTATATATAAGTATTGGTATGAATATTAATACATTAATATTAGGAAGGATACCAACTGTTGAAATCAGATTTGTATTAAGAGCCCTTACTTCCTTTGTCCTCTTGTTTTCCAACTTCATGATTATTACTTGTTATGTATCTGAAGAGAAAACCTGAATTTTTGAGGGCCATTTAAATAGCTAATTTGTTTCCTATGAAATTATGACCTGATCTTTTGCAGGAATAGAATTTCAGAAGTGTGCTCTGGTTATATTGGTTGTAAGGTGACTTAAGATTTTCACATATGTCAAGGATCTATGGTTTTGTAGGGGTTGGGGATTGGATTAATTAATTGAATCTAATTAATTTAATTAATGCAGCTCATGATTACTTCATAATTTGTTGTTGTTGAGTCATCTCAGTCATACCTGACTCTGTGACCCCATTTGGAGTTTTCTTGGCAAAGATACTGGAATGGCTTGCCTTTTTCTTCTCCAGCCCATTTTATAGATGAGGAAATGGAAGCGAATAGGATTAAGTGACTTGATCAGTCAGGGTCATATAGCTAGAAGTGTCTAAGGCTAGATTTGAACTCAAAGAAGAGGATTCTTCTGGACTCCAGGTCCAGCTCTCTATTGTAGCACCTAGCTCAGATAAGTCTTAAAAGAAATGACAGCAGCTCAGAGATCTACTGGCTGAACACAAGTCTTTTTGACTTCAGGTTCAGCATTTTACCTTCTACACTACACTGAGATACATTTTGACATTTCTATATCTTAAAATTATTTGCTGTTGAGGAATCTTCTTCCAGTACATAACTAATCTAAGCTAGTAAATATGGTAGACATACAACAATAAATCTACAAGCATTTCATTACATTTATTAAATGCCTTCTAGGTTACCAGGCACAGTCTAGTGGTACCTAGGAAGGGGGCCAGGAGAATCTTAATCTATCGCTGCCTTACTTACTTTTCAAGGATGTTATTGGGCCAAATGACATTTGTAAGCTGTAAACCACTTTTTAAGAGGTCCCTGGATTAAATCTAGCCTTAGACATTTCCCAGCTGTGTTACCCTGGGCAAATCATTTAATTGCAATCGTCTAGCCCTTATCACTCTTCTGCCCTGGAACTAATATTTGATTCTAAAACAGAAGGTAAGTTAAAAAAACACCCTTTATATATTTATAAATATATTTATTTATATTTTTAAATTAATATATTTACATATAATATAAAATAACAAAAATATATTATATTAAAAAACTTTTCTAAATATATTTTTTCATAGCATCATTTAAAAGAATGACACAGTATTGACTTATTTTGGTGCTAACATCACCCTTGTTTTAGATCTACATTCTGCATAGCATATCATGAACTCAACAGATACAATGAAATACTTTTCTTGTCCTTGGAACACCCATTTAAAAAATGCTTTGATTAGATGGGTGACAAAATAAGGTACTCACCCTGGAGAGACTGGGATAGTGTTTTTGTTGCTGAGGTCTGTTGGTTGGGATTTTAGAGAGACCACTGGATTTTTGAAAGAGCCCGTAGAGAAATAAGGGAGCTATTTTCATCTCACTAAACCAGTCTCACTATGCAATTTTGAAAGAAATCATAACTCTTTTGGTCGGTAGATTAACAGGGACAATCATTCATATATTCGAACATACAGAACATTATCCTGGTGTTCTCTATTAGATGGTAAGTTTGTTGAGGACAGGGAGGTCTTATACTTCCCCAGTAATTACTAGGACACATCTAGCATACTGATGATCATAAAGAAGATGCTTAATAAACATTTGCTGTGTGATTGATATTGAAAGGCATGTCTTAGCCCTATGCCAGTGGCCAGGTTTAGCCAGGCAGCAAAGTTTAGTAAGTGTCCATCGGTAGAGGAGTTCTGAGCTAGGTGGCTGAGGTAAAGAATGAAAAAGAATGAGCATCACCCTCCCTGCCCTTAATTTGGGATGTACCTGGGTGACAAGGTTGTTAAGTAATTTGGGGGGCGCACCAGAATCCTGGGTTCATTTTTACTGGCCACAATTCCCCTACCGTGAGAATTGCAATAGAATTGAGGCAATCACCCAATAACTTCAGGGAAAAAAAGAAATCTATGGCTCAATTATCTGGATCCTTCAGGTGAAAGTGGTTTTGGGGAATGAATTACACAGATAATTGCCAAAGTTATTCACTTCCCTTTGTTAATGCAGGCCAGGTCATTGACTCATATTTTAACTTGTGGGAAACCACTCAGCCTCACTGTGAGGCAGACTTCCTTTGGTAATATTTGGACCCATGTCTCCTGAGTGTTGTGAAGAAGATTGATGGGTTATTGTGCACAAGGAACTTCTAGATCTTTGAATCTAAAGAGACTTTCAACATCCCTAAGTGTTTTCTCATTAAGTAGAATTGGCAAAAAAGGGAGCATTTAATTTTCTATGGTTGAAGCAAAAAAAAATCACTCACAGAAGGGTACTTCACATTGAACCGCATTGAAGGTATGATTAAATGTCTCTTATATGGGATCTCTAGCAATCTGTTTGCCATGGGCTAGAAATACAGGCATGCCAATTTTAATTAAAAACCTTATTTTTTACAGACCACTTAAGAGTTTACACTAGGATGAGATGAGCTTCTCACTGACTGAGCTTGCAGCCTTCTGAAAAACTGATGCATCTTTCTTTAAAGGAAGGCAAAGGAGGGGGGAAAATAACCCAAAGCAAATGGTAAGGCCAGAAGGAAGGCCAATCAAAATCCAAGACTGTTCCAAGCCAACTGAGGCGTCTGGTTTCTCTAATTTGGTACACTTCATACTAAAAAGCCCAGTTTGTTTACACTGCATATTTTGAGTTATGTGAAATGCCTTGTCCAAACCTCTGGGTCTGCAGTTTCAGGGGAGCCTGTTTAAATATGACATCGATATCCTATGGCATGACCAATATGAAAAAAGAGACACTTATTATTCATCTCAGAGAGAGCTTAAATATCCACCCTCCTCCCCAATACAGAAGACAACAAATCAATTTCTCCTTACAGGTATCTAGACCCACTCCCACAGAGAGATGTCTCCCAGGTTCCTTACATATACATCTGGCATCCTCATGTATTATTCCAGAAATGGTACATTCAGTTAAGCACTCAAAAAGTAGAAGGAAAGACAAGTATGGAAGGGCTCCACGACCCATTTGAAGTCGTTCTGTCTGGAACAGAAAAGGCAGGATCTTGAACATCTCTATATTTCTAGACTGAATGAGTTCATCTACTCTCAGGACTTAAGTTCTAGAGTATAATTGCTCAATGTGTATCTTTAGCTTTCAGGGATGTTCTGAGGAGTGGTGTTTTTCTTTTTTTTTGTCCATTATGATAATACCTAGTAATGTCTTACACATAGTAGGCATTTAATAAGCTGTTGAATTAGTAGCCTTCAAACTGGTATTTCAGTGTGAGTCCATCTTAAGCTTTCTTCTCTTGGCCCATGTACTATATTTGATGAGGGAGGGTTTCTATTAGGGATAGGGAGGTGATAGGTTAGCCAGTATGCTAGATACACACAAGAAGGGTAAGAAAAAAAAATTTAATGTACAAGAGAAAAAAAAAGTACAGAAATAACCACAAGTAGAACCATTTTGACACAACCTTGTTTAATTACATATGTGTGTAATATAAATATACCTCTCAAAAACCAAGCTAGATAACAGAAATTCATAATTTTTTTAAAAATCCCTTTTCTTGTTGTCTGTGTATTAAATTCTTGGGATTGTTGAAAACTGTTAAGTTTGCTAAAAACCAGAAAAAGTTGAACTATCAAGAGCAGAATTTACCTTGGTTTCTTTTTAGTTATAGTCAACACTTGTGTGGGCCAGGAATATGCCCACCCACAAAGATATATTAAAAATTTTAATAGAACCCTATTAACTCTAGGTTTATAGGATCTGGATCTGGAAGAGACTTTAGAGGGCATCTAGTCCAATTTCTTTCATTTTACCGATAAGGTAAATGAGGCCAAGAGAAGTACAGTAGTTTACTTAAAGTCACACAGTAAATAAACAGTTCGAAATGGATCCTCTGATTCTTGATCCAATGATTTTCACATTACACTATAATTCTAAGCAAATAGCCTCCTCTGATTAGAATTTACTAATCCTCTTAAACTCTTGCTGAGTTTTTAATGGCCTACATCTGTGGTACCTGCATATGCTTTCTTGCTGTACCTAGTGTCTGGGACTTTAGGACTTCCCTTCTAATGCCAGTCATCCCTATTTTTTTCTTCCTTTTTTCCCCCTCCTGCCTTAGCAGACCTCTTAGACTCTATGCCACTTGGGCTCTTCTATTCCTTCCTGCCTTTGCTGACTTCCATGGTATGGACCCCTTGTTTTATTAGGGTTGTAGTATCTTCCAGATATATCCTATTTTGGGTGGACTCCCAATTTTGCTATTACCTAAAGAGTCCTATCTTATGGCTATCTATGAATGGGCATGACAGCTTGCTTAGTGGCTCTCTTTCTTCCAATATTCTTAAATAGTGTATATAGATTGATTTACATATAAATCATATAATTGCTAATTTTTCATCATAACAAGTATGTACTCCTAAGCCTGCCATCCAAAGTCTTCCACACTCTGCCTTCACCTATCTATCCAATTTTATCTAATTTCCAGTCTATGCAGTCTATTCTAGGAAGGTTGGTGTTCTCAATGTCCCTTTAATATTCCTCTTTCATTCATTAGAGTGTAAGTTTCTTATTTAATTCTTTGTATTTGTATCCCCAGAATCTAGCTCCATGCCTGGCACATGGTTTATGTCTAATAAAAGCTCGTTGACTGTTTGAATATATCATGTTTCCATCTCAGACTTTGCTGAGAATGCCCTCCCAGCCACATCTATGCCTATGTAGAGTTTAGTCACCTTTAAAATTTATTTTAAGTGTTATTGCCTTCACAAACCCATCTATTACGTTGTCTTCCCTAGTTCTTCCAGTCAACATTGATCCCTCCTCTTCCTGACATACATATTTGTTACTTGTTTGCATCCAACTTACCACTGAGCTATCATCTTGTATACCATCCAGGGATATATAGTAACTTAATATTTGTAAGTATTACATCCTAACTAGGCTACCAGTTGTTGAAGGGCAGAGGTACAATAGCTTGAGTACTGAACTCTAGAATCAGAAAGATCTGAGTTCAGACAGCTTCAGACACTTGTTAGCTATGACTCTGGACAAGTCATTTGACCTTTGCTTGCTTCAGTTTTCTCCCTGGTAAAAGGGGTGGTAATAAAAGCATCTACCATCTAGAGCAGGGGTTGGCGACCTTTTTGGCCGTGAGAGTCATAAATGCCACATTTTTAAAAATGTAATTTCGTGAGAACCGTACAGTGCTCACAGTGCGCGCTCCTGTAACAGAGCCTGAAAAAAATAGACTTTATGGCTCCTGCAGAAAGAGCCATATCTGGCCCTCAAAAGAGCCAGATATGGCTCGAGAGCCATACATTGCCGACCCCTGATCTAGATGGTGTAGTGTCTTCCAGATCCATCCTATTCTGGGTAGACTTAGGAGTTGTTATAAAATATTGTAAAAATGTTATGATTTATAAAAATGTATAAAATGAGGGTATACACACATAGGTAAATTAGACATTAAAAAATCTACCACATCTTTTTAATCTCTTGTGGCTCTAGATCTAATGATCCTATTAGACTTTACAAATGATGTAGCTTTCAATGTAGTTACTCTGGGAGACTATATGCTTTTTCCAACAATACAGTCATTGCTTAAAACATTTGGAATTGCTTTCAAAGTTAGTTTATGATTCCCTTAAGAAAACCATTCATTTCTAATCACTACTTTTTTGTTGTTGTTGTTGTTGCCAGGAACAGTTGTACCAGGCTCAATTATCAAGCCTTGTTACCAAGCTTGCTAGCGGGGAATGACTTCTGGCAGCTTTCAAAAATCAAATCCACCCTCAGAGGATTAATATTTGCCACCACTGAGGATATTCAAAGGAATGTGTCAGAAGCTTTGACAGCAATTCTTGATTCTATGTTGACTCAGAGAAAAAATTTTGGGGATGTTTGTTAAAACAATCAGTCATATCTCAGACTTGCTTTTGATCTCCATAGTTTCTAACATAGTGCTGAACATACACTAGACACACAATAAATAGTTCTTGAATTGAGCAGTGCTATTATTCACAAAGCATTACTGCTTGAGATCTGGGAAAATAATTCAACAAGAAATAAGATTCAGCTGTTCTTGTCTACAACACACAGCAAAATGATCTGAATAAGAACTGGATCTTAAGGATGTGATTTTGTTGGCATAAGGAATTCTTGAGTTGGAATCTCCTTCTACAAATGTGGGTTGTCACTCTCTCTGCAACTTATAGCCTTGGAGAGCTGCCGAGAGCACTAAAAGTTAAGCAACTTGCCCAGGGTCACACAACTGGTATATGTCAGACTTGGGCCTTTTTTAATTCAAGGATGCATCTCTAGACACTACACTTTGAACTTTTGGTTAAGGCTATTTTCATACCAAGATTTTCCTAGGGAAGTCTGAAGATAAAGGATAAGTATTCATTGGCATCCTAGAGAAAACTCTATTTTGCTCTCAGCCTTGTTTTACCAGCAAATAGAGTGGCCCTGCTGAATAAACCCTGACTATAGAAGTCAGTACTGAAGAAGACTGCCAGTGTGTGATGGGACAACAGGGGGGAAAAAGGCCAAAATGGAAGAGAGGACTGAAAATGCAGATGGGGACATGAAGGCTTACAGAATGCAGAGATTCTTATTATAAGCAAATGGGAGTTTTGCAGATACAATTTTTTGGTTGATTCAGAATAATTGCATCATGGGAAAGTACCTCAAAGAAGAGCAAATTTATAGGTAAGGCAATTGGTAAATCGGCAAGCCTACAAAGTTACAAAGCATTTTTACTCCCTCCCCACCTCTCTCATTTAGTCATTTTTATTTAGCACCAAGCTAACCTCAAAGCTGGCCTTATGTTTGCAACTTTTCTAGCATTTCATGTTGTTTGTTGGCCACCCCTCCCCCAAGATGATTCAGTGCAAGCTTATTAATCTCAGATTTGTAAGACTTGATAGGCTAGAATAGACAGAGAAAAAAATGCTTGCTCCCAGATCCCTAGTCACTCCAGCTGGGACTGTTTGAGATCACCAAGAACGGTAACTGCAGCAACCCAAGAAGTAACAGCAACAGCAGTGTCCAATGGGAAATGGAACTAAAAAACATCAGAGTAAGCCTAAGCAATGAGGTGTTGGTCATAAATACTTAAGGGCTCAATGTGACATCCTTGATGCCTGTGTAATTCCCATTGACGTCAATTGGGTGTTATGGATAAATAAGACTATAGCAAAGAGCCTTAAGGGGCTCCCTGAGCCAGAATTTTATTGTAAAGTAAAATAATAACAGTAGAGACTTGTATTTGTTTGACGCTTGGCTCCCTATTGTCTACTGAATAAAATTCAAATTCCATACCTTAGAGTTCAAGACCTTCCACAATCTGACACAGTCCTACCTTTCTAGGCTTATCTCATAGAACTCTCCTCCACACACTCAAAATCCAACTTAGTTACTTTTTGTGCCCCAAATATGCCTTGTACGTACTACTCCTTATACTTGGAATGTCCTCGTTTTCCCCATTAAGGAACCTTTCCTAATTTCCTAATTACTTATGACCTTCCCTCTCAGAACTCATTTTTTTTTTAGAACTCGCTAAATTTTTTGAACAAAATATTGTGATCTAGAGTTATCAGTATGTTGTTTAGTAGTTTCCCGTGTGTCACAGTTTTTTGTGACTCCATTTGGGGTTTCCTTGGCAAAGATACTGGTTTGCCATTTTCTTCTCCAACTTATTTTACATATGAGGAAACTGAGACAAATAGGATTAAGTGACTTGCTCAGGGTTATAAGCTGGTGTTGAGGCCATATTTGAAGTCAGGAAGATGAATCTTTTTTGACTCTAGACCCAGCACTATGTCTTCTGTGCCAACTATTTATTAATAAGCTTCATGAGGATGGTAATCTTTGTATTAGCTCTAGAATTTGAACTGAATTGCATTCAAAACATACAACAAAGTTTATATTGCCTTAGATCTATATTTCTCAGAGATGTGTTGAGTTCAAGTCATAAAGCTTTAACCAGATTATTCATTAATCATTAAAAATGGGGATGAAGTAAGCATTGGCTTGTCTTAAAAATGTCAAATGAGGAGGCAGCTGGGTAGCTCAGTGGATTGAGAGCCAAGCCTAGAGATAGGAGGTCCTAGGTTCAAATCTGACCTCAGACACTTCCCAGCTGTGTGACCCTGGGCAAGTCACTTGACCACCATTGCCTACCCTTACCACTCTTCTGCCTTTGAGCCAATACACAGTATTGATTCTAACATGGAAGGTAAGGGTTTTTAAAAAAAAAAGTCAAACGAAGTCTTTTCAGCCATCACTAACAAAGGCTCAGAATAGTTCCTGGTACAGAGTACAGAGATCGAATGGAAACTCTAACAATATGTATTTTTAATAATTATTATAATGAATAAAAACACTGCCCTATTAGACTACAAGCTCCATGAAGGCAGGGGCTATAGAAACACAGTATCTCTCTGAATACCTAGCACAATGCCATTCACACACAAGTCACTTAATAATAATAATTTGTTGAATTTAATTGATGACTTCTTAAAAACACAACAGCAACAATCTTGAAAGACTTGTAAAGCATTTTTGTTCAACATTCCAGATCTATCAAAAGTAGTACTTTAGAAGAGAAAACTAGATTGAGTTTTGTGCCTGGCCAGTATCTTCTCAACAATAAGGAGGTTGCAAAGAACCGATGATGTATTCTCTCCAGATGAGGAACAATTCCAATTCTTTCTAAAAACTCAAGCTGAATCTTTCTAGGAGCCCAAAGACACATGAAATCTTCACTCAACCCCCACATCTTTATTTTCTTATTAGGAAAATTATTTTATTATTCCTGTTAGGACTGCAATAGAGCTGAAATGTGATTTCCCTCAAACTACTCTTGAGGCACTTCCTTCCAGGCTAATTTGAAAGAAGGAAGTGTCAGAAATCTTGTGAGAGAGTCCATTCTCATTGCCATTTTTTGGAGGCCGAAGTAGTTCAAGGGGATTTGGGATAAGGCTAGAGTTGCAACATGAATTTTAGTTGTTCATTAAAATGGGATCTAAATTCAGAATTTTTAAATTTCACCTTCTGCAAGTGACTTTTGAGAGAGTAGGAAGCAAGCTTGCATTTGTCCCTTACTTGAGCAGATGACCCCTTCTCCTGAGTCCCCACTGCACTGGGTGTCTTATTCAAATCCAGTTCCCATTTCCTGATGCTCTTTAATTGTCCTGGTTTCATTTATACCCAGATTTCCAGTTAGCTTTCCCACAGTCATCCTGTTGCTGAGGCACTGATGAGTCCTCAGGCACAGAAACTTTCTTCTAGCCCCAGTTCCAGCTCCCACACTCTTCACATGTCAAGAGGTAACAGAAATGTTACGAATGGAGGGCAGTGTCAAGAAAAGAGCTGCTCTGGTCAAATGAACAGCTGAAAGCCATGACTGGCTCTTCAGGAAATCATTTGAATTGGTGAGAACAGTTTTCCCCGCCCACCTCCTTCACCCAAATGACAGGACACTGAATCATGACTGTTACCACAGGAGCTGGGATTTAAATCTCCGAAAATGGGACTGACCTTTTTCCAAAGCAGTTTGGAAATACAGAAGGATGCTAGAAATCCCAGGCCCTTTCAATGACCTCTGCCTGAAAACATCTGTCCTAGGAGACAACTCTCTGGATATAAGACACATCCACAAAGATTTGAAGGAAGAGAGTAGTGTCAGTACGTGACAGTGTCCTCAGAATGCATGGTAAAAGCTCACCTATTCATTGAAGGGTACACAGCTTCTTTCCTTTGCAACACTAATTTTAAAAAGTATGTGGGTTGAGGATCTGTTCAATTATATGTCAAAAAGTGCATACTTTGCTTTTTTACAAAAAAAAAAAGATATGTGCAGGTAGGAAGGGAAGGATTGTAGAAGTATATAGATGGTGCTCTGCCCACAAAGATGAAACAAAGTTCAATTTTTTTTCCCCTTCTGATTTTTGAGGTATCATAGAGTAATTTGAGCTTGGTTTAATTTGGTTAATTGGTTAATTACCTTAAAAAAAGGTAAAAAAAAGGCCTTAGAATTGATACTATCTCAGTTCAAGACATGAGAGTGGTAATGACTAGGCAATGGGAGTTAAATGACTTGCCCATGGTCAGACAGCTAGGAAGTGTCTGTGGTCACATTTGAACCCAGGACCTCCCTTCTCTAAGTCTGGCTCTTAATCTATTGAGGTACTTAGTTTCCCCAGTTAATTAACTTTTAAACTGACTAATCTCCTTTTTATGCACCCATGTAGTCATTCATACTTTCAACTGCCTTGCCTAGCTGCCCTCTGGGGCACTCTTCAAAATTAGCTCTTGATTTCCAGTACTAAAATAGAAATGAAGCTATTAGGTTCATGGGCTCTTCTTCATTCTTTCTCTAGCAGCCTACACCGTGTTATAGTGGACATATAAGCAACTCAGCTCTGAGTCTTAAATCCAAAGGCTCTTGGACACCTAACCTCAATTCTGGTCTGGATGACATCAAAGGATATAGATAGTTAGATAAGCATGTAACCCTGTGAGTATTATATGACCCAGATTGAACTTCCCAGCCTCTTACAAGTTTGTCATTAACTCAGATTTTCAGCAGGCAGCAGCAGAAGAGCTGCTCTGTGGGATGCTTCAGAAGGATTAACAAATGTGAGGAAATTGGGATTGATAATACCATTAAAAACAATAGCAGGAATAATCTCACTACAACAATAATGAAAGGTTTAAGAGATGCAATTTTCTTTGAAAGACACAGATAAATGATGCTTACAAATAGATTTAAAAACTTTTGTCCCATTATTTAAAAATAAAAACAAGACATTAAAGTATGTCCTGTGTGTGTTGGTTGAATGCTTTTCAACTATTATATTATGGAAAATGATGGAATTTGTTTTTCCCCCTATATTCATGTGACTCAACCAAATCAATCCCACTTGTTAACAAACACATCCCTCAATGTGTCCTTTTCTGCTTTTATCTTCCCATGTCTCCTTTGGAAGCATTTTTACTTAACCTTGTCAATTCTCTTTTGAGTGGCTACCTCTCAAATGGGTGGTGTTCTAAGAGTAAAGAGATGGGGAAAAGAACAGTAAAGGATTCACATTTGGGTTTTCTGAGGAAAAAGAAAAGTGAGATTATGAAGCCATTCTTACAGTTGGGATTCTGAATAGTTATTCACCATGACAATACACACAGAATTAGGTTTTAAGATTATATTGCTTTACAATTGAAAATCACTACATGTACACATACACACAGATAGGTTAGAAATATTGCAGTACTGATCATTGCTATAAAGGGGGAAATAATGGAAATATGATGTTCTTGTAAATATCGTGGCTATTGTGACATCTTAAAAATATCCCATTTGTTGTATACAAAGGATGAGAAATTAATCAGATTGTTCTATAGAGATAGAGCAGGTCCAACATCCTTCCTCTTTTGTGTGAAAACTTATAATGGGAGGGGTCGTTTAACACTTTGTAATTGTTCTCCATTAGTAATAATTTACATAATATTACAGCTGTCATAGAATGTCAAGATAATTTCCCCATTTCTTTTTTTCTTCCTTTAATCTTTTGAACAATTCAAGTTTAAAGGAGTCTAAAAATATATTCTTGCTAAAGATGTGGCATAAGAGTCAAGGAGAGAGGAGAATAGAAGGGGAAAAAAGATTACTTAAAATCATTTTCCCTGAGGTAGAAAATTCCTAATCAATTCCATGATTTCTAAAACCATTCTAGGGAGATTTTTTTTCTTTCTGCTTTGTAAATAAATAAATGAAGTCTACTTAGTTTTCTTTTTGAATGGTCCTTATACTAAAGTGTGTGTTCTGCTCAATAGAATAAAAACCCGAAATGCTTTAATTAATTTATATGAGGAATCTACAGCAATAAGGAGCTAATAGTCTTATTGTACTCTTGTTTTGATTAGGCAGCATTTGGAGTGAAATTTTCAGTTTGGGACACCACAATTTCAGAATGGACACAGATAAGCAGGAAAATGTCCAGAGGAAGGCAACCAGGATGGTAAAGCATTAAAAGTTAGTTCATGCCCTAAATAGGCTAGTTGAAGAAGCTAGGGATTCATTAGCCTGTGGAAGACAATACTTGGGTTGGGGAGCTTTGAGGGAAGATATTTTCAAAGTGTCTGAAGGGCTGTCATATGAAAGAACGATTAGATTTGTTCTATTTGCCTCCAGAGGAAAGAACTAGAGGTAATAAATAGAAGATGCTAAGAGACAAATGTAAGCTTGAAAAAAATTCCCAATAATTAGTATTATGCATAAGTGGAATGATCTAGAGCAGTGATGGGCAAACTATGGCTGGTGGGCCAGATGTGGCTCCCTGAAATCTTCTATCCTGCCACACTACATTATTCCTAATCTGATGAATATAATGAGTAGGATACAATACTATGAAACTTCGAAAGAGTTGCCTTAGAAACAGACTGACAGATGAGTATTTCCTTTCCTTTGGCCCCCTCTTTAAAAAGTTTGCCCATCACTGATCTAGAAGAAGTATATTCCCACTCACTGGGCTCTTTAAAAAGGTTGGATCACTACTTATTAGGTATGTTGTAGTGAGGTTTCTTTTGTTGAGTACTGGTTGGACAATTTAACTTTTGGAATCCTTTCTAACTCTGATTAGGTTAACTGATAATTTCTTGACCTTTAATTTATATTTTCATCTTTATTTGAGAGTTTCCAGAGAATTTTGTGAAAAATACCAGTATCTTCAGTTATATAATGAGAATAATCTTATTGGTTCTCATTTCTGATACACTTAGTGGTATGTTTATGGTTTTAGGAGTTTATTTGCAATTGTGTGTGTCCCAAGTTATTCTTTTAAAAATCTTAATGGAAATAAAATTTTTGCATACTTAATTAAAGGCATGAACTTTAAAGAAGGAATCAGCCGTGGGTTCCTATCTTATTAAAAACTTTTTCCATTTACTAGAATCTCTTAAACCTCATTTAGAAAGAATCTTTTCATCATGCCCTTTAGAGAACTAGTATGTATCTACAGGGTAATACTGTTCTAGATTTATGAAACAGAGATAAGTGCCACCATCTTCCCATTGGCATTGGGACCTCAAATTTTCCATCTCCTAGAATTTAAATCAGAGAGTAGATCAGATAAAAGGAAGAGCCACACTGTAAAGTTTTCAGAAAAGACCAGCAAATAAGCAACATTACCCCCTGGTACCCCTCCAAACCAGGATAGAAAATCTGAGTAGAACTTGACTGTCCCTGCCAGAGTCCAAAGGTGAGTCAATAAAACCCAGAAGATCAACCTTATCAGAGGCTGCTGACAAGTCTCAGAGACCCAGCATGGACACCTGACTCCTCTCTGTTGTCAGGAGATCAACCTCCATGGCAACCAGGACAGTTTCCATCTCCTGGCCCAGCCTAAAGTTAGACTTAAACAGATCAAGAAAGTCTGAGATTCAAAGTAAATACAACCCCACTCTGTCACAGACTCTGCTTTGACCTTTTCCTGAAAAGGAAACAGAATGATGAGTTGAAAGCTAGCCAGGTCAAATGTGTCAAGAAGTGACTTCTTCAGGACAGCTCTAACAGCTGTTGATTCGATAGAGGTGAACTCCATGTACTCTTCCCACCCCCAACCCCCAACTCCCCTAAGTGTGCTACTAATATTTTCCACTGGAAATCACAGTATGGTTCTAAGTTAAAACAAGTCAAGGGAAAACATAATTAAATCTAGACCACTATTTTTTTTTCTTGCTTAAGGTTAAGAAACAATCAAGATGACACAAAATTAAAGTATCAACTAGTGCTAAGATTTGAAATCATGCTAAGTAATTTTCTAATGCTTAACTACTACCACTGCAACCGAAAAGTTGGTATACGGGCTTGCATGAAAAACATTGAAATAAGGCTTTTAAAATATGTATACCTTTCTTTATTTTTCCTCTTTGAATCATAAAAAAGCCCAATTTTTATGGTCCATGAGTAGCAGGCAATGTTGGGATGGAGGATGTGGTTAGCTGAAGAGACTAAGGGAATAGAGCTACAAGGCAGTTCCTGTAATATTGTTTTCATTAGTTATTTGCAATATATTTATTAGGCTGTTAAACAGAACTGTCTTCATTGCTTCCAGCCCAAGTTTCATGGTGAGAAAAAAGGACTACATTAAACCCTACAGACCATAGTTCTAGTGCTCGTAGGTGAAATCCTTAAATGAAATTACTGATGGGCAAGTCATTAGGGGGTCAGAGGTTCAACACAATCTTTTCCAAACCTCTCTGGTTTGGAAATCTAACTAGAAACCTCCTGGGATCAAGAATTCTGATGAGATTCCTGGAGCTTCTTGGTTCAAACGTGGGTTTGGAATACTTGGAGAACATATACCCACAAGGGATTTCAAAGTTCCTCATCCTGGTTTATTGGGAAGTGCTGAGACACAGAAAAGCAGAAAACTTGTGGGGGTTGTGGAGACTTTTGTAAACCTCAACAAAACTTTCAAATTCAACTATTCGGTTCAAGCCAAATTTTGGGTTTGGTTCCTATGCTATCCCAAATAGTTGAACTCATCATTTGCTGAGCTTAGAGTTTCTTGTTGTGGGTCCCTGGTCTGTAATGGTGGGTTAGGACCATCAAAATCATAGTGATCATTTTGTTGATTGATGATAATAAGAATTGCTTATTAAAATTAATAGAGTACACAATAAGAAATGATGAGCAGATAAAAAAATTGGAAATGACAAAATGATATAATAAAGAGTGAAATGAATAGTACCAAAATAAACATTATATACAGCTACAGATTTAATATTTGAAGAATAATTTGTGAATGTTCACCTCCAGAGGATGAACTGATAAGTGGAAGCACAAAAGACATAATTTCTATGTCTTTTCTTCTATACATTTTGCCAGATGATGACTTGTCTATAGTGTGGGGGGAGAAGGGAGAGCCTGAATAAAATTTTTTTTAAAAATTGATGTATTGTAATCAAACCTGGCCTTGGAAAAAGTAGATGGTTTAGTAAAGGTGCTCTTAATTTGAAAACGAAAATTAATACATTTTGATAAAAATCAAAATAGTGTTTTGTAAAGTGTCCACTCTTAAGTGGCCTTTTATGGTCTGCATCATTTATGATACTGTTTTGTAACAACAAAATTTTGGTTTTTCCTCTGAAAAAATTTTCTCTTTGGACTTGTCAAAATTATACTATTTGCATTTGTGATAGACTCCTTTATGTTAATGTTCTTCTGAGAATAACATAGCAATACAATTATGTAAAAATGTGAAAAGATTAATTTTGAAGGCAGACTCGGATGGATATTAGGAATTAATAAGTACATACAGACTCTACTAAGATCCCATTGTGGAAATTATAATGAATTTCCACTCATATTTCAAGGCAGAATGGTAAGAATTCCAGCCACAAGGGAAGAGAATATTGTGCTTTACTGAAATTTAAAGCCTCAGTCTCCTTCTAATTGGAATATTTCAGAGGATACCTAGAAAAATCTGTGCCTCGATTGACTAGCTTCAGGTCCAACAAGTCAGTTCTTTAAGCTGATTTTGGATCTTGCCTGACTTTGCCTTTTATTTTGATTATTTCCCAAAATGGGAATTAAAGAAATTTCAGACTCTTTTAATTGCTGAAAAAGTGGCCCCTAATTAGGAAATAGCCCAAATGCCTGTAACCAAACATTAAAGCCGAGAAAGGGAACTGATTCAAGGGGGCCTTCCTGGTTTGTGATAACTATCAGGTTAATCACCCTCATCTCTTGTGCTGGATGGAGTCCAAGCTGACTATATGAATGACGGAGTTCTTCTAAAAAGTGACTCAGAGATGATTAAAATCTCTTCCAGAAGCCAGGGGCTCTGTTGGTGAGGATTAAAAGTCTGGGCTATGCACGTTCATATTTCTGAATTTCCTTTATATTTCAAAACTTTCATTTTAAGTATTTCTTTCTTTTCCTGTCCTTGCTTCCCTCTCTACTCTTGTCCACCTCCACCTCCTGTTCCAGGACTGACACACTGTTATACACTGATGATTTCTTGGCTTTGACTGAGCTACTTAAAAGGGGGGGGGAAGGAACCTCTTTCTTATTTTGTCTTTGTTTCAAAGAACTAATTTGATTTAGTGATGGAAACTTTTATTCAAAAGACTCAGGTTGGATTAGATAACATCTAAATTCCTTTCCAGCTCAAAGATTCTGAACCTATTTTCAGTTTTTGATAATAGGTAGATATTAACCTTTTAAAAAATTGGATGGGCTATATATCAATATTTTATCCCATAAAGAAAATACATTTCTAAGTATTTATATTCTTAATCTAAGAAATTTCCATTGTTGAGAGTCTTTACTAGAATTCAATCCTTATTAACATGGTCTTTGGTATAGAAAGGCAGCTAAGTTGCACAATGGACAACCAAACCTAGAGTCAAGAAGAACTGAATTTAAATCTGGTCTCAGATACTCACTAGCTGTGTTACCCTGAGCAAGTCACTTAGCCCTATTTACCTCAGTTTCCTCATCTGTAAAATGAACTGGAGAAAGGAATGGCAAACTACTCTAATCTCTTTGTCAAGAAAATCCCACATAGTGTCACAGTTAGACATGACTGAAAATGACCAAATAACAATAACAAATGTATGGAAATCTCATGGATCATATTTCTTTTGTAAGACAATTTCATTGAAAATCAGACTGTGGATACCCATGCTTTCTGAGATATGATGTAAAAAACAATTCATGTGTTTCTATCCACATGTGGGTTTTGACACTTGGTATACTTGATAGATACAGTAACCCTTGATTCCACTCAGTATGTATTTTTGTTTTATTGATGAAATGGAAAATCTAAAATCATATCATCACAGAGAAAACATTTTCAAAATTATCTCAAAATTCTCTTTCTTCATATATTAGTGCTATGAATGTGACTTTCTTTTGAACCATTTTTTAGACTGAAAATTTTAATTTATAAACCTTTTTCAGATTACTTTTCCATCTTTTTTCCTCCTATAAATCAGAAATGAGAAAATTTTTGAAATACCTATTATCAGTTGTGTTTCTTTTTTTTAAAAGATCTTCCACCTCCCCATCTTCTGTCATTGTGCAGTTCTGCTCATTTCAAAGGAATGCTTGCAATTTTGCGGTATTATGCAAACTTCAGTTAGTGAGCCGCAAAGTTTGTTGAAAAAATACAACTCGATATGTGGGAAACACTTGGTGGCTGACTTCTAGCAACTTAAAAACACCTTTTTTTGCAAAGAAATCTCACAACATGAAGCTACCTCTGTATCACAACAAAACACTGGCAAAAAAAATGACATTTCCAATGGCCAGAGAAGAAAAAAAATCCTATATGACACTAGGATAGTTTTACATAAACACAATGGAAAGCTTCCCAGCTGGGTTTTAATTAAAATCCTATGTCCAGGTTTGAGTCTCAGAATTTAAGTGACATGTGGATAATGAAAGAAAAACAATGGAAATAACTAAAGATTTGGAGAACAGCTATGATCAGGAAAGGAAATACTTGGAAATAAAGTTATTTAATGTAGAGATGAGAAAGCTAAGGCTCTAATGTGAAAGCATTTTAAGCCATCTGCCCATTTTTGTGACTCATGAAGATACTGATAAATGATAAAAGTTATAATTATATTATAAAGCTATGTAGTGCTTTAATGTTGGCAAAGTGATAATATGTATATATGTATACATATTTTTATATATGTATGTGTTACCTCATTTGGTCCCCAAAACAACTGTGAGTGGTAGGCACCATTATTATCCCATTTTACAGATGAGGAAGTCGAGGCCAAGAAAGGTTTTGACAAGCCCAGGGACACAAAGCTAGTAAGCAACTGAGGTGGGATTCAAATTCATGTCTTCCTAACTCCAAGTGCAAGATCCTGATCCACTACATTTCCTAACAGCCCGTCTTTCTCTCCAATTCATGAGAAGATTAGTATGCCAATAATTTTCTCCTTTGTCAAATGAGGGGATTGAGCTTGATTTTCTAAGTTCTTTCTAGTTCTAAAGTTGTATAATCTATGAAGGGACTATCTCAAGCACACTAACGGCATCAGCTGCAGAACTGAAATGAGGACCTACATCTCCTAAATTCTAAATGAGCATTGAATAGCCCTTCTTAAGCTTCTTCTGTTGCCAAGTGATGCCATGGAACTGTAATTTGAGAGCCATTTGGCACAATGTTTTATAAAATGGAGTATATGTAGCTTGTGACAATGAAGAAACATTTTTTTATTTAAGCAACTGTGCACCAAATATTGGGGAAGAAAATGCTGCATTCTTACCATGAGAGTATAGGCTATCACATTTATCAGTTACCCAAGTTATCCATATTCCTCTAGAACAAATTCTTAACCATTTTTATTTTAATTTTTGTATGTGTCATGGACCTCTTGGGCAGACCAATGAAGTTTATTCAGAACCCTTGTCAAAAAAATGTTTTTAAATGAATAAAAAAAATGTATAGGAGAATCAATTATATTGAAATATAGCAATCGAAATATTAAAACAACAGGTTCACTGATCCCAGGCTAAAAACCCTAGCATTTGTCTAGATGCTTCTCCAAAATGTAGAATGCCCTCAAGGTTTTACATTTCTCATAGGTTATGAGAATGCTTTTTTATGATCATGTTCCTGGTGTAATCAGTTATAATCTTTTTTCATCAAGTATAAGAAAAAAATATAGCTTCTTAACATATAAATGCAAATCAAAAAATTATCAACAGATAATCTTACCTTGTTTCTGTTTTAAGACCACCCTCCCCACAAACTATACAGGTGGCTTTTAAAAGAAACAAACTGAAAGGAGGAAAAACAAGAAATTCCAGTTTGTACATATGTTCAGAGAGATGAGAACTGGACTTGCCAGGCTTCAGCATGTAATCAGCAGCAGCATCAGGACCCTGTGCTATAAAGCTATGTCGCATCATTGACCACTGTTTCCTGGGGCTCTGGTGCCCCCAAGATTATTTTTTTCCAGAAAGAAAGTACAGAAGATCTTCCTTTTGAATGACCAAAAGTCAGGAAGGAGAAATAGACCTATATTTCTGGATAAGGCTTTTTTTCAGATCTGTACAAAGCTCCTGGAATGTGAGAACCTTCTGAGGAGGCATTAGGGTAGCCAAGTGTGAAATTGGCGAAATCACTATAAAATAGCAGCTACAATCCTGACAATTTCAGAGAATGAGGACTAATTTAATATTACTATGAAGAAATAGGAAAACATGAAATAGTATAAATTAGGACCTACACTCTGAAACAATTAGTTGGGTGATGACAAATTTTATTCTCAAGGACTATTTACTCCTCTCTCCTCTGTAAATTAATAGCATGATCTCAATCCTCTTTTCTTTCATTATTCAGAGGAAAAAATTTCAGATTACAACCCCACCTTTTTATTTTAATCTGTATTTGCTGTTTTCCCTACTTGCTGGAGGATGATTTCCAACTTTTCTTCCCACCTCTAACATCTGTGATTCTATAACCCTGAATTTCCCTATTTAATATTCAGTGTGGTGCTGATTGTTCCTATCAGTTAAAATTGGGGAGTAGTATTATATAATACGGGCTTCAATTTATATAGTGATTTCTACATATTGTTTTATTTGATCAGCACAACTCTATGAATCAGATGCTATTTCTAGCCCCATTTAATAGATGGGAAAACTAAATTCAGAGAAATCCAGTGACAGAAGAAGAGTTGAAGGCAAGATTTGAAGGCAGGACTTCCTGACTTTTAAGATCAGTAGTCTATCTCATTCCATATTGCCTCAGCTGTGTGTGTGTGTGTGTGTGTGTGTGTGTGTGTGTGTGTGTGTGAGAGAGAGAGAGAGAGAGAGAGAGAGAAAGAGAGAGAGAGACAGAGAGAGACAGAGAGACAGAGAAAGAGAGAAAGAGAAGAAAAGAAAAATGAAAGAAAGAAAGAAAGAAGAAAAGAAAGAGAAAGTTTTTATGAACTCTTGGGCTTGTTCTCTTTGTATACATCCTATTTCTTAGGAGGAAATTGAATCTTTTTAGAAGCTAGACCAACTCCTTTAGACTCCTTTGAAAAATATTGACTATGCTGGAATAATTAACTTATTCAACCCAAGTTGTACCAATGAATTTATTTAGAGTATTATTCTTTCATGATTATATCTGTAAAGAAGTTGGTATTTTACTTTACTGTGTCATCCTGACATTGTATTTTAACTTGCCTTAATATGTAGTTTGGGAAAACTGATACATAAATTTTACTTTCTATTAAAATCTAAGCTATTCAAGGGTAGGAATTGCTTTTTTCTTTTGTCTTTGTATCCACATTGGCTAAAGCAGTGACTCATTTATAGTCATGTAATAAATACTTGATCATTGGTTTTTTTTGAGGATTGTATTGAAGAAGTAATTAATATGCTTAGCATTTTCTCCCTACATAAAATGGGGAAATAGGCATACTCAGAGTGCCAAGGGCATGTTGGTTTCTGGGTTTGGGCTGGTTCTTGATATTTCTTCTTTTCCTTGGAGAAGGACAAACAGTGAAGGTCCCCTCACCTGCAAACACATTTAGCAAATAGTGCCATAATCTGGTCTCAATAGATGCTTTTTGTTGATGTCTAAACACACACACAAATGACACAAAATCCTACATACTTCCAAAGGCACAATGCATTTATGTCTCTACTGATTGTTCTGTAAATAATTCCAAATTATTACTTACTTTGAAAAGTTTCAGAAAAGGTAGGAATAGCATGAATAGAGTAAAAAGGAATTTTGTCCCCTGCAGAGCAGCAGGTGTTTTTTTTTTTTTTTTTGAGTCAATGGAAAGAGATGTTGAAAAGGCCAAATGACTAATGACCATTTAATTAAGATGGAAATGGGGCTCTCGAGGAATCTTGAAGCTTTGAGAGCTAAGGAAGATTTATACAGAACTCCAATGACTTTCCCTTTCCCAACCATAGTATTTCCTAGCAAGCTAAGTGGAGTGTCTGCGTAGAGTGCTCAGAACCGTGAGGTCCCAGGAAACTGGCTAAGTTGGCTATAGTAGAGTTTTAGTAGTGTAGTGATAAGAACATTGGATTTGGAGTCAGCGATCATAGATTTGAATCTGAGCTAGGCTACTTACTACTAGTTTGATGTACCTTTATGGGCCTCAGTTAGTTTCCTCATTTGTAAAATAAGAGTATTGGACTAGATGACATTTGAGGAATCTCCTAACACTGAATCTGTGATCTAGTGAGATTACTGTCTGTAATATAGTATAAAAGGCACTAGACAAAGTCAGAAGAGACTGGTATGAGCCCCTTGTGTAGTGAATTCATTAGTTGTGTGGCTAAAGGCAGAGTTGCTTAACCTTTCTACAGTAGAGGACTAAAAATACTAGCTACGTGCACATTATTTGTTTAGTAAGATTGTTGTGAGGAAAGAGCTTTTAGATGGAAAATTCCTCTTCCTGAGTTCAAATGTGGCTTCAGACACTTCCTAGCTGGATGACTCTGGGTAAGTCACTTAACCCAATTTGCCTCAGTTTTCTGATCTGTAAAAATGAGCTGGAGACGGAAGTAGAAAATGATTCTAATATCTCTGCCAAGAAAACCCAAATAGGGTCACAAAGACACAGCTGAAAAAAGTGAACAACTGAGAGCTGTCGAGAGGCTGTACTAGTAGCCATTTAGCAGTGGACAAGCTGCAAGTGCCTTCCTTACATCATGAAGGAGGCAAGCTGTTTCTTTCCTAATACAGAGCTGTGAGGTACATTACGGCACATTTGTAAGATGATGGAAAATGAAGGCTTTCTTTTTTTGCTCTGCAACTGGATAATCCTCTGATCCCAAATGTATTTGAGCTGTACAGAAGAAAATTAATTATCAGTCAATGCTTATTTTCCTTCCTTTTATTCCATTTGTTTAGACCTGTTTGTATTTTACCTTTACAGTTACAGTGTCAACACAGCTGCAGCATTAGAAGCAATTTCAACTAGGATATCAGTAGGCTTTTGCAACCCTAGAAACAACGCAGAGACAAGAGCTCCCAATTTTGAATGGGGAAATATTTTATCTTGTCACCATCTTGAGAAAAATATTAAAAGAGTAAGTCGAATTAAACTTTGAGTGCAATTAAAGTGATGAGAATGATTATATGAGCTATAACAACTACATAAATTCAATACAAGCATTGTATTGACATTATTTATATACATTATTTATATACATACATGTATGTACATATATTAACACTGGCATTGTCATTTTTAATAATGTATTAAGATGACTGGAGAAGATGTCATTCATGAAACATTTGAAGTAAAAGGAACTATTTAGTTTGGAGAAAGGAAGACCTGAATGAAAGGAGAGGGCAATCACAATAACTGTTTTAAAGTGGTTGCCATGCAGATTATATTCATTCTGCCCACTGAGTCCCTGAAGACAGAACTAGGAGCAATAAGTACTTCTTTCAAAGAGGATAATCTAGGCAAATACTAGGATAAATTTCCTAGCAGAGATACTCCCAAAAGAAAGCCTGCTTTAGGAAGGAATGGGTTTCCCCCTCACTGAAAGTCTTTAAGTAAAGGTATCATGATCATCCTCCAGAATTGCTGTAAGATCCAACTTGGGAGATAATGTATGAAGATGCTTAGTGAACTACTAAGTGGATATAAATGTCAGTTTTATTGTTAATAATAATTAGGGATTCTTAGATAAGTGTTGGACCAGAGGGTTACTGAGAATCCTTCCAATGATGAGATTCTATGATTTAACAAGGATTTTCCCTGTTTTGCTTTATTTTCAGAAAGGGAATTTACAAAGTAGTAATCAGTTTGACTCTAGAATCATGCCAGCCTTTTATCGAGGGGGCAGTGTAGAGGAGTAAATGAGTCTTCTGAATAAGAAGTGCTGAAGAGAAAGCATCCTTTCTTTGCTGGTGATAGGAATGGGTAAGGAGTTTACTATAAACTCTGTCGCATTTATTGAGCATCAGATGTGAAGAGGATTCTTTTATCTGAATAAAAATATTTTCACCCATTTTGTATATATTTTGTTTGTGTTTATAGGTCTGATATTCTATCTGGAAAACATCATACCTATACACACATACAGTGCATACTTTGAGTACCAGCACTGTTTGACTTTTGTTGCTATGCTCCTTAGCACCAAATGCAATACCTGGCACCTAAAAGATGCTTAATAAATGCTTATTATTATTAAAGTGGGCACCATCAGAAGTTCTTCCTTCTAGGGCCACGCAGAATAAACTTAATCCCTTTTCTGCACAACAGCCTTTTAAATACCAGAAGACAGTTACAATGACCATCACATCACTGAGACTTCCCTTCTCTAGGCTAAATAAACTTCCCAACCTCCTTTAAATGATCCTCATATCATATGTTTTCAAGGTCTTTCACTACTGTGGTTAGCCTTATTTGGATACTTTCCAGCTTGTCAGTGTCTTTTCCAAACTGTGGCACTCAGAATTGAAAATTGTGCTTCAGATGTGGTCTGTCTAGGGCGGTATACGGTAGAACATTCTATATTCTGGACATTATGCCTCACTAAAGCTATTAGGGAATTAGTTTTTTTTGGCTCCCATGTTGCACTAAGTAATCGTAATTGAGCATGCAGCTCGCTAAATTCCCCTGATAATTTTTTAGCTTGAATTGTTTAGCCATACTCTCTCTGTCTTATGAAGTTGTTTATTTTGAACCCAAAGGGAACACTACACCATCTCTATCTAAATTGTATCCAGTTGCATTTGGTCTACCATTTTAACCTACTGACATCTCTTTGGGTACCTACGTTATTGTGATTGATTGTTGGCTATCTTTCCTGGTTGTGAGATATCTACAAATTTTATACATATGCCAACTAATCCTTTAACCAAGCCATTGATAAAAACAATGTTATTGGTGTTGGTTCAGGGCCAAGGACAAATTCCTGGAATATTTTTAATATTGCTAATATACTGAGATTCTAAAAATATTTACCAATTTCTTTTATAAAGCCAATGAGATCCTTAAAGCCCCTTACCTTCTGTCTTAGATTTGATACTATATATTGGTTCTAAGGCAGAATAGTGGTAAGGGCTAGGCAGTGGGTGTTAAGACTGAGCCACTTAGCTGCCCCTAAAATAGTTATTTCTTTGGATTTAATAAAAAATTTCAATTAGATAACAATTTCAAATTCAATTTTTTAAAAGGTCTCTTTGGCTTAGGAGGAAGCTAGGTGGTTCAGTGAGTTGAGAACCAGACCTAGAGATAGGAGATCTTGGATTTAAATCTGGCCTCTAGACACTTCCTAATTGCGTGACTCTGGGCAAATCACAATCTCCATTGCCTAGCCTTTACCACTCTGCTGCCTTGGAACCAATACGCAGTATCAATTCTAAGATGGAAGGTAAGGGTTTTAAAAAAAAGAAATAACTACTTTTTGAGATGAAGATACAGAAAGGTCAGCAGACAACAAAGGCAGTTAGTAGGGGCTCCCAATTAGTTCTTTATTTTTTTTGGCCTAGAGGTTGGGAAATATGATTTTTCACAATTTAAACTGTATATACTATTACTACTAATACTAATACAGGTACATGTATAAACTTCTAATTTTTTTTTAACCTTTACCTTCTGTCTTGGAGCCAATATGGCTCCAAGGTAGAAGAGTGGTAAGGGTAGGCAATGGGGGTCAAGTGACTTGCCCAGGGTCACACAGCTGGGAAGTGTCTGAGGCCAGATTTGTACTCAGGACCTCCCGTCTCTAGGCCTGGCTCTCAATCCACTGAGCTACCCAGTTGCCCCCTAAACTTCTAATTTGAGTACTGAAACTTTGATTTTAATGAAATCTTCTACACCAACTGACTCAATCAGATTTCCCAACGAACAGTGAAATTTTCTTTATTTGCTCTAAAAGGTCTAGACTCTAGAGGAAAGCTGTTAGGAACACCATGAGAAGAAGTTCATAACCTAAAGAACTCATGACTTACTCTGACCTATTTATATAATTTCCTTTAAAAACAATATTACCTCAGATGTAAGATTAGAAGTTATATTCCATGATGTATTTTCATCATAATAGCTTTATATTATTTTATATAATTTTTAAAAAGGAAATTAATAGAACTCCATTTTTTAAGCCTCTGGCAAAGATTTTTAGAATGTATCAACAATTGATGAGGGTAGTTAAAAAGAGGGGCCAGCAAAGGATACAGAAAACACAGGAGAGCAGAATGACACCAGCAATCAAGGAAGGAAAGTTTCTAGAAGAAGGGTTGATAGTATCAAAAACAACAGAAATGTCGATGGTGCCAAACTGAGAGCTTAGTAAAATACCACTTGCTCAAAAATCCTCAATGGCTCTCTACTGCTTATAGAAGAAATGCTTTAAAAGCCTGGTTAAACAAACCTTTTCCAAATCTGGCTCTCCTTTCTAATCTTAATCTCTAGTACTAAAATGGAATCATTTGCTTCAGCTATACTTTCCTCCTTCCTGGTCCTTCTATATATTCTCATTTCCATATTTGTGCCTTTGTTTTCATCATCATGCATCTTGGAATTACTTTCCCAGCCTTTCATCTTTCTCTGGCCAAATTTTATTCATCCTCCAAGGTTAACTTCTTCCAAGAAACCTCCTCTAGTTTTCTAGAGTTCTCATTGAGCTTCAATTGTATTTATTTATTAATTCTTACAGCACTTGTCTGAATATTATTTATTTACTTATTTACACACTGCCTTATATTATTACTTAAATTCTTCATGCATATGTCTTAAATTCCTGACTAGATTTTCAGCTCTCTTAGGTGTACTGTCTTATATTTTATTTATGGTGTTGAGCAGTTTTTTGTTGTTGATGTTGTCGTTCAGTTGTTTTTCAGTCATGTCTGACTCTTCATGGCCTCATTTGGGATTTTCTTAGCAGAGATACTGGAGAGGTTTGCCATTTCCTTCTCTAGCTCATTTTACATATAGGGAAACAGAGGCAAACAAGGTCGAATGACTTTCCCAGGGTCACGTAGTTAGTATTAGAGGCTGGATTTGAACTCAGGTCTTTCTCACGTTAAGCTTAGTATTTTATCCATTATGCTACTGTGCCAGTGATTTATGGAAATGGTTTTGACCTCAGAGACTCCCTGAAAGGATGCTGGGGAGCTGCAGTCCATACTTTGAGAATAAACATAATTTCATAAGTACTATTGGTACCTGGCACTTCAGATTTTGTTGTGACTATTTTCATACTTCAGTTAACCAAGTCTTACAATTATTAGCCTTTTAATTATGCAAGAGTATATTTACTGTGAAGAACTGGGACTGGGATTCTGGAAATGTGAACAGTTGTGACAGCAGAGTGGTGTGGACTCTGAGAGAAACCATTTGGTGATTTTTAGAATATTGTCCAATCCATCAGGATATTCCTGGAGTCTACACAATTTCACCTTAAGGATTTATGGACCCAATTTTAGGTCCTTTCCTGTTCAAATGCAACAGAGCCTGAGAGAAGTTGCCACTCTGAACTTAAATCAAGTGTATTTAAGCATGGGCTCTATTTCAAGTTACTGCTCATTCCTGGAATTGTTCCATCCCAGCTCAAATCTCCGTGGCCTCAATTTTGGCTGGTTTCTGCTACCCAGAGAGAAGGTTTACATCTGCATCGCAAATAAGAAGGCGCCTTTTGATTCCATGTCCACGGATCTGATTAATTCTGTATAATTACATTATAGAGCTGTTGAGGAGACTGAGCCAGGAGCCGAGTCTGCTTTCAATCTCTATGTCTTCTCCCAGCCCCAGAAACCAAACACTGCACCTACCACACAGCGTGAAGGCATGGTCAGACCACCTCTGATCCAAAGCACAGGTCACCTGTGACACGTCAACACTGCTCACTCTGAACAACTTCTCAGAGTGGCTGATGCATAATTCATGTTTCCTTAAAGTGGCTTATGCAGGTTTCAATCCCTGACTTTCTGAGATGGTTTCTGATAGGTTGCATGGAAGGGTCTAAGTACCTGATGCCCTCAAAGAGGTGCCTGCATCTTTGTATAAATCACCATTGGGTTCAGTCAGTTCTCCCTTACCCACATGAAATCCTTTCAGCCTCGACCTCCTTTAAAAGAATATGCACATCGCTAGTGTGTTTTCCTCTGAATTCTTGTGGAAACCACCAAAGAAAATATGCAGCAATCATTCCCAACTTTTTGCTCTCCCTTCATTTCTTTCCTCTTTTTTCTGGTTATATTTTTCCACCAAAGGAAGCTACCCCTCAACAGTGAGCAGTGTCTTTTTGGGAAGAGGTTAGTTGCTCAAATTTTTTGAATCTATCTTTGCTAAATATTCAGGATATTCATAGATTGCTCCTTAATTAAGGTTTCTAACAGTATTATATTTCCATAATACACATCCTCTAAGCAGAGATAGCAAGGCTCTGGCAGTCTTGGCCATCTTTTTTTCTCTTCACATCATTTGTATTTTAATTTATTTCAACTATTACTCTTCATCCTCAGTTCTCATTCTCTCCTCTCCTGACTTTGTGTTTTTGTTTGCAATAACTAAAACAGGTTTCTTTTTTTGTCTCTTTCTGTTAAAAGAGTTGTGTCTTCATGGACTAACTCAGAAGTCAAGTATCCCATAAAATCTTTTTAGAATAGCGGAAAATAATCTTCTCCTCCTTAAATCGAACAGAGGACTTTGCCTGAACTTTTCCTTTGCAGCCATCTCACTCTCTCTTATAACACAGTTACTTGTGCAGGTATCTCTCCCTTCACTGGATTGCAAGCTCTAGGAGAATAGGGATGGTGTCCTCTATTTGTCAAGGCCTTGAAGCCTCCACTGAGTAATATGTTCTTGAACATATATAGTATATTTTCAATATATTATGTATTTCAATGTATTATATATAGAATCATTATCATTATTATATTTTAAATTATATTACTATTTAAACATATTATATATTTGAAAAATATTTACTAAATGAATAAGTAAAAGGTATTTTCCCCTAACAAATATGGTTTCCCTAGAAACAATGGATGGCTTTGGTGCTTAATAAATACTTCTTAAATTGACTTTGATGAAATCAGCATTGCTTGGATCATGGTTGGTTATTTGGAGACCATGTCAATGGAATTCCGGTTCTGGAATATTTAGTCAGAGGATTTGACTGCTATCAAATACCTTTGTAGCTGTAGGCAAATCACTTAATATCTCTGGACCTCAGTTTCCTCATCAAATGAGGGAGTTGACTATAAGATATTTAAGGTCTTTTCCAGTTCTAAATCTTATGGTCTTATGATCACATTCTACTGATACAGAAAATTATCATGTCTAACTCCAGAGATAGACCAAAAGTCCTCTGAGGACAAATCTCACTAAACCCAGAGAGGCTGATCAGAGAGGTTAATTGTCAGGGGATGAATTTTTCTGGCCATGACATTTTATGAAATAAAATTCAAAGGTGTAGAGGTGCTGCCATGTGCATTGATAGAAGGAATATCCATACCAGAGAAATTGTTAGTCTTTTTCAGTATCTCTAAAACTTATGTGACAAGGGAAAAATAGAGGTTTGTTATCCTTGTTACATATATATATAAAGAAGGGGCAGCCAGGTAGTACAGTGCCAGGCCTGGATTTTGGAGTACCTGGGTTCAAATCTGGCCTCAGACACTTCCTAGCTGTGTGACCCTGGGCAAATTACTTAACCTCAATTGCATAGCCCTTGCTATTCTGTCTTAGAATTGACACTGAGACAGAAGGGATGGATTTAAAAAAATAAAAGAAGCGGCACCCTGGCAAATGGAAAGAAATCCCATCTAGCCCTAATATAGACATAGACTGGCTGTGTGATCTTTACTTATTTTCTCAGTGTTTGTAGAAAACATTCTGAAATTATATGAACTCTGGAATAGTTGCAAATCTGCATTGGTGGAAGGCTTTTCCTCACCTAGATCTTATTTTACCAATGAAATCCCAAGACTGGCCAAAAGAAGAGAAAAAAATCAAAATAAAATAAAAGTATAGAGATCTAGTATATTGTTATTCAAAGTACCTTAAATAGAATTCCCAGTTAAACTACCACAAGCAAAGCATAGAGGACCTATATGATCCCTTCCTTTATCCATTGAACTTTGTAATAAAACAGGAACTTTAAAGACATAGAGGAACCTCTAAAAGGGACCATAAAAATATGAAAGCAAAAGCAGTCCGGTTCATAATGCTTTAGTATCATATACAGTCTGTTTATGCCACCATGCCTTGGGATCTGTCCTCAATTCAAGGTTGATTTCCAATGAAAGGGCAAGGCTGTTCAACTTATTTAGGGCAGGAAAGACTATGATAATATGAGGGTTCAGTGATTGTTGATAGTCTGTGTCTCACCCTGACCTTGGTAAGCCAGAGGGGATAAGAGCAATACAATTCTCAGAAATGGAAAGATACAGCATGTAGCTAATCTTCTCAATGTCATCCAAACTCCTACTCTTCAGTATTATTTCCCACCTCAAAGTCTGTGCCACCTTTGCAGATTATCTGACTCTAGCCTCCCTTTTTCTTAGGATTGCTTTCTCAGCTCCTTACCTTTTCTCACATTGGTCTTTCTTGAGTCCAAGAGTTACTCCTTAATTCTGTCTTTACTTTCTGCTTTCTAAGTGTTGTTTCCCTTTCTTACAAGATCTTTACCTGGTTTAGAGGGTGTTAGACTGAACTCCTTTTAGAAAATCTCTAGCTGGGGACTTTTTTGGGGACTTCTCTCCTATTTTGGCACAAGTTCCTTTGGAAGTGTTCTCTGTATGACTACATGAAAGGCTCAATGGCAGCAGCTGTACAGTGACTTGGCTTCAAGGCTCTGTATTATGGCCATTATGAAATGGGCTAAGTTTACTCCCTAGAATTTTCATACTTACAATGTTTTCTTGCCCATAGCATTCATTTTTTAAAAATCCAAACACATGCATTTTCCCCAATATTTTTCTTAGTCATCTGGAAAACTTTAAAGGGGGTGTTGTTCAATTGGGGGAATGTCCAGACGTAATTTGGAAAACTGTTTAACTTTAAATGAAAAACTGATTTGACATTATTAACTCAGGCATTTTGATTGAGCAAATAATTGAGTCATAGAGTCTTGGGCACAAGCTGGAATACACCTAAGAGTCATCTCAACCAACTCCCTTAATCATGCAGAAATATGCTGTATAGCATCCTCAACAAGGGGTCATCCAGACTCTGTTTGAAATACCTCCAGGGACAAAGAATTTACAGTTTCATAAATCAACTCATCCATTTGGAAACCACTGTGTGCTGGGCACTGTGATGATGGAGAAGAGTGATATGAAAGATGTATATGGTTATCATCCCTGTCTTTGAGTAGTCAAGACACAAAATAATAGCTGATATGTGTATAGATTCACAGAATTTTAGAGCTGCAAGAGCCCTTAGAAATAATCTAAGTTAGGAACAGCTAGGTGCCTTAGTAGATTGAAATCCAGGTCTGGAGAACAGGGGCGTCCTGGGTTCAAATGTGACCTCAGACACTTTTGTAGCTGTGGGACCCTGGGCAAGTCACTTAACCCCAATTACTGAACACTTACTGTTATTATGCCTCTAAGATTCTATTCTAAGTTGGAAGGTAAGGGTTTAAGAAAAAACAAAAGAAATATAATTTAGAGGTAGATGACTTGTTTGATTTCACATAGATATTTAGTGGTAGATTTAGTCTAGTATGTCCTCCCCACCATGATACTACAGTATATGATACTGTACACCATTTTACCAGAGCAATATAATTATGTGCCAAAATGTATGATCCTGGGCAAGGTACTTAATATTTGAGCCTCAGTTTCCTTATTTGTAAAATAAGAATAAAAACAGCCATATTACATATTTAATAGAGTAACTGAGATAAAAAGAAATTACATACACCCGTGTATATATATGTATATATATATGGATATATACATAATATATGCATATAAACATAAAGTACCTTGCCAGCTGTAAATGATATTTAAATCTGAATGACAGTGATTCATTTCAATTCAACAAGCATTTATTGTCTATGATGTGTCAAGTACTATGCTAGGTGCTAAGGATACAAAGACAAACTAATCAGTCCTTGCCAGCCAGGAGTTTATTTTCCATTAGAAAGCCAAGGCACGCACCCAAATAATTACAGTACAAGGAAAATTGAGGAAGGTGAGTACAGTAACAATGGAGTAGTGGATAGCTAATAGAGGACATCTAAAATCCCTTTTGATGCTAAATTAGTGATCAAACAATTAAACCTCTTCATGACAGTCCCCTACCATCAAGGATCCTTCCTTACTCTTAACTCTCAAAGCATTTTGCTTATACTTTTTACGTCCTTATCATATTTCATTTTGTATAAAAAACAGTCTTATTTCACCTATTAGATTATAAGTTTTTGGAGAGGAGGAAGTCTTTCTATTTCCATCAATACCTAATATGGTGTCTAGACTTAAACATTTGTTGAGCTGAACTGAATTGAGCTCACTCAGAATCTTAGGCTTTCCGTATCTTGAAATGAAATATATATGTATATATGTATAATAAATTTATTATGAGAGAGAAGAATATATTGCTTTTTTATTGATTTTAAGGAAGCACCTGATCTCACAGTATAAAATTCAGGCCTCAAAAATCTCTTCACAATTATTTTGTTGTTGTTACATCATTTTTCAGGTGTGTCTGACTCTCTGTGACCCCATTTGGGGTTTTCTAGGCAGAGATATTGGAGTTTTGTTTTGCCATCTCCTTCTCCAGCTCATTTTATAGATGAGGAAACTGAGGCAAGCATGGTTAAGTGACCTGTTCAGGGTCACATACCTAGTAAGTGTCTGAGGCTGATTTGAACCCAGGAAGATTAGTCTTTCTGACTCTAGATTTGGTACTGTATCTACTGTGCCATCTAGCTGCCCCTTCACAGTTATACAAGATTCTATGAATATAGAGATAATGTCGTTCAATAATCTGCTCAGTATTTATATAAAGCATGGGTTCCTTTGTATGAGAAAGTTATCCAAATGTTCCTCTTTGCAGACAGCATAATACTAATTAAACCAAGTCCTGAAATTTTAGAAAAATGATTACTTAGACACCCATATTTTTCATTCAATAAAGTAGATGAAAAAATATATATATTGTCCAGATTGATATGATATAGAATATGTAAATAAAAATATTACTCTTTGGTGAGTGCCTTTACTGGACCCAGAATAGAGGAGAGGAGTGTGGGCTTAATCAGTCTTAGGAAGCAAAAAGTTTTGATTATAACCGGTTAACTACCATAGAAGCATATTTCTTTAAAAACAATGTTTTTCTGGTGATGACATATGGCTATAAAACATGGAACGCTATGAGCTCAGAAAAATTACAATGAGAAACACAACCAGAGGTTAACAGAAACCTACACGATGGACATAAATAGACCTCAGTTTGTTACCAGTAATAGCTTATATGCAAGAAATAGCATAAAAACATTTATCAAGGGTATATATGACCAGGAAAGGCATGGACAGGTTGTGTATTGAGAATGAGGCATCACGGATGGAATGGCTAAAGTGATATGTTAATACTCTTGAGATATGGAAAGAATGAGGATGGTCTTCAGAAGATTTAAGTTTATGGAAAGATGTACAAAAATCTTGTGGTGTGAGAAGATACGGAGAAATTGTGATTTTCTTAAGATGAGGGAAACACATACAGATAGCATCACAGACTTTTAAATATCCCAGTAACAAATGATCTGCCTTTTTTATTTGTATATATTAAATAAGTGAAATTAGGTAACAAAACATTTCTTGTTTACCAAATACCTGTCCTTTTTAAATTATATATTATTATATATATTATATACTATATACTTTTACATTTCCTAATGTGGAAATGATACTCATAATTTACAACTTCAAAATACTATTTTGGGGAGCTGACGGAGGCTGTGGGAGACAGGAGTTAAATAACAATATAAGAGTTCAAGAGGTTTGGAGATCCATTTTGGATATTCGAATAGACTCTCCAGAGTTCATAGGATGCTTATCTCAACTCTTCAAATCTCTGACGTCAAAAGAATAGTCTAGAAATCTCATGATTACAGTCTCTCTTGTGATCTTTTCTGGTATTTCCTGTTTCCAGTCAGGCCAAATATACTACTCTGAGTTGGGGGAAGAGGGAGGTGTTGTTTTTTTTTTTGGTGGTTATTTCACCATTGCTGTTTCTGCTGATGTTTGGAACTCACAGATGCAGGGGAGCATGAAAATGAAAATAATTAGAAACAAAAACATCACCATCACTGAAGATATCTATGCCACAAATGGTCACTAACAGTTCTTTTTAACATCTCAAAATTTTATGTAATGGTTCAATAGAAGGTCTTATTTTTAATGGAACAATGTTGACTCTTCTTTAAGAAAAAGAGAATAAAAAAGGATTTTATTGAATTTTAATTCCTAAACTACTACCTTATTTGTCATGTTAAGTAAATCAGCGAGGGTGCTCATTGGGCGAAAGGGATAGGCAAAGGAGGTGTGTGTGTGTGTGTGTGTGTGTGTGTGTGTGTGTGTGTGTGTTGAGGGGAGAGCAAAGAACAGTTAAGATGCAATTTTCTCATGGTGCTGAAATCACTTTATACCAGCACAAACTAAAAACAGAACAAAACAAACAAAAAAGGTGTCCGCAGCTTCCCAATGGGGATATTATGGGAGTTTATGCCTTTTGTGAATCTGGTGTGTAAAATCTAGCTGAAATACTGCCAATTCTGCCACTTACTTCCTAAGCTACATTATGACAAGCACTTCACACTCCATTTGCAAAGAAATCCAAAAAACTCAGTGAATAGATTTCAATGACAGGATGGCAAGTGAAACCATGTCAACTCTCACTCCACTCACTCCTTCCTGGGGCATTTTTGTTCCCCCAACTCTCAAAGAGCTCCCAAATTATCAAGATGAAACAAATGAGAATATTGACCAGAATTATAGTTGAAAGAGACTTCTGTTAGCGACTACCACTTAAAAAATATGCCTTTTTTATTTGGTCTTCAGGTTCTCTGCGTCACAGAATCAATCAATGATATGTCCAGGCACTGTGCCAAGCACACAGCCATCACAGAGAGCTAGAACATTATAGATTACCTAGTCAGAGGTATTACAGTATTTGAAAATAAAAGAGACCTTTGATATTATTTAGTTTAGCTGATTTTGTCAATGAAGGAGTTCAGATTGGTTCACTTAAATAGAGCCGAGTTTAGAACTCAGATCCCTTGACTTCAAATCTGCTGCTGTTTCTAATATATGACATCCATTTTTCTTATCTTACAAAGGAGGGCTCTATGATCTGGCTGAAATAATTTGCACATGGCCATCCAGCCTTTTAAAGGTAGAGCAGGGAATAAGTATGACAGTTAAAGTTTAACCCTTTCATTTACATGATAAAAAATCATCAGAGTTGTTAAATATATAAGAAGATATGATATCGGACCTATGAAAGAAGACAGGACTATTTCACAGGCAATTATATGAACAAAACTTAAAATTTTCTATTTATCAGTTTCCCCCAGAGAGATGTGATTTCTCTCTTCTGAACCCAGTGCTTTGTATCTTTCTTACAGAATTTATCACATCCTATGATACATTATAGCTCTTTATTTATCTATCTTCTCCTTTATACTCAATCACTTCCACAAGAACAGGGACTGCTTACTATTTTTTCTAACCTAGGATAATGCCCTATACATATTGGACACTGGACAAAAATTGGATAAATTGAATTGATTTGCAGTCTTTTCTTGTATATCCCAAAACAGCATGATATTTGTTTAGAGAGGTTTACAAATGACCAGTTTTATTAAAATTCTCAAGACTGACCAAATGTAGAAGAAATGTGATTCAATAGAAAGGGTGTAGGTTCTAGAGTCACAAGACTTGAGTTCAAATCTTGCCTCTGATATTCTCTGTGTGATCTTGAGCAAATCGCTCAGTTTTCTCATTCGAAAATAAAATAATTGAATTAGATTGCCTCTGGAACTAGATTTATGATCCTATTACCATAACATGAAAAATGCTTACATATAATGAAACCAAATAGTGCCAAAATAGACAAAAGTCCATAGGAGCAATAATATTGTTCACAATGTGATTTATTTAGAGCAATAAGTCAGCTATAGTAATCAACAATCTAAGATCTACTGATTGTTTTTATGAAGTTAGAGAAAGTTAATCTTTGAGTACAAGATATCTAAGCATAGTAGCTCCCAATCCTGCCAGGAATGTTTACTTAAACATTCCAAAATGTCTCCAATTATTTTTAAAAGTTCTGTGAAATTTTAAAAAATAAATAAAACCCCTCTCAAAACAAAATTAATTTAAATTCAATTGTATGTCGATCTTTGAACATATTATCAAAAGCTTTTAAAAAGGGGGAAAAGGTCTATTACACAATCAAACAAAGGGGAGGTTATCACAGGCCAACTAGGTAGGGAATTACTTTTGAAATTAAAATCTGGTGAATTCATAATCTCCAAATCCAGTAGACTAGTCAAAGTGACAAGAAAATACTTTTAGTCTCTTGCATGCCCTCTTCTTATGTCCAATCAGATAAGGTTGGAAAAGTGTGGTGAAAAGAAATTTGGGGGCACCTAGGTGGCACAGTGGATTGAATGCCAGGCTAATAGTCAAGAGGACCTGGGTTCAAATTTGACTTCAGATACTTCCTAGCTGTACGACTCTGGGAAAGTCACTTAACCCCAATTTTCTAGCCCTTATCTTCTGCCATTTCAATGTCACACTTCTACCTTAGAAATTCTGTCTTATGACAGAAAGTAAGGGCTAAATAAAACAAAATAGAAATTTGGATTTGGAATCAGAAGAATTAGGTCACAATAATAGCAGATTAGGGTCACTGCTTTCGTCAGTTCATTCAAGTCATTTAACTCTTTTTGGGCTGTACTTTTGCAAAATGGAGTTGACCTAGATGATCTTAAGTGCTTTCCACTTCTAAAAGTGTGACATAAGGCTGGATTGGAAAGTACAGAGAAAATACCTGAATTCACATTGGGTTTGACACATGTTGGCATGGACATCACAGTTTTAAGAGGGAAATTATTTTTTTTCCTGAATTTCCATCTTAGAATCAATATTGTGCATTGGTTCCATGGCAGAAGAGTGGTAAGGGCTAGGCAGTGGGGGTCAAGTGACTTGCCCAGGGTCACACAGCTAGGAAGTGCCTGAGGCCACATATGAACCTAAGACCTTCCATTTCTAGGTCTGGTTCTCCATCCATTGAGCTACTGAGATGCCCCACCACATTAGTTGTTTTTTTTTTTTAATTTTAAACCCTTAACTTCTGTGTATTGACTTATAGATGGAAGATTGGTAAGGGTAGGCAATGGGGGTCAAGTGACTTGCCCAGGGTCACACAGCTGGGAAGTGTCTGAGGCCGGATTTGAACCTAGGACCTCCTGTCTCTAGGACTGGCTCTCAATCCACTGAGCTACCCAGCTGCCCCCACCACATTAGTTTTTAAAAGGGATTAGGGGATGGGAGGAAGATAGTGATGGAGGAGGAAAGAAGAGAAGACTTCAATCATCATGGAAAACTACAACCTAGATGTTTGGGAGAATAGGAATAGTCATAATATTTAGCTTCTATAATTTCCTCATCCCCTATTCTCTTTAGGCATCTGGGTGTGGAAAAGGGAAAGGAAAACTTTTCAGAAATTTCCAATGAGAACATTCACATATTACCAACCAGGAAAGTTCATCTGACAACAAAAGACTGCTTATGACTACATTGTATATTGATTAGGGCAATAATTCAAGATTAGCAGGTTCCTAGAACACAGCAATGTCACCATCTATAGTGAGACATGCCAGACTGCAGATACCTCACACCTTGCTGTTTTATTTACTACAATCACTCTGCTGAACTTTTAAAGAAGACACGCCAGGGATGGCTCCTGAAAACTGGTATGAGTTTTCAGGCAATAAAGAACAGAGAAAGTAGGATTTGGGTGCAGAATGTATAAGGTGGTGGTGGGGGGTGTTGGCCAAAGTAATTGTTTCAATTTCCCTGTTGGTTGTGTTTCTGATTATACCTCCTGTACTTTTCATTTGATTTCTTCACTGTGCTGATGCAGATCAAAGTATACTATTTTTCACATTAGTTTATTTATGGTTTTATTTTGAGGTTTTGGTTTTATATGAATATTCTCTTCCAACAATGACCAGTATGGAAGTATGTTTTGCATGATAATTCAGATCAAATTGCTTACCATTTCTGAGAGGGGGGAGAGAGGGAGACAATTTGGATCTTATAACTTCAGAAAACGTATGTTGAAAATCATTATTAATGTAATTGTAATTAGGAAAATAAAATATCTTTGAATAAAAAAACAATTTCTTCACTGTGATCTCATCTCACTTCTCTTTCCCTATTCATGTGTTTATAGGTTCCCTCCTTTTCTCTTATCTTTCTGTACCAGTCCCAGGAGTGGTTTTGCCTTGTCCCTTGGATCAGTATCAGCCAACAACCCTAAAGTTAATATAGTTTCCATCTGTTGGATTCTTCAAAAGTGGGATTTAGGCTTTTATCAAAGTATGGCATTTGAGTGAGAGCTGAACAACAGAGAAAATAAGAGAAAAATGAGTTGCCTGTATCTACTCTAGAATATGGATAATCTCTTTAGAAGGGGTATGTGATATTGTACCCCTTACATCTTGAATATCCATTACCAAGTGTTTCTTACCTCCATGAAATTTTTATTTTTGTCCTCTTTAAACCAGGAAAGCTATTCCAATGGACTCTTCTTTTACAGACTAGCCCAACTTTTTTTTCCTAATTCTTTGGCTAAATACATAACATCAGCCCATTCTCTTCTCTTACCTTACCTTGTTTTTTTTTTTTTTTAACTCCTGGTTGATTGATTTTTCATTTGTCTTCTGTCAAGCTTTATACAAATGCCACAACAAAGACAGCTGTTCTTTCTTCTTGGTCTTTCCTCAATTTCTCTTCTCCTTCCCCCTCCTGTTTTAGGTCTGTCTCTTAGCCCATCTTAGAAAGATAAGTTGACCTCCCTGGTTCTCACTTTCAAGGTTTTACCTGACCTTGCTTCATCTTTGTCTCTTGTCCTTTTCAGTTGCAGACTGATCAGACTTTTTCAATTAATTTCTTTACAAATGACATCACTGTGACTCACTTGCTATTTCTGGTAATCAGTGCGTCTGAAATCTAACCTAAATTTTAAATTGCTTAGGGTCAAGGGGCTTATCTCTAATCTATAAAGCACAAAGAATACTGTGCAGGGGGAGATAATTTTGAAAGAAGAGGCTATGTCAGTGATGTGGTTTGAAACATAAGGAGGAGTTTGAAGAAAAATGGGAAGTTTCAAGGTTCAAAATGTAACTGATAGCTTCTTAGCAGTTATTAAGAAAGAAGTGGTCAAAACAGAAATTTATAAAAAGCAAGAAAGAGCTAAATAGTTATTTAAAAATAACAGCAAAAAAGGAACACAATTTACATTGCAAAAATAGAAATTTTAGTTTTTTTAAAATTGAGAAAACAACTTTGAGTTATGTTCATTATTTTTGATATTGTCATAGATGTTCATTTGGTTGTATATTAAATGTTTTTCACCTAAAATTATGAAAGAAAATTCAAGGTGGGTAGAAAGCAGTCCATATTTTTGGCAGCATGGGTGAAATTCAAGATTAAGTTTAAACTTTACATTTTCTACATAATGAAGCATCTGATGTTTTCCTTTAAGGAGGTAAATTACAAGCAAAAGTCAACGTACTGCTATCCCTCTCAAGCAGCTTTGCAGAAAATGGTCTCCAGACAAATAGCAGAAGGAAGAAGTGGGAACAACATCCTCCATTCACTTCAACCCCCTAAAAGCTCATTTGCAGGACCAAGTAAACATACACATTTCTGCACTATATTTTGAAATCACATTAAGGCATTTTCGGACTGGCATCTGGAATAGGAGCTGCTTTTGAATATTTAGCTTTTGCAAAACATCAGAAGATGCAAAATTAGATGAATGCTTATCCAGGAATCTGCCCCCAGACTCAATGTAGTATATATAGATACAACTTGTATGCACTGATTCTAAAATGATATAAAAGTTAATAGTAACTTCTCAGGATTTTTCAAGCATTATTCCAGTTCTGATATTTTATTTACTAAATCTGTTTTTTCCCCACAAAGTTGTATTGTTATTGTTATAAAGAGTAATTCTTATCTTTTGCTTGTAATATTTAACAACTTTTTCAATGGAAAGAAAATTAAAATTTGTTTCTTGAATAACGATTTACAAGAAAATGTGTTCGTTAATATATTCAATGCCAAATTAGTCTTTGTCTTATTTATTTTTCCTTGATTTGATCTGTTATATTTCCAGCCTCATTTACTGGAAGGAAACTTTTGTATGTTAGCAATTACTGCTGAAGAATGAACAAAAGTAAATGTCAATGAAGAATTTTTCATGAACTAAGATTCCATTTACACATCTGCTGGTAAGCCGATTTGTTCTTTGCTTTACATCAGAAGAGTTGCCTTCAGCAAAATCATTAGTGTCAATAAGAAAATGACAATTCATTTGAGTTTCAGCAAGTATCTTAGAACATTACATTTTACATTTCAAAGCAGTCATTTAGAATCCACTAACCCTTCCTAATACTGCAACATGGAAAATGGCAGGGTTGAATTCCTGCAAGATACAGGGTCAAGCCTCACCCAGAATTCCAGAGGACCCCCCCCCCCCGGAGAACTCTGGGTGAGGGAACAGTTGGAAAGCAGTTAAATAGTTGATTCCTGGGGGTTGAAGTGAGCAGGTCGCTCTGCTTGCTGTTCCTGGTTTTGGGATTGCTTTGGAGGCCATTTGGGGCAAGGTGCAAGAACCATCTTGGTTCTGCTCAGTGGTTTGCTTGTTTAGCTCCATTTTCCATGTTGCAAATACTGACATCTATAATGAAGGCATAAATGTTATTTTAAATGAACAAGTCTTATTCTTCATAGTAAAAGTTTAAGCTGATTATATTAATTTTCTAATTGTTCTTCCATGATAAGGTCGTAGTTGGTCTCTCCCTGCAATACATAACCTCTTGGTTGAGGTTATCTGACATAATTCTAATTGTCTTTCTTTTTGAGACATAAGGTCATAGGATCAAAGATTTAGAGCTCTAGGGCACCTTAAGGGTCATGACAAGCCTGGATCACAGTAGGCTGCTTAGAGGACTCTTTTCTCTGATACTTATTTTTCTCATCCTTATCTTTTTCAAGGTCTTGTAATGGCCAAGGGTGAGCATTAGTGCTTTTTTTTTCTTCCAAGTTTTAAGTTTTATGCACCCAAGAGCTACTGAAGTGGAAACATTAAGCTTAATCGATAAGTGAAATACATTTGAAAATCTAGGTCATAATCACCGGGAATGAAAGATAGTTTACATGACTGCAGCATTTGAAGTCATTGGTGTGATACCAGGAATAGATACCAGGAATGAGTCCTGTTCAGTACAGGCTAGTCTTAGATTTGCTGCTGATTGGAAATGAGTCAAAATAGTACTTTCAAAATGTCCAGGTTCTCAAGTGACAATGCTTGAGACTAAGCAACATTTAAATGAACCAAGATATAGCCCTTACTCTTTAGCAGCTTGTCTGAAGCCATGTACTACCCAGATGAGAAAACTATATATGAACACAGAGTAAGGTTCAACACAAAGGGATTGAGATGTGATGTCATCAACAAGCCAAATATGCAAAGGATTCTGAGTTTTTAATTTTGTTTTGCAGCGTGGGAGTGGATGGGAAGAGAAATGATGGTGGTGGCAAGGGTGAATTTTGGTTCAGACTCAGGCTAAATTTATTAAGCATTTATCAAGTAGAAAGCCTCATGAAAAGTAACGGGGACCTAAAAACACAAATGAAAAAGTTCCTGACCTCAGGGGGCTTATGTTCTCCTGGGAGGAGATAGCATGTACACAGAAAAGTAAATATAAGGTAACTTCAAGAGGGAGAGAACACTTTGGGGGAACAGAAGAGGAAGCTATGATCAAAGCTGAAGTACAGATTCTAATAAGGGAAAGTAAGTTACAAATGGAGATTATGTCCTGAAAACACAAAATCAGTACAGGAAAGGAGGAAGTAATGGGGGCTGAAGGAAAAGATTAGGTACAGAGATTATTTCATCAGTCATATTCCTTTTACTGCCGCATAACTTAAAGTACATCACGTGTCTGCCTCATCTTTGCCTGGTCATCCTCCATTGACTTTGTAAGTAATAAAACAATCATGGCATAGGAACTGGGTCTGTGATTTCATGGTATAAGGAACTCTCAGATGAGAAAACTCTCTCTCTCTCTCTCTCTCTCTCTCTCTCTCTCTCTCTCTCTCTCTCTCTCTCAATGCAGGTTGGCACTTCCTCTGCAATCTAGTCTTAAAGAGGTTGCCCAGGACATTGAGAAGGGAAAGTCTTTGAGTTAAGTCATTAAGTCATATAGTGATAGCTAATATGTTTCAGAGGTGAGACTTAAATCTAAGACTTGTTGTTTATAGCAATTCTATCTCATCAGGTTGCCTCAAAAACCAATGAAAGACTTAATGAAGAAAAATCGTGTTAAAAACATAAATGTTTCATCATGAGCCAGTGCTATAGGTAATGCCTAGAGACCCTTGCTGAGTTAAGAACATCTGACTTGTGAATGTCCTATACAGAAGAAGAGTCCTTTCCTGCTCCAGCCCACTGGGGACACATTCAAAATCCTTCTCTCCCACAAACTCTCCCCACCCCCAAATTGTTTTAAACACATGGCTCCATCTGGTGGCCATGATGTGGGGAACTACCTGACAGTGTCCATTATTTTTTTTCCCCTAGTAGGGAAAAGACTGAACATGCCACGGCCCTATTTTTTCCTGGATTTTTACCATTCACATCTCTATTCTAGCCTGTGAAATTTCTCTGCCTTCTGTTTGTTTTTTTCTCTCTCATATGCACACACACATATGCATAGATAGTACTCTTCCTACTTCCTTTTTTTTCTACTCTTTCCTTGTAGTTTCTATAAGTAGGAACTTTTTCCCTTACTCTTTTTCATTTTTTCTTACTTTTCCCATGTTTTCATTTTTTTTTTACTCATTCCATTTATGAGATCCAATTGATCCTAATCACTGTTGATAAGCCTAAAGTTAATAGTAGTGACACATGTAGCAAGGAAAATGAAATCCCTAAATGATATAGTTCAATTTGGTAAACATTTATTATGCCACGTTTGTGTGTTGGGCAATGTGTTAGGGCCCAGGAACATAAGAACACAAATGAAATGATTCTTACCTTCAGGGAACTTACAATCTACTTAGGGAAAACAATATGAATGCAAATGAATATTGTACAAGGGAAATCTAGGAAGGAGAGAGTACTACACTTAATGGAATCAGAGAAATAGCTTCACCCAGGAGGTAGCAACCTTGAAGAGAGACAGATTCTAGAAAATGTCCTGGATATGAAATTTAAATTCTGCCCTTACTAAATTCTTCCTATGTGATCTTGAGCAAATCACTTCCATTATTACTACCTCAGATTTTTCTTCTGTCAAGAAGAGGAAGTTGGACTAACTCACCTCCAAAGTCCCTTCTAGCCCTAAAATCTACATTGGAATTTTGAAGTGAAATAAGAAATATTAAAAACTTTCAACTTCTATAACCCTTGAAAGTATCCTTTACACCATTTCTGAGTCATAGTGTGGCACAATGAAGTTAAAATACTATCATAGGATCATAGATTTATAGCTGGAAAGGGCCTCAGAGGTCATCTAGTTTAGCCCTACATTTTTACATCGACAGAGGCAGAAATTGAAGTAATGAGCATTAATTTAAATACATACTATGTGCCGGTCATTGTACTAAGTATAGAAAATACAAGTACAAACAAAAAGAAAGATAGTCCCTGCCCTCAAAGAACCTACAATCAAATAGGGGAACAGAATACATAAAAGGGAGATAAAAATGAGCATGATGGGAAGTTCTGAGAGCCAGAAATGTAGGGAAAGAAGTACCTCATGATAGGGTCCTTGGAAAGAAGTCACTAATGGGAGAAGTGAGCTGGAGTGATATTCCAGGATGTGAAGGTCCCAGGCATTGAGGGAAGTTCTAGTTTGGGAAAGCAGCTGACGCATGGTGGCAGAGTCCAGAGAGAAATGAACTTATTTTCATAAGGTAACATAGGTAGTAGTATGTAGCAAAGCTAGTTATCTTTCTAATCATCATGTTTCCCTACCCATTTGCTCTAATTAAAATGTATCCTTAGTTACCAGCATTTCCTCTACATAAGAAAACTTTCTTATTGGATTTGTTTCTGTTTCCCATTATTTTTCCACTGCAAACATAGAGTTTTGTGGATATTCCCTCCACAGATATAGACCATAACTCCAATATAGATGGCTTGGTAGATGGTCTTTGAAAGCTGCGATGGGTGAAAAATTGAGTACTTTGGGAATGAGCCTTTCTGAATTCCTCTAAGGTGATCCACAGATAACAGACATACAGTCCACCATCTGGTCGAGCTTAGAAGGGTATGTCAGAGATGATGTTCAGCCAGGATGGACTTTGAGAACTTTAAGTCACCACTAACATATAATGAAGAACCAAAGTGGGACATTTAGTCAGTCAGTTGATAAACAATTATTAAGTGCCTACTATGTGCCATGTACTATGCAATTAAAAGAGGAATTCTATTACCTTACTGGTGAAACAAATTTTTGTGGGGCAGTCTGAAAGCATAATACCTTTGGTCACATGGTTTCTAGGGAGCTATGTTTTCATTTCCAAAACTATTTGTAAGTTGGAGATTTTCTACATCCTAGTTATGAATGTCAATTGCCTTGGCTTCTTTTCATCACGAACCTACTGTATTGCTTAAGTAATTAATTCAATTAAAGGCTCAGTGTAGTTCAGTTCGGTTCAATTCAACTCATTTCTCTTTAACCAACTGAGACTAACATCATATTGCTTAACTTATATGGTGCCTTGGAATCAGGAAGACTCAAGTTTAAATTCAGCTTCTGATATTTATTAGCTATATGACCCTGGGCAAGTCACTTACCCTCCTTCTGACTCAGTTTTCTCAACTGTAAAATAGGGATAATAATTGCATCTACCTCCCAGGGTTGTTTTGAGAATGAAAAGACATAATATTTGTTAAGTACTTTGCCAATTCTAAAGCACTAAATAAATGCTAGCTAGTGTTACTAAAAACCATCCTAATTCTAAAAATTGTGATTTTAGTGATTATTTAAGACTATGTCCAACACCATAATAGGGTAAAACAAGAGAAGTATGAGGCACAGTCCTTGCCCTTGGGTTATTTAGCAATGTGGCTGGAGAAATGAGACACACACAAGAAACAATTAGCAAACAATAAATACTTGGCAGCATATAATTAAGTGCTAGGATATGGACTAAGAGTGATGGAGATATTCAGAAAAAAAAGAATTTATGTGTATTCAAAGAATTCAAAGAGAGCTCCATGTAGGGCCTGGGTCCTAAAGGATATACAGGATTCAGAGCAGTAGGGAAAGATTCTAAACAAGATAAACTAAAATAATGATCTAGTAGAATCAGTGCAACTTTGAAAAGTTTATAGTCAGAAATCATTTAGGAACTGAAAACATGAAATTATATATTTCAGTAGTAAGAAGTGGAATTAACTTTAAGAAGCCTCTTTTCATATCATTAATTTTATATGTTACTGTCACTTGCAGAAATTTCACTCAGGTTTTATAGCTTATATATTGTTTTGTATTTAGGATCAAATAACTATTCTAGATAGTTTTGTTTACCTCATTCCCTCAACTTTAAGAAAATGTATTCCTATGAGTAATTTTTTGCCTACTGAGATAATTTTTCCTCATCAGTACAATGCAAATATTGACCTCCTGGGGTTGCTGCGTAGATCAAAGGAGATGTCCTATAGACAGGTACTTTGTTACTATCAAGTGATGTGTGTGTGTGTGTGTGTGTGTGTGTGTGTGTGTGTAGTTTGGGAGGGAGGCTCTGCACCTTGAAAAAAAGAGAAGGACTTTGGAAAGTGAGGTGAGAAGGGACTGCATACCAGGCATTATGAAAAATCAGCATAAAGACAGAAGAAAGAGAGAAAAGACTTGTTTGTAGAGTTTGAGAAGGGGTGTGATGTACGATGATGCTGAGAAGATAGTCATGGTTGTGATGAGCTTTAAAAACTGACCAGGAGTTTATAGTGGATTCTAGTGGCATTAGGGAGCCACAGCAGTTTTCTGAGTAGGGGAGTAACAGTGCTTAGATCTGCATTTAAGGAGAATGACTTTAGTAACAATGTAGGCAGAAAGATCAATTAGGTGACTTGCAACAAACTAGGTGAGAGCTGATGAGGATGTGAGGTAAGTAGAGATAGAGATCACACAAAGATGATGGAGAGAAAGAAACAACAAGATGTGGCTACTTGTTGGATAGGAGGAGCTGATGATAATTTGTGAACCTGGAAACTGGAAGGATGGTTGTGTCTTTGGCAAAAACAGAGAATTTTGGAAGGGGGAAAGAAAATGATATGTTGAGCTGAAATAATAATTTCTAATGAATGTACAGCATTATTAAGTTTTCAAAGCTTTTGGCATATATTACCTCATTTAAGTTGGCACATATTATCTCATTTATGGTGGTGCAATGGATAGATTGCTGGGCCTGGAATCAAGATGACAACTTTGAGTTCAAATATGGCCTCAGATACATCTAGCTATATGATCTAGGATAAGTCACTTAACCCTATTTGCCTCAGTTCCTCATCTGTAAAGTGAGCTAAAGAAGGAAATGGAAAAACACTTCAGTATCTTTGCCAAGAAGACCCCAGTGGATCATGAAGAGTTGGATGTGATTGGAAACAACTGAATAACAACAAGAATCTCAATTAAGTTTCACAACCTCTAGGTACCAGGGGTGTGTTATTACCATTTTACAGATAAGGGAATAAAGGTTTGTCAGGGCTTAATCCATGGGTTAAGATAAGTCCAGAAGATGAATCAGAAAGAACAGAAGATCATAGATATGAAGTATTGGAAGGGACCTTAGAGGTTATTTAGCCCAATTCCAGTCTTTAACAGATGAGGTAATCTAAGCCCAGGAAAAATATGTTTGACTTCCCCAGATCAGTCACATAGGTAGCAGAAAGACCTTTAATTTGAAACTATGTCCAGAACCTGACATCACTTTTTGGTTCCAGGCAGAGTCAGTGTTGCTTACTAGAAAGAGCCATAGTTTTAGAATTGGAAGACCAAGTTGTAAATCTTCAACCCTGCTGCCTTACTAGGTTGCCTTGTGACCTTGGACAAGACCTTGAGTTTCTCCTCTATGAAAGGCAGCAGTAGCCCTAGATGATCTCTAAAATTTCTCCCCACTCTAAAATCTAGGCTCCGTCTCTAGTATTTGGTGATTATACAGTAATATTTCTATCTTATTAACTACAAACAAAAACATTTTGTTTTAGGAAGGTGTCTCTCTAACTGTAAGAAGAGAGGGTGGAGGAAGAGAAACAAATATTTTATGCTTAAATGTCTCTAAGGGTAGATTTGAACTGGTCTCCTCATGGGCAATTCCCCATGGAAATAACAGAAGGTATCCACTCTAGAAACCAAAATGATAGTTATTATGCGTTTATTACGCATTTGTTACATGCCAAGTGCCTTGTGGCAATTTTAAAAAGGACAAAAAACCATCCTTGTCCTCAAAGAGCTTACATTTTAATGTAAATTGTATTCTAATTTACATTCAACATGTAAATAATTAAGCACATACAAGATATATACAGAGAAGGTGGAAAATAATCTCAGAGGGAAGGAATAAACAGCAAGGGTGAGTTGGGGACAGGAAAGGCCTCCAGGAAATAGTAGATTTGACTATTTGATCAAATGATATATTTTTTTATGCACTTGGTACATTGCCTGGCACATAGTAGGTGCTATATAAATGCTTTCCCCCTTCCCTCCCATTCCTTTCCTTTCTTCTTATTTCAGAACATTCCAGAGAAAAGAGAGGTGATGACCAAGATGCATACTGATAAATGAAGCAAGTTTACTTCCACTCAGTGCAGGAAACTTTTCTCTAAATCACCAAAAATTCCTGGAGTTCCCTTTCCTAACTCCTAGACTGTTTTTGTTTTTTAAACTAAGAACTCTACACTCAGAAGTATACTGTATGAGCAATATAAAAATAGATGTATACATAGACACACCAACACTTGCTTGGAGTGGGTTGGTTTTTAAGGTTTTCAAGCTGAACTCAGGTCATCAGTTGGAATAAACCAAGTAAGTGTAAGTTGTCTTAGGTCCTGTGACCTGAGCTCAGTTTCTTGCCTAGGTGGCTTTTTCAATTTTCCTTATGTGCTTGCTTTCACATTAGCTCATTTCTTTTGACCTAAGTCCATCTTCCTGGATCCTTCTACCTCCCATTTGCCACACAAACCTCAAAATCTCATTGGTTTCCTTCTCTTTTCCAACCACTGATTTTTTCATTCATTGCTTACCATAGACTAGCTTCATTAAAAAAAAAGACTTTTCCTTTCTTATATTATTTTCTTTAAGTTTCTTTTAATTTATTGAAGACTCATATGTATCTGGTCATAGAATTATAGAATCAAGGGTCCAGAGCTGGAAGAGACCTTAGAGGCCATTTAGTCCAACTCCCTCATTTTAAAGATGAGAAACTAAGACCAGAGATATTATACATCTATCAAGAAGCAAAATTGGCATTTGAACTCAGATCTTGAGATTCCAGATTTAGGGTTTATGTGTCAACTGAGTTATTAAAAACACAATTTTGGGGAAAAGGTATTATAGAATGAACACTAGGGAACAAGTGTAGGATTAAGGAAATATGGATCCCACACAAGTCCAGATATCTGTTTGAGTCCTGACTCTTACTAGTTTTTTGGTCTTGGGAAAGACATTTCACTCTCTTTGGGCCTCAGTTATTTTCTGTGCAAAATGATGCAGTTGGAGTAGTTGACTTCTAAAGTAATTTATCCTTCTGAAAGTTTGTAAACATTTGCTTCTAACAGATGATATAATAGAAAAAAATACTAAATTGAGAGGCCCTTGTTTCAAATTCTACCTCTGCTACTTAGTACCTGTTTGACCTCAGGCAAATTACTCACTTTTGAGACCTCAGTTCTTTATCTGTACTATGAATGAACGATTGTAAAGTCCCTTGAGATTCTATGACCATTATGATCTCCTACTATACTAGTAGTCCTCCCTGATGTCCATGTCCTCCCTCATGTCCACGCTCCTCTATTCACAACCTCCCATAGCAATACGATGTCCAAATGCTACTGCACAGACAGCACACCTTCTCATTCTTTCTTTCAATCCCAGTCTCACTTTCTTCCACTTGTATGTCTTGAGAATTCACCTAAGGCAAAGAACCTTTCAGTTGGCTTTTGAATTTTCAGTTGATGATATACTGCGGGTCACTTAATTGATTTAAAAAAAAAAACCCTAGCAGGGTTATCATAGTTCCCATTTACTGAAACACTGAGAAGTTCTAAGGGACTGTCCCAAATAGGAAAGGAAAAGATAACATGACAACTTCAACAACCTTCTTTCAAGTAGTTAATTTTCTTCAAACTTCAGCTCAAACATTATCTCCTACATGAGAACTTTCCTGATCCTCCCAGCTACTTTCCAAGGAAATTGACTTTTTAATCTAAACCATTTAGCCAAATATGTACACGTGGTCTTATTTGATAGAATGAAAGTTTATCGAAGGTAGTGGCTGTTTCATTTATGTCTTTGCATCCCCCCACCCCCCACCCCAGCTCCCATTGAGCAGAATGCCCAGTGCATAGTAGGCATTTGTTGATTGGTTGATATTAGCTCTTTTTTTTTTTTTCTGGCTGCACCTGGGGTATCCAAGTGCTGTACTTATTTCCCAAAAGGGGAAGCTAAGGAAAAGAGGATTAGCAACTTGCCCCCAAAGTATGTGGGCTCTGACTAGAATGGAAGCCAATATAAACTACTGTGGTTTTATATAATTATGGGAAAATACATTACTTTTTACATAAAGAACCTCCCAAAACAGTCTAAGAAGGTTCTTTCAGAAAGTCACTTAACTTTCCATACTCTAAAACGCATTCTGAAGGAGAGTTTACAATTGACCACAGGTCTCTACGCTGTACATTTGCTCTTTCTCCCCATCCCACTCCTTTTTCCACCCCAGGCAGATTCCTCTATGGAAGGAACAGAAAAGTTGCCAGATTTATCCTTGTCACCTTTTACCCCACACGATTCAAGTTACCTGAGAAGCTGTTGACAGCATCTTCAGCTTCCAGAAGCCCTCTTTGTTTGGTCCCCTGCAGCTCACTTTTGGATTTCCAAACAAGCTTTACCATCCTGATCATCTCTGGCAGCTCCCAGGTCAGTGGTCCCTGCTGATACTCTGGCCCGCTGCCCATGGAAGAGGGCAGCAGACCTTCCCGTGGAGTCCACCTTCTGCCCAGCTCTGCCGAGTTAAAACAGCGATCTAGCACAGGCATTCTGCCCTGTTCTCCAGAGGTGCTGCTGCTGCTGCCGCCGCTGCAACCAGAAGAGAGCTTCTTCACAGGCACGGGAAAACGAACACAAGGAAAATCATGTCCAGCGGCTGAATGGGGAGGTTTCTCCAGCCCTGCAGGGCAGGCAGCAGCAACTGCCTCTGTAGTCTCTAGACAAACTCTGAGGAGAGACTGCCTCTTCCCAAGGCTTCTCACTGGCTGCTGAGCGATCTGAAACGGTTACTGTACTTCTCCGTCCTTAGAGATAGAATGCATTTCCCTCCTCTCTCCCAGGCGCTGAGTTCACAACACTTAATTAATCCCAGGCTACAGCTGGAATGACAGCAGGGGGAAAAAAGCCACCGAGGTTTAGCATTTGCTCTTCCTCGTTTTCCCTTCTTCATTTACCGATTCTTTCTTTTCTTTTGGATCCTGTCAAAGATTGTCCAAGTTGCTACAGTGGCCCCGAGAATTCCGTGGAAGCGGGGCTTATTTCTCCTTCATCCTCACCCTAGAAGTCTGTTATCTGAGCTCCTCAGGTGAACAGCTGCTGATTTAGTAAAGGGAAAAAACTTCACCAAACCATGCCCTGCAGCCTGAAGGAGTCCTCAACAAACAGAAGGAAGCTTGAACAGTCCAGCCCAACCAGTTCACGGCTGCCTCTCTCCGGATGGCCTGGCAGGGGGCCATCTCTCTCCTTTCCACTAATGACTGCATTATGATGAAGATATTAAGAGAGCCGTTTGAATTTAACCACAGCAACACAATTATATACTGCAACTGTCCCCCACCCCCTTCCATTTCTCCTCCTTACTGTCCCTTGATTCTCAGCAAACCTAAAGGGGTTTTTGACCTATTAGTTAAATCCCTTTGTAACCTCAGCTGCCCTTCAGCTGGAGGGGAATAACACTGATTCACATTCCTAAGCTAACTGTGAAAGAAGTGAATTAGGGAAACACCAAGATCTGCATGCATAAGTCCAATGCTGTTGTGTAATCTGAACAAATAGCTCAGACAGTTCTGGTCCAGTTTTGAAGAAAAGTAAGGACAGTTAAAGGAAAAAGAAAACGATTCTGAAAAAGACCATGGGGCATGTCTGGCAGAAGGGAGAAGGAAGAAGGAAGAAAAGAAGCTGGGGAAAGTAACTTTCCCAGGAGATAGGACCCTGGACTTCAGATTAGTGCCCCCAAACTGTTGGCGCTCCACCTGAGAAAGGTTCATCCAAGGACAATCAAGATGGGTTTAACAATTTTCCTGAAGCTTAAGGATGTAAGTCCTAACCCTGGAAGTCAAAAACCAAAAAAAAAAAAAAAAAAAAAAAAAAAAAGAACACACCTCTGTAGATGATTTGAAAGGCCCTGGACCTAAATGTAAAATGAGGCAGTATTGTTTGGCATTTTTGCCAAACACATGTAGCATGTAGGGTTTATAGGAACATTTTGAACCTGAGGATTCACATGGCCATCCTTTATTTTCCTGTAACATATTACATCTTTCCCTTTACATCCCTGCATTGCAAAATGCTTTATTTTGCTTGGCATTTTCTTTTGCTGATGTACAATCAGTTATTCCTGATCTACATTCCTTTTGGGGCTGGTTTCTCATTTGATCATTTGAGTTTCTTCAGGAGTGGAGAAGGAAATTTAGGGGAGAGGAGGAGGAAGACTGTTGGGAGACTGTGTTTTATTTTTACTCTCTGTCTTTTTAAAGGAGGCTGCTGAAAGCTTCTTTTAATATGTTTTCTTATTATTCTTATTCCTCTCAAACCATGCCTAATAAGTTTGGTTTTTCCACACTAAATTCAGTGACTTGTCCCTTTTTTTCCAGATGGAAAAGTACACTGGCAAACAAATTCTATCTTTCCTCATAGAAGAAGAAGATCCAAATGAGTGTGCTGAAATATAAAAGTATAAACATAGGGAAAAGGCACTTGGTGCCTCCCCTTTGTGAACTTTGTGATCAAAATGTTAATGAAGCACCTCTAATTATTATACCTAAGCATTCTGAATAACCTAAATTTGGAACAGGCAATGATATACTCATAAGAAAAATGTACCTTTTCTCATTTCTTTTTCCAAGCACAGATAAGAAGTATCAAGCAGTACTTTGATGCTTTGATTACTTTTTTTTAAACAACTGTTGGTACTTTTATTTTACTACTTCCATTGAGAAATTAAACCTTTCTAGAAATTAGATTTTAAAAAATTGTTACATAGCCTAATGGAACCTTCATACATATTATCTGGATAGGATCTTAAAACTCATTCCACAGTCTTAAACTTCCCTGATGATACCAATTCAAGGGCTTCTAAGCATCTGGCTGTTTTTATTTTTGTTCAGTTATTTTGCCATAGTCATGAGTATCAGGATATCCTGACCCTTTGAACAAAGGGGTTAAGAACAAAGAAAACAAATATATGATATAATATGTCACACACACTAATGAACTAATACAACTCTCAGGGTAGCAAATTTGTTCAAGAATTGCATTTTCTTTTATCCAAGGTTATATAATTTCCATTGTACTCTTTTTATTGTTTTACACATATCCTCACAACAAACATCTTAGAGAAGTTATAAATTAATAGGTCATTAAAGATGAGTCTTTCCTAGCAGGGTTGAATGTGATGGCTCAGAAAAGAATGAATATTGATTTCAGTTGTTACCCTGAGGAAGAACGAAGCCTGTTTAAAGTTTTGAAAAAATGAAAATATTTGCCCAGTTTTGAGAATTCCCTCCTTATTTTGTGAGGTTCAAGGACAAGACTTTATATAGTCTTCATCCTGGACCAGAGGTTCAAAAATACCACGAGAAAGGTCATTCTCGTGGTATTTCTGGCTCATCTCGAAACAGGAAGTACAGGAAATCTTGCGAGAAAGTCTGGCTCAAGAGATTTTTGGCTCAACTTTTCAGACCCAAGAGATTGGGATGGTTCAAATAAGCTTCAGATAAACAGACTGCATTTCAGCACTTGTCTGAGTCTAATCTTTCGATTTCAGTAAATTTTCTCCTAACTAGTTTCAATGATATTGAAAAGCTGCTATCTTCTAGTTTGTGATGACAGGTTTTAAAAAAAACAACACACAAAACATAGGCAGCTCTTCATTTGTTCGTCATCCCTTTCTAGAAAAGTTTGTATCTGGAAACGTGGGATACAAAGGCCTTGGAGAAAGAAATAAGAGGAGACAAGTTGTATGAGAAACTAATCCCATTATAAAGGAGTCTTCTAATCCATGTGGTTGACTTAATGTCTCCTTCATATTTTGAATTCTGAATTTAAGATGCCATAAGATAATAAGATTTTAGATGGATTACATGTAGAATCTCAAAATAGATTTTTCTTCCCAGATGTCAAAAGTAAATTTGAGCATTGCTTCTGGCTAAGAGTTTTTCCTTTTTCTCCATGTAAAACAAAATAAAATGAAAACTCACGAAGTCCAATGGCACTGGTCCACTGCATATTTATGTCTAACAATATTTGTTTCCTCTAGTGATTACAAAGAACTCAGTCAGTAACGCCAACATGAAAGGGTGCAAGGAAGAAGTAAAAGTCTAGACAATGACAGCTTGGGGAACCTGCTTCCTTGGCAGAATCTCTGAGATTTATTCTGCTTCCATTTTTCAAGTAAGATGCAAGGAGGGATTGTGTCTGCTGTGCTCACTGGTACATCATTAGTTCAACCCCTTGAAAAATAGGCTCTCAAAAATATCATTTGATGATGACAATGATAAGTGCACTGATGTGATGTACCAGCAGCATATCATTCCCACCCCCCACCCCCGGGAACATCAAACTTGTATTTGTTTCTTTTCATCATCTCTCTTTAGATTAAGTACAAGACATTATCAATTTAAGTTAATCAAAAAATTTCTGGGGGCAGCTGGGTGGCTCAGTGGATTGAGAGTTGAGCCTAGAGATGGGAGGTGCCAGGTTCAAATCTGGCCAGAGATACTTCCTAGCTATGTGACCCCCATTGCCTAGCCCCTTACTGCTCTTCTGCCTTGGAACCAATACAGAGTATTGATTCTAAGATGGAAGGTAAGGGTTTAAAAAAATTTTTTTTCCACAGAGCCCCAAACCAAGCATGCTTTCTTCTAGAAACTCAAATATTTATGTCAATTAATAGCTTATCTTTCATAAAACACTTTTAGATTCACAAAGCAACAAGCCTGCTAAGAAGAGAATAATATTATCCTCATTTTACAGGTGAGTGAATAGTAACTGAGGGAGATACCATGATCTGCCTGTGGCTGTCTGGCTAGTAAATGTCAGAGCTGGGATCTGAACCCAGTTCTTTGGCCTCCAGTTTCCTTGTGCTGCCTATTGCCCCACACTGCCTCTTGCAGTGGATTGGTCTAAGGGGCATACAGTGAAGGCACTCAGCCTGGCCAGCTTTTCCTTTCATAGTTGCAGCTCTCATCTCAAAAAAAGTGGGTCTTCCTGTCAGACTGACGTATTCTAAATTGAAGAAGCTCCAACAATCTCCAACATCCTTTTAGAGAAATAGAAACGTAATCACTTTGGCCTTAACTAATCTCAAAGGAGCAAGGCCAGCAAGTAAGCAAGATCACTCCTCACAGATGAGAAAAACCTGCATATTTTTGCAGTCCTGTGAAAATTTGGTGGGGGTTGCGGGTGGGGAAAGAGGGGCATGGAAGAAGGAAGGCAAAAGACAAGGCAACAGAGTCATGTTCTCCATTCACAATAGGTGCCTCTTAAATATTCCCTCTTTTCTTATTCATTCTGAAGTTATACATGAATGGCAGTAGCAGCAGGAATACCAGCAACTGGTTTGGTGCCAGACAGTGGAGGAAGCACCTTACGGGTCTCTTTCCAATATCCTGGAGTTTGCCTGGCCTTCATTAACCCAGTGCTCTGGTTTTCCCTGCATGAAAATCTCTTTCCTTTCCTTGCCCTCAACCTCAAACCCCCCCACCCCCAACTCTAACTTACCCTATTACTTCTCTTTCTTTCTTTAAAAGAAAGAAGCCAGGGTTTTTAGTTGGCATCCAACCTTTCTCCTGGCTCTTAGTTTCTCTGACTAGTGCCAGATCTACTGTCTCCAACAGTTCTCTCACAACAAATCAGTCCAGTAACACAAAGGCTTGGGGGTGGAGGATGGCAGAAAAAAACCCTTAATTTGCTCCACTCTCTTTTATAATTTTGTTCCACTCTATATGTGAATTTCAATCCCTAACCAGCCACATTGCATAGTTCAGTCTGAAATGCTGACATTCTATCCTTCCATCCTTTAGCTTTTTGCAAGTGGTTTCCGAGTTTTCTTTTGATTGTAAGACATCAATGAGGAAATAAGACAAATTTCCTTTTGCCTCTATTTTCCTTCTTTAGTTCTAGCACCTGCTACCTAAATAAAAAAAAATAACTTCTTCCTTTTCCCCATCTCCAGTATACAGAGCTTCTTGTCCATATGAGTGTAAGATGAGGCTGGCAAATCTATCTAGCCCTGATGATATGCTATCCTTTTCTAGGCTCTGAAGGATGAATGTCAATCACCATGTTTCTTCAAGATGGTCTTACTTTTAAAATGTAAGATTTAAATTAATATCAATAACTCCAAGTATTATTTTTATAAAGTTTATTAATAATCACTTGAAGTAGAAGAAATAAAAAAAAATTCTAACTAAAGTAAGACCACGTGTATAAATTCTCTTGCTGGCTCTTAGCCAGCTTCAGTCACCGTGTTCAGGGAAAAAGAGAAAGGGGCAGGGTCACACCAAAACTTTATCCTCTGTCTTCCCACACATAGTGTTTGCATGCAAATGGGATACTAGGTAGACTGTCTTGGGGAGTAAATTCTAGCTACACAATCCCCCCTGTGATTCCACTGGGAGGAGAATATGTTGAAATCTCCCTGATTTACATGCCTAGTCTCTCCAATGAATATTACACATAACCAACTTATATCTCTAAAGATCTCTTATTAGAAGTACATACAATATTGCACTTTATAAGGATAAATTACCTTAATTTGGGGATGAAGAGGAAATAAAAGAGAAAGAAAGCAAAACCTATGTTAGCTGGGTGCATTGACAAAAAGCCAATTAGGGGGCAATCCCCTTTGGCATAAGAGTGTACATTCAAAATGAATGTGTTCGGAGTTTGGGACTTCCAGTTAAGATGGCGGCAGAGTAAGGAGCAGCTGCTCAATCTCTCGTAACCGAAGCATACAGGACTCCTCAAGGGGACATAAAAACGAATCCAGATGAATGAAGGGACCCCACAATAGGGCGCAGCATTGTAGGTATGTGGAATCGGGGCATTTCCACTCTATAAAGGGGTGAAACTGCTCTCACTAAAACGCGAGAGGAAGAAGCCCCTCCCCCACCCCCATGCCACGTACAGCCCAGAGGTCAACGCACAAGAGTGAAAGTAGGATTGGGGCACCCAGTAAATCACTGGCAGCTCCAGGGCTTGTTCCTGAAAGCAGTAAGAACTAGGACTCCAAGAAGCTAAAGAACGCACACGGACTTCCCTGAGCGCTGGCGTGGGTGAAGGCAGTGCCCTAGGCACGGACAAAGATCTCTAGTGCAGGCTTGGACCTCGAGTGGGGACCTGGATCAGACTGGAAAGAGGCTGTGGAAGCAGTGCCCTGAGACTGCTGAAGGAGCCTCAGCCAGAGGGGCAGACCAGGGACAACCAGGAGGCTCGACCCTGAGAACAAGGAGATCTGAGCCCTCCGGAGCACAGACAGCACAGACAGACCCTGAGTGTGAAGACAAAGCTGAGAAGGGGTGGGGCTAACAATGGCAAGCCGAGAACCACAGAAGAAAAAGATTATCAAGAAAAACTCTGGAACACTTGACAACTTTTACACAGAGAAAATCCAGACAACAGAGGAGGACAAACAAGTATCCAAACCTTCCCAAAACAATGAAAACTGGACACAAGCTATGGAAGAGTTCAAAACTGAGATTTTGAAAAAGATGGAAGAGATCTGGCAAGAAAATAACAGTTTAAAAGGCAGAATTTTGCAATTGGAAAGTGAGGCTCAGAAATCAAATGAACTGATAAGCAAATTGAACACCAGAAATGACCAGATTGAAAAGGAAAACCAGTCCCTAAAGGCTAGAATTGAGCAATTAGAAGCCAATGATTAATCAAGACAACAAGAACAAATAAAACAAAGTCAAAAGACTGATAAAATAGAAGGAAACATGAAATATCTCAATGAGAAAGTGACAGACCAAGAAAACCGGTCTAGAAGAGACAATTTGAGAATCATTGGTCTTCCAGAAAAGGCAGAAATTAATAGAAACTTGGACTCCATACTTAAAGAAATTATTCAGCAAAATTGCCCTGAAGTTCTACAACAAGAGGGCAATATAGACATTGAAAGGATCCATAGATCACCCTCTACACTGGACACAGAAAAGTCAATACCAAGGAATATAATAGCCAAATTCAAGAGCTTTCAAGTAAAAGAAAAAAATCTTACAAGAAGCCAGAAAGAGACAATTCAAATATCAAGGAGCACCAATCAGGATCACACAGGATCTGGCAGCCTCCATGCTAAAAGTCTACAAGGCTTGGAATATGATATTCAGAAAGGCAAGAGAGCTGGGCCTTCAGCCACGGATCAACTACCCATTGAAACTGACTATATACTTCCAGGGGAAAGTATGAGCATTCAACAAAATTGAAGATTTCCAAGTATTTGCACAAAAGAGACCAGGACTAAATGGAAAGTTTGATATCCAACCACAAAAATCAAGAGGAACATGAAAAGGTAAATAAGAAATAGAGGGGAAAGAAAGAAAACTCATAATTTTTTAAATTTGACTCTTTAAGGGCTTAAATAAGATCTAATTATCTGTATTCCTATGTGGAGAAATGCTATGTATAATTCTCTGTAGTGAACTCTATTCACTATTATAGCAATCAGAAGAATAACTCATAGGGAGAGGACAGAATACTAAATGGTCTAAGATGATATGGGGGGTTGGAAAGAGGGGGTTGAATAGTAGTGGACACCAAGAGAAACTTGAGTGAATAAGAAAAATAGGATATTCTATTACACACAAAGAGGTCATGGGAAGGGGAGGGGATAAATACTACTATAAGAAGGAGAGGAAGAGAGCATTAAGAAGTAATATTTAAACCTTACTCTCAGTGTAATCAACCTGGAGAGGGAAGAGGAGCTATATTATCCATTGGGATAAAAAAAAATCTATCTAACCCTACTGAGAAAGTCAGAAGGGATAAACTAAAGGGAGCAGGGGAGTGGGGAGGTCAAAAAAGGGAGGGGAGAAGAAGGGTGAGGGAATTCACTAGGCCTTTAAAAATAAAAAGAGGGGAATAACAAGGGAGGGGGGGTAGAAAGGGAAGTTAATCAATGGAGGGGATAAGGGATACCGGCTCAAAGCAAACCACTGGTTTAAAAGAAAATAGTGGAAGAAGAAGGAGTGGGTCCAGGGGAAGATACAAAAATGTCAGTGAATGCACAACTGATAATTATAACTCTGAATGTGAATGGGATGAACTCGCTCATAAAACGGAAGCAAATAGCAGAGTGGATCAGAAACCAAAATCCTACCATATGTTGTCTATAAGAAACACAGATGAGGCGGGTAGACATACACAAGTTTAAGGTTAAGGGCTTGAGCAAAATCTTTTGGGCATCAAATGAGAAAAAGAAGGCAGGAATGGCTATTATGATTTTTGACAAAGCCAAAGTAAAAATAGATATGATTAAAAAAGACAGGGAAGGTCATTACATCCTGATTAGAGGCAGTATAAACAATGAGGAAATAACACTGCTCAATATGTATGCACCAAGTGACATAGCACCCAAATTCATAAAGGAGAAACTGGCAGAGCTCAAGAAGGAAATAGATAGTAAAACCATAATAGTGGGAGATCTAAATATTCCTCTTTCAAATCTAGATAAATCAAACCAAAAAATAAATAAGAAAGAGGTAAGAGAGGTGAATGAAGTTCTAGAAAAATTAGATTTAATTGATATGTGGAGAAAAATAAATAGGGACAAAAAGGAATACACTTTCTTTTCAGCTGCACATGGTACATTCACAAAGACTGACCATGTAATAGGGCACAGAATCATAGCAAACAAATGCAAAAGAGCAGAAATAATAAATGTAACCTTCTCAGATCTGTAGTATACAGAATTGGGGTCATATAGTTTTTTCTAGCTTTGGCTGAGTTCCAAAAGCTGTTAGGCTTTTGGAATCTTGAGAAAGGGGCAGTTGGCTGGATCTTCCGTGGAGGGAGGTTGTGAATCAGCTGAGCTGCTTGGATCACCTAGCTTTAATATTGAAATTTAGCCTAGCTTTGATATATTTACTTAAGAAATTATTATTTAGATAAACCCTTTATATCTTCCTTTCCTAATACCACCCCTGCTTTCCCTCCCTTATCTTATATGTTTGTGGAGTTAATAAGGAGAGTAATTAGAGAGGAGTTAAATCTGTGAAGAGTTACCTAATTGACAGCATTAGTTATAGTTAGACAGTCATCATTTATTACCTTTAGATAGCCATAGCATTTTGTAAAGCTGAGTTTAAAAAGGCAGGTCCTTACTCAGAATCCATTTTTACTTCCCTTCTCCCACCTGAGGTTCCTGAGACAACTGATAGGGCTTTCCTTTGATCCACTTTCCTAACAAACATCCTTCAAACAAAATAAACCCTTTTGTGTTTCAATAGCCCTATTAGTGTAATTTATCTGTTAGTTATTAAGAGGGAAGAAGAGAGAAAGAGACAACATACTCTGGGCTTAGAGGGAAGCTGGGGCATCCATCTTGAAGGAAGGTGTTGCTTCAAAACAGGTCCCTTCCTGTGAAATTAACTAAATAAAGCCTGTTTGTTAATTTCAGTCTAGTCTATTTCCCTCAGCTTGTGTTTGAGTCTAAGTCCCAGTCTGTAAGCCTGCTGTGTTTGTCTGTTTAGTTTAATTTCTTCTCCCAAAAGATCTCTGTTTCCCTTCTGTGTTATACTCCTGACTTCAGTCCTATTATACCCTGAATCTCCTTTAATCCCAGCCTACCTGTAACCGAGATTACCCACTTAGCAAGTCTCCAACATCCTCCTTTCAAACTTCCTTATACCCCACCTTTCCTCAAATTACCCACATAACAGATCATAATGCAATAAAAAAATAATAATTAGTAAGGGCACCTGGATAGGCAAATCAAAAAAACAATTGGAAATTAAATAATATGATTCTCTAAAACCAATTTGTCAAAGAAGAAATCATAGAAACAATCAACAATTTCATTGAAGAGAATGACAATGATGAGACATCCTACCAAACTCTGTGGGATGCAGCCAAGGCAGTACTTAGGGGGAAATTTATATCCTTGAGTACATATATTAACAAATTAAGGAGGGCAGAGATCAATGAATTGGGCATGCAACTCAAAAAATTAGAAAGCGAGCAAATTAAAAACCCCCAGATGAAAACTAAATTAGAAATACTAAAAATTAAGGGAGAAATTAATAAAATTGAAAGTAAAAGAACTATTGAATTAATAAATAAGACTAGAAGCTGGTATTTTGAAAAAACAGATAAAGTAGACAAAGCACTGGTCAATCTAATAAAAAAAAGGAAAGAAGAAAACCAAATTGACAGTATTAAAGATGAAAAGGGAGACCTCACCTCTAATGAAGGGGAAATTAAGGCAATCATTTAAAACTATTTCACCCAATTATATGGCAACTAATATAACAATTTAGGAGATATGGACGAATATTTACAAAAATATAAATTGCCTAGATTAACAGCAGAAGAAATAGAATACCTAAATAATCCCATATCAGAAAAAGAAATTGAACAAGCCATCAAAGAACTCCCTAAGAAAAAATCGCCAGGACCTGATGGATTCACAAGTGAATTCTATCAGACATTCAAAGAGCAACTAATCCCAATACTATACAAATTATTTGATATGATAAGCAAAGAAGGAGTCCTACCAAATTCCTTTTATGACACAAATATGGTACTGATTCCAAAGCCAGGTAGACCAAAAACAGAGAAAGAAAACTATAGACCAATCTCCCTAATGAACATAGATGCAAAAATCTTAAATAGAATATTAGCAAAGAGATTCCAGCAAGTAATTAAGAAGATCATCCACCATGATCAGGTGGGATTTATACCAGGAATGCAAAGTTGGTTCAACATTAGGAAAACCATCCACATAATTGACCACATCAACAGTCTAACAAACAAAAATCACATGATTATCTCAATAGATGCTGAAAAAGCCTTTGAGAAAATACAGCATCCATTTCTATTGAAAACACTGGAAAGTATAGGAATAGATGGACATTGCCTAAAAATAATAAACAGTATATACCTAAAACCATCAACAAGCATTATATGCAATGGGGATAAATTAGAAGCCTTCCCAATAAGATCAGGAGTGAAACAAGGATGCCCATTATCACCTCTATTATTCAACATAGTACTAGAAACACTAGCAGTAGCAATTAGAGAAGAAAAAGAAATTGAAGGTATCAAAATAGGCAATAAGGAGACTAAGCTATCACTCTTTGCAGATGATATGATGGTATACTTAAAAAATCCTAGAGAATCAACTAAGAAGCTGGTAGAAATAATCAACAACTTTAGCAAAGTTGCAGGATACAAAATAAATGCACATAAATCATCAGCATTTCTATATATTTCCAACACATCACAGCAGTAAGAGGTAGAAAGAGAAATACCATTTAAAATCACCCTAGACAATATAAAATACTTGGGAATCTATCTACCTAAACAAACACAGCAATTATATGAAAACAACTACAAAACACTTTCCAAACAAATAAAACTGGACCTCAACAATTGGAAAGCCATTGATTGCTCATGGGTAGGACGAGCTAACATAATAAAAATGACCATCCTACCCAAATTAATATACCTATTTAGCACCATACCTATCAAACTACCAAAAAACTTCTTTACTGAATTAGGAAAAACTATAACAAATTTCATTTGGAATAACAAAAGATCAAGAATATCAAGAAAAATAATGAAAAAAATGTGAAGGAAGGGGGCCTAGCAGTACCAGATATTAAACTATACTATAAAGCAGCAGTCATTAAAACAATATGGTACTGGCTAAGAGATAGAAGGGAGGATCAGTGGAATAGACTTGGGGTTAATGACATCAGCAAGACAGTGTTTGATAAACCCAAAGAGCCCAACTTTTGGGACATGAATCCACTATTTGACAAAAACTGCTGGGAAATTTGGAAAACAATATGGGAGAGATTAGGTTTAGAGCAACATCTTACACCCTACACCAAGATAAATTCAGAATGGGTAAATGACTTGAATAAAAAGAGGGAAACTATAAATGAGTTAAGTGAACACAAAATAGTATACCTGTCAGATCTCTGGGAAAGGAAAGATTTTAAAACCAAGCAAGAGTTAGAGAAAATTACAAAATGTAAATTAAATGATTTTGATTATATTAAGCTAAAAAGCTTTTGTACAAACAAAAACAATGTAGTCAAAATCAGAAGGGAAACAACAAATTGGGAAAAAATCTTATAACGAAAAACTCTGACAGGGGTCTAATTACTCAAATATACAAGGAGTTAAATCAATTATATAAAAAATCAAGCCATTCCCCAATTGATAAATGGGCAAGAGACATGAATAGGCAATTTTCAGGTAAAGAAATCAAAAGTATCAATAAGCACATGAGAGTGTTCTAAATCTCTAATAATTAGAGAAATGCAAATCAAAACAACTCTGAGGTATCACACACTCCTCAGGCTGGTATCTAAACTCCTTTATAGTCTGACTTTACATCCCTTCCCCCACCTATCTAGCCTTTTGAAAAACAGTAATCCCCTTCATGACTCCACTCCAGTCAAACTGGTATACTTGCTGCTATACCCTAAACTCAGCATTCCTTCTCTTTACTCAGGGCATTTGGACACCCTGCATCTGATGCCCAGAACACATTCCTTTCTCACCTCCTTGAGGGCAGTGGCTATTTCATTTTTGTTTTTGTGTTGGGAGAGTCCAGCACAGTGTGTAAATGTTTGTTGATTTGATTTGGAGAACTATAACTAAAGGCTGAAGCTTGAATTTTCATATTGAGGATTGTTAATTATACTCTTGACAATATGTTCCTGTGCTTTAATTATGTTTATGATTCCCTGATGGGTAACTTGAGTTTCCTTCACTATAACCATTACTTCTCATTCGGTTCACAGTGACAAATGGGGATATTTGGTTTCTGAGGTCTATATAATGTCTTCTACATATTTTGAGGCAGTGATCATGTCTCCCTGGGCCTTTTACTGTCATTATTTCACCAGACTGAACATGAATAGTTCTCTTAATCTTTTTATTGGAGATCTTATTGTTTAACCCATTTTTATCACTTGAATTTCCCTTCCTTCCCTTAATTTGTCAATTCCCATCTTAGAAATATGGAGTATCGAACTGAATTTAATGCTCAAAGAGGCTTAAATAAGTCTGAAATTTGTGTTTGTTTTTTTTCTTGAAAAGGTGACTTGTGACTCCCGGAAGCTGCTTAGATTCAGACTTGGCTAAGATTACTCAAGATTAGAGGAGAACGTACCTAGGCCACGTCACTGAAATACTGGGAATGGTATGAGAAATTTCTTTCAGCCTTAATATTATAAAAATTAAATGAAGTTACTAATAAGATAAAGACTGTCCATATGAACTACCAGAAAATAAATGAAAAGTAAATATGCGTTCCCGGTTCTTTCAAATGATTGCCAGTCCTTTCGTTATTCTAGTTACTTTCCTTTGGGCACATTATAGTTAGCCAGTGTCCTTAAGATGTGGAATTTGGGAACTGAACCCAGGACCAAAGCAGAATACAAGGGTACTTCTTTCATTATAGACATTATGTCTTTATTTTTGAAGCCTAAGATTGAGCACACTATTGACTCACATTGAACTTGAAATCCACCAAAACTCCTAAATCTTAAAAAAATATACTGAAGTCTAACCAAGCCTCTCTGATTCCATACTTGTGAAGTCGATGTAACTTGAGCATGATTTATTTTGGGTACTATTATTTCACTGGCATAGGGAATATCCCACAAGTAAATTCTCATTAAAAGTGTGGAGCAGTACTGAATCTTTATTTTTTAAGCCCCTACCTTCTGTTTTAGAATTATACTAAGTATTGGTTCTAAGGCAGAAGACTAGTAAGGGTTAGGCAATGGAGGTTAAGTGACTTGCCCAGGGTGACACCACTAGAAAATGTCTCAGGCCAGATTTCAACCCAGGAACTTCCATTTTCAGGTCTGGCTCTCTACCCACTGAGCCACCTGGCTGCCCTTGCACTGACTCTAAAACTTGGAATTTTATAGAATTTCTTGAGAGTATAGAGAGAAAAAAACAGATTTTTCAGGATTAAGTAGCCAGTATGTGTTGGGGCCAGGTCTCTATGCGATATGTAACTATGCTTCTCTAAGTATAATTAATTTCTATTCAGTGTCACTTCTTTACATTTAACCCATCATTTTAGCTTGTGGAGAACTTTTGGAATTTTGAGACTTTTGTTAAATAGGACAGCTCTTTCTCCTATAGTTCTTGCCTGCAAAGAATTTATAGGTAGGGATAGTAACAGTAAGTATAATACATACTTGATATCTATACAATATTAAAGGTACATGCATTTAAAAGACCCCAAACAAAGTTATATAGGGGAAGCAAGAGGTTACATTGGGGTTGGGCTATAGAAGACGGATAAGAATTCATCAGGTGAAGAGAAGGAAGAAGAGTAACAATCTGAGCAAAGTCAGAAGGGAAGGAAATTTTCAGGTGGACAGTCTGGTAATACATTGTGGGCATGGTAAGGAAGGGAAAAAGCATTTATATAGTAGCGATTATATTCCAGGCTTTAAATTCTTTCCAAATATTATCTCATTTGATTCTCACAACAACCCTACAAGGTAGGTACTGTTGTTGGCCCCATTTTACAGTTGAAGAAACTGAGTCCAACAGAGGTTAAATGACTTGTCCAAAGCCATGTAACTGGTAATTGTTTGAGACTGGATATGAACTTGGGTCTTCCAGATTCTAGGTCCGAGTGCTCTAACCACTGAACAATATGGTTGCTTACTTAATTTAGTGGCATAGAGTATTTGGAGCTGAGTAATACAAAATAAAGGGCAGATAGATGTGCCTGGAGTTAGAAAGACCTGGGTTCAAATTTGAGCCTCAGATACCTACTAGCTGTGTAAAGCTGAGGAAATCAAACAAAGAGTTAGGCATGATTGAAAATGATTGAACAACAACAAATATGAAATGTCTATGAAAAGTAGTAGTATGTGTGAAAGATAATCTTGCTCCTTTTCTTTTACCTTCTTTTCCTTTATTAAGGAATCTTTATCAAAAATTATTTTTTATTCAAAAAAATAATTCTAGAGCAGCTAGATGGGTAAATTCTAGAGAACCAGGACTAGAGAGGAGACGTCCTGGGTTCGAATCTAGCCTCAGACACTTCCTAGCTCTGAGAATCTCTGGGCAAATCACTTAACCTTCATTGCCTAGACCAGTGATTCCCAAAGTGGGCGCCACCGCCCCCTGGTGGGTGCTGCAGTGATCCAGTAGGGCAGTGATGGCCACAGGTGCATTTTATGAAAAAGGTAGAAACATTAATACATAGATCTTTCCCATTAATTGCTATTAAAATAAAAAATTAATTTCCAGGGGACTAAGTAATACTTTTTCTGGAAAGGAGGCGGTAGGCCAAAAAAGTTTAGGAACCACTGGCCTAGACCTTATCACTCTTCTGACTTGGAGTCTATACTTAATGTTCATTCTAAGACAAAGGATAAGGGTTTAAAAATTATTCCCTGAAAGCTAATAATGATATAAGTAATAATTATGAAATTGTTACAAATGACACCACAAAACAAGGAAGAGATGGCTTCCACAAGAAGCATCTCTTCAACTTCTCCAATATCATCTATGAATATTTTTAGTAAAGAGTTGAGAAAGCCCCATCTTTAAGGATAGGTACTTTGGAATCTTCAGAGCAGAAAAGCCAAAGTTTCTAAGGAGAATACTCTGCTTAAGAAATAGGTACACTCTATTTTTCAGCAAAGAGGTAAAGACAGGGGCTAAAGGTCCATGCTGGGTGTACAGGGATGGGGAGCATTCATAACTCGGAGTTACTCTGTGGGTTTTACTTCTGCCTTCATACCTTTGATTTTGCTTTCATGTTAAGGAGAATGTCAAGCCCAAGCCACTCTGGTGAATAAATATTTATGGTGTGGTCTCAGAAGCCTACTGACTAGATGGACAGCTTTGTAAGACTCTATCCACACCAAAGTTTTCTCTCATACACACATACATACACAAACATGTAAACACACACATACAAACACAAATTAGTTAAGCCAATTTCTCCCTACCCTGCCTTCCTTTAGCAATATTTTGTTGAGCTCTTGCTGCTAATTTCAGAGAGGGCAGAATTACAGACGCAATCCCGTCTCTTTGATCTCCATCACTGGGAACATTGCCAACCAAGACCAGTTCCTTCATTTAATTTATTAAAGAGCTGTGTGAATTGGGCTGTGGATGAAGGCAGGCAATCTTTCCCACCATAAGATTCCAGGCAGTAACAGAATGAATGGCATCCAGATGGTTCCATATAGATAGAAGCATGGAAAGGAATAAAGGGATCATTCATGGAAGGAAGACCATATTAGGTGGCCCAGTGGTGATGCTGAGTAATAGAAATGTGCTTCCATGTCACAGCCTTGCTGAAAAAAAAATCAGTTGGGAAAACCAATTATAATCATTACCCGTTATCAGGTAAAGCCTAGAATTCATGCAGCTGTAGACTTTGGATTCTGCAGGAAAGGACTGCCCTGTTTGGGAGGTGGTTAGAATAAACTAGAGAAGAAAGAGTAAGAAAAAGCATGAGGCTGGAATGGCAGCAACTTTAGATGATTAAAAATTTGCACTGCTAACTAAACAAAGATGCCCAGAATAAATGAAAGCATCTGTACTTAATTGGAAACATGGGGTTTCTGCTATCTTTTTTTCCATAGTATTTTTCTGGTTCCTATAAGGCCATGGGCCTATAAGGCTATAAGGTGATGTATAAAACCCTATTTACCTGATACCCCATAGTAATACTAATGTGTAAAGAAAGGAAAAAGCTAAAAAGTTCAAATTATATGGTGAAAAAATTCACACGTCGCAAACCTGGATTCTCTTGAATATCATTTTAAAAATAATATTTTATTTACTCCCAAATACATGTAAAAACAATTTTTAACACTTGTTTTCTTTAAAAATTTGAACTCCAAATTCTCTCCCTCCTTCCCATTCTCCTTCCCTCAGTCCCTTTCACACCTCTCCCTCTCTGAGATGGTAAACAATCTGATATAGATTTTACATGTGCAATCATGTAAAAACATTTTCCATATTAGTCTTTTTGGGAAAGAAGAAGAAGAAGAAGAAGAAGAAGAAGAAGAAGAAGAAGAAGAAGAAGAAGAAGAAGAAAGTGAGATATAGTCTGTTTCACTTTCTTTTCATCAGTTCTTTCTCAGAGGGCAGATGATATTTTCCATCATGAATCTCTGGGATTGTTTTGGATCATTGCAATACTGAGAATAACTTGATCATTCCCAGCTGTTCATCAAAAATATAACTGTTTCTGTGTACATTGTTTTTTTCTGGTTCTGCTCACTTCACTTTGCATCAGTTCATATAAGTCTTTCCAAATTTTTCCAAAATCATACTGCTTGTTTTTTCTTATAGTATAATACTTATTTTATACATGGTAAATATAATATAGTATATTTCTATAGCACAATAGCATTCCATGAAAATTATATACAATTGACAACCCTTCAGTTTCCAGTTCATTACCCTCACAAAAAGACTGCAATAAATGTTTTTGTACACATAATTCCACCCCCCCTTTTATCTCTGGGATACAGACCTAGTAGTGATATTGTTAGACCAAAGGGTATGCACAGTGTTAGAGCTCTTTGGGCACAGTTCCAGATTGCTTTCCTTAATAGTTGGATCAGATCACAATTCCACAAACATTAGTGTCTCAGTTTCCCCACATCACCTCTAACACTTATAATTTTCCTTTTCTGTAATATTAGCTAATTTGATAGGTGAGAATCATTATCCTCTCTGTTATCACAGGGAAGGGGAGGCTGAAGAATAACACAGAATTTCCTAGGTTGTCTGGTTCAGTAGACATTTGAATAGGAAAAGGAATTCCTTCCATCATTGTTGTGTTCAGTAATTTTGGTTGTATCCAAATATCCATAACACTATATGGGCTGGGTTTTTTTTGGCAAAGATTCTGGAGTGGTTTGCCATTTCTTTCTCCAGCTCATTTTACAGGTGAGGAAACTGAGGTAAATAGGATGAAGAGACTTGTCTAGGGTGACACATCTAATAAGTGTCTGTGATTGGATTTGAAATTAGGACCTCCTGACTCTAGCTCTGGTGCTCTATGTATACATCTATATTTACACACACACACACACACACACACACACACACTATTACTTTGTTTGCAAAATGCTTAATGTGTTATCTCATTTAATCTATATTCAGATCATTACTAAATTTTGAAGTTTTCCTATAAACATTTCTATATTTAGTGTTTTTCTCTTCATGCTTAATTTCCCTTTCATTCAGTATAATTCAGCAAACATTTATTAAGCATATGTAACAGTCTGTACTGGGCATTGGGTGATACAAAGTGAAAATAAGACAGGCTCTCCCTTGTAGTATAATAAGGGAGATACAATACACACAAGAATAACCATAACATAAACTGAAACAGAAGTGTTTAAGAAAGGTACGAATATAATGAATATAATGCTAATCAAAATGCGTAGTTGCTGAATTTGTTTTCTGCTTTTCTGAAAAAAGGCAATTTGGTTGGATGGAACCAGTCTTGGTTTTAGATCAGGAAGACATAGGTTCACATGTATCTGACACTTGCTACTACCAAATCTCTTGCAAGTTATTTAATTTTTCTGAGTTTCATTTCTTCAGTTTTAAAATAGGGATAATTATACCTGCCATATCTCCCTCACAGGTTTGTGAAGGTAAAATGACAGAAAGCAAGTTAAAGCACTTTGTAAACAACAAAAGAAGGAAACAAGTAATTAAGTACCTACTCTATGCCTGGGATTGTACCAAGCACTTTAGAACAATCTCAATTTGTCCTCAAAACAACACTGGGAGGTAGGTGCTATTCCCATTTTACAATTGAGGAAGCCGAGGCAGAGTGAGGTTAAATGACTTGCCCAAAGACACACAGCTAAGAAGGACCTGAAGACAGATTTGAACTCAAGTTCTCCTGTCTGTGGGTCCAGTTCTCTCTTTACAGTACTACCTACCTAGTTGCCTCTAAGGACTTTAAAGATGAATTTTCTCTTGCAATATTGATTATTTATATTAACTTCTTGTTAAATTTTAACCTAATATCTATGTTATATGTGAATAATAAATATATAAATTAATGTGTTATACTATGTAATACATATAGTCAAGCACATTCATACATTCAACTTTTGTGACTTTAAACACAAATGTGCACACAAATGTGTGATTTTATTAGTAGACTCATTTTCACTTTCACATGGTCAACTGTACACATTTCCTGCAATGAAAAGAAGAGAAAAAATGAGAGGTGTGATGTGCACAAGTGTGTGGAGGGGATGGTACCCTACTAGGCTCTTCACTGGTCGTCTTCATCTCACTGTTATAAAGATCTCCCCATGTATTCATTGTGTATTTTCATTGTTTGCCTTTAAAACTCAAATTTTATGTTACGATCATTCCCTTAAAATTAGTACAAGTCCTTTGGATGCTAAGCCCAAGTGGGCAAAGTTAATGATGAGTTTTAGTGAGAAAATAAAGGTTTTAGACAAACTTCATGCTTTAATTCCACAGCGACTGTCTGTCATAAATTTGGTGTTATTCAATCAGTTATTCGTTATGCATTACAACATCCTTACATTGTCATCGGACATAGTGGAAGGTAAGATTCAAGTTAAAAAGACCACAGAATTCTAGGGAATGACTAATGAAAGAATATGTTTTGTCAGTTTTATTTTGTGTATTTCATTTTATGGATTATTTCATTGTTATGGTGTTAGCAAAAGTGTATTTTTTCAGAATGAATGCTTTTTAAAAAAAAGAATTATTTGTAGTTTTTGGTGGTCAGGGAAATCTAACCTCCAATTTCCCATAGATTCAATGTATTACCATTCACATTTTTTACTTTCATGCCATTTCTAGCAAGGTTTCCCCTGCAAGAATTGAGGATTGACTGTGTTTTATAACACTATAATAACAAATAATGTATAAACTCTCTCTCTCTCTCTCTCTCTCTCTCTCTCTCTCTCTCTCTCTCTCTTGTTCTCACTCCCTCTTTCTTTCTTTCTCTCACTCACTTTCTCTCTATCTGTCTCTGTCTCTCTTACACACCACACACACACACACACACACACACACACACACACACACACACTTCAGATATCACCTAGTTCAGTCTTTTTTGTTTTCAAACCCTTACCTTCTGTCTAGGAGTCAATACTGTGTATTGGCTCCAAGGCAGAAGAGTGGTAAGGGTAGGCAATGGGGGTCAAGTGACTTGCCCAGGGGCACACACCTGGGAAGTGTCTGAGGTCAGATTTGAACCTAGGACCTCCTGTCTCTAGGCCTGACTCTCAATCCACTGAGCTACCCAGCTGCCCCCAAATCTTTTTTTGAACATGAGAAAACTCCTTAGAACTGTACAGTACCAAGGCAATAAAATCCTTAATAAACATGTGCTTATGCTGCCTCAGTTTTACATTTTCATTCTCAGAAATCTAATTAGGGAGCCTTCCCTTTACTTTGATGATGTCACTTTAAAAAATGGGTTGAGTAAGGTACTTAAAGAAGAGGAGAGATGTTTCCAAGTTCTTTAATTAATGAAACGGATTCTAAGTCATTTCTGTTAGTCTATATCAGCTTTGGTAAAGTATTGGCACAGGGGGAGCTGCTCAATTCTCCCCTCTTTCCAGTGCTAGAGGACATTTTTTGCATGCTCCACCATTCTGTCTAGCCCAAAGGTAGCACTTTCTTCCTCCACTCTCTGTGGTAATGGGGGCTCACAGGCAGCTTTAAGTTGCAGTTTGGGCACATGAACTTGAAAACCTTTGCCAAAACTGGTCTAGATTATAGTTTCTAAGTCTCTTTCATGCAAATCATAGAAGGAAGATAAGTGGCTTGAGGCAGTTAGATGACATAGTGTAGAAAGAGCTAGAATTGGCATCAGGAATATTGACTTCAAATCCTTTCCTAGATACTTGCTAGTTGGTAATTTCCTCATCTGTAAAATGAGGATAATAAAACACTAAGCTTACAGGGTTTTGTGGAGTCCAAATAAAATAGTCTATGCAAACTATTAGCAATAATTATTAATATATTTCAATGTTATCCTTTCTTTATCAGGAATCAGTGTGGTGTCATAGAAAATGGCATCAAGGGATCTGAGTTTGAGTTCTGACTTTGCTGTTTACTACCCATGTGACCCTGGTCAATTTCCTTCATTTTTTTGGATTAAAGTTTTCTGATTTATAAAAGGAGACAATTGAGCTGGGTAATTTCTAAGGTTCTTTACAGTAATACAGCATCCTGTGATAATGGAGCTAAGATTAGGCATTGCCTCTATATGAGCACTGAGATATTAATGTAATGGCATATAGAAAAGTGAATGCAGTTTTTCATATGAGTTGGTTAACTGATGATCACCTAAAAGATAAAGTCCAAACTCCTTCACTTTGCATTCAAATTTATATATTAAACATGTCTTTACATATTTCTCTTTATCTTCGATAATTCTCTTACTTGAATTCTTCTCTTCCAGCCAACCTGGTGACATTCCTCAAACATATCAAACATATCATGGTTTTTTATCCTCACTCATATTGTTTCTCCTGTCTGGAATTCCACTTGTCTGAATATTATCCATTTTTAAGGCCCAGCTCATTTAGCATTTGTCAGATGCTTCATCATACTCTTATTTGTCCTTTTACATATGTTGTATTCATTCCTATCTAGATTGTAAGCTCCTAAGGGCAGAGGGCATTGTTTCATACTTCTTTGTAACCCTAGCACCTAGGACAGCACCTTACAAAGCTCCACAAATGAAAGATAGCTGATGATAATGTATTTATTTTATTGTATTCTTTTTTGTATCAATAACTATGAGAATTCTAAATCAAATGATAAATTCTATAAGTACAATTTGAAATAGCCATAAGAATCTAGGATGATATGATTTCATAGACTATTTCTCTCTCTCTCTCTGTCTCTCTGTCTCTCTCTCTCCTTCCCTACATCCTTCCTTTATTCCTCACTCTGTAAAATATATCTTAGCTTGAAATCATATCTAAACACTGAAAGAATTTTTACTTTTTCTATAAAGATCATAGAGAGATTTTATCCATAGCATATTGTTAACTTAGGAGACTTCTCTTTTAACAATTTATCTAATAATTTTGAAACTCAATTTCTTTGTGTGCAAAATAAGGTCAGTTGTAGTAGAGGATCTTTAATGTCCTTTCTAGCTCTAAATCTAGTATTTATGACACTATTAAAACAAAGAATCATAATTCTAGCACTGAAAAGGACCTAGGAAATTAGCTAGTTCAATCCTTTAATTCATAAATAGGGAAAATCAAGTTGCAGAAAGATTTACTGTTTGCAAAACAATATAGCTTGTTACTGCTAAGACAAGAACAGAACATGGGGATTGTGAATGAAAAATAAATATATTGACAACTACATGGCTCTTCTCCCCTAGATGGAGATTAGAAAAGTTGCCTGGAAAATTTTACTAAAGGAACTTCTATGCTACGTTATTGCTATGAGCGAGGTATTTGACAACATTTATCATGACATACTTATAGAAAAGATGGAGAAATATGTTCTGGATAAATATTAGTGAAATCACAGATAGTTGGAGAATACCACACCAAATAAGCACTTCATCCTGGTAAGTTTCTAGTGGAGTGACTAAAAACTCTGCACGTAGTTCTGGTTATCATATTTACCAATAACTTATATAAAGACAAAAAAGAATTCTTATCAAATTTATAGATTCAATAAAATTGGGAAGGAGAGGTAATGTATTGGATAGCAAAATCAGAATTAAAAAATTCTGGGTAGCTCAGTGGATTGAAAGTCAGGCCTAGAGACGGGAGGTCCTAGGTTAAAATCTGGCCTCAGACACTTCCCAGCTGTGTGACCCTGGGCAAGTCACTTGACCCCCATTGCCCACCCTTACCACTCTTCCACCAAGGAGCCAATACACAGAAGTTAAAAAAATAAAATAAAATAAAAAGCTAGGCAGGCTGGAATGGTATTAAAACGATGTAAAACTTAATGTAGAGTGGATTTCTGTTCTCCTTCAAATATCTATGCTTTTGCTCGCTTCATCTTCTCTGATTGGAACCTATTTTCCATTTCTTCCAGTTGACTCTGATTGAAGAATCTATCTTCCCCCAAGAATATACTCAGATATTACATCCCAGTTTGGCTGGTTTGACATAAGGATGAGGAATTAGTTTGGAGTCATATTATAGAAGGCTCTGAATGTCAGGATCAGGCTAGAAATTATTTCGATGAGGTTGCCATTGCCAGAACACTTCTGGAATTTCTTTCAAAATCTTTGACACATGTCTGAATATCTTAAATAGTGACAACCTTTCAGGGTGGGCTTGATTTTTAGAAATGACTCAAAATTGTTGTGTAGTATTTTGGGGAAAAAACCTCTAGGGCTTTAATCTTTATTGAGGCACTAAATAGAAACATAATACTGCATAAATTATTTTACTCCCCATCTTAGTTTCCTCATCCATAACATAATTAGGTTGGTCTAAATAATAATTTAATCTAATCTAATAAACAATGCAATGTCTGTTCTAGTTATAATAATCCAGTTCTGTGATTCCTTTTCTCATGGTACTTTGTCTGGCCTTCTCCTTTACACTTAACACACTTTTCATTATATCTTTTTAAAAAAATTTAAATTTAAATTAAAAACTTTAAATTAAATTACATTTAGAAAAATTAAATTTAAATTAAAAATAAAATTTTAAAATAATTTCTTAATTTTGGTCTTAGAATTAATAATTCTATATATTGGTTCCATGGCCCAAGAGCAGTAAGGCCTAGACAATGAGAGTTAAGTGACTTGTCTAATGTCACATAGCTAAGACCCATCTGAGGTCAGATTTGAACCCCAGACATCCCATCTTTAGGCCTAGCTTTCAATCAACTGAGCCACCTCATTATTCCGCTCCCCCATTATATCTTAATGATTAAGCTCCTTGAGGTCAGATATATTGTTATTTTTCATTTCTGCTTTCCCATTGTCTAGCTCAATGTCTTTAATGTGATAAACATTAAAAATATTTATTGAGTTAAATTGCTCCTCCAGATAACTATTTTGAAGGGGAAAATATCCATTTGGATTAATTATGTTATGTTTGCGAATACATCTGAAATTTTCATTTATAATCCTAACTTTTTTTTCTCCTGGCACATGGAAATCAGGAAGTATTTTAAATAAAGTTGAAAGAAACTAAAAGGCATGTTTGATGACTTTAATAAAATTGTTTGACAAAATTTGACATTGCAATTTTATTTAGTAAGTGAGTATAACAACAGGAGCTGTATCTTCCCGAGTACTCACTAAAGGAGTTACTATTTACTTCTAAAAAGCAACATGACATTCAATTAAATTCAACATGCAGTTATTATGCACTTGGTATGTACAAGAAATAGTACTAGTAGCTAGAGATAGAAAAACAAAAATGAAAATCCTCTCCCCCAAAGAACTTATATTCCTATTGAAGGAGGGGGGCAGCACAGATATAGATAAGGAAACGAGCAGTATGTACAAAGAAAACTCAAAGCAATCTGGAATTATGCCCAGAGACTTACAAAATTGTATATACCCTCCTACCCAGCAATACCACAGTTTGGTCTGTATTTCAAGATGATTAAGGAAAAGAACCAACATGTTCTAAAATATTTATAGCAGCTTCTTTGTGATGGCAAAGAACTGAAAATTGAGGGAATGCCCATTGTTTGGGAAATGGCTGAACAAGTTGTGGCATATGATTGTGATAGAGTACTACTGTGCTGTAAAAAATGAGGAGGAGGTTAATGAAGAGAAGTAGGGAAAGATGTACATGAAATTATGAAAAGCAAAATGAGTAGAACCAAGTGAATACTATACACTGCTACAGAATTAGTGTCTGAAGAATAACCTGAGAATGTCCACCTTCAGAAAAAGGACAGATTAATAGAAATATAAAAATCATAGTTTCCATATACATTAAGAACAAAAAAACCAAACCAAAACCAAAACACCTCTTACCTTTTGTCTTAGAATTAATAGGAGTGTGGATTCCAAGACAAAGAGTGGGGGTTGGGGGGAGGCGCAGCTAGATGGCTCAGTTAGATGGCTCAGTGGATTAAGAGCCAGGCCTAGAGATGGGAGGTCCTAGGTTCAAATCTTGCCTCAGACACTGCTAGCTGTGTGACCCTGGGCAAGTCACTTAACCCCCTTTGCCTAGCCTTTACTGCTCTTCTGCCTTAGAATCAATATTGATTCTAAGATGGAAGACTATTGGGATGGACCATTATCACTGGCTCAGATGGAGTGTAAACATTTTGAAGCATTGTGTCTATACTGTTTCACTATAGCTGTAATAAGATCTTCACTTCTCCTGACCTAAATTCTTGGGCTTTCAGAAGCAAGGAATAAATGACGTAGAACTGGTGAGTGGGCTCCATTGGATTTGCAGGAGACTTCCTGGACAAATGTTTTCTTCTTGGAGGCAATTGGCAAGACTGCTTTCGATCATCCAGAGCCAGCTGTGTTCACTAAACAGCTTTACCATATGAAAAAAAGCCTATAAATATTTCCCAATGTTAAGGAAATAATTTGGGTTTCTTTTCAACCATAGTCCACAGTGCATGTGGCAAGTTCTTTCTGGCCTCCAGCTTCTTCTTAGTCTTTTTTTTTCCTGGCTTGCTCTATCTTGGATGCAGAGCTAGGGGCTGAAGAAAATAATTTCTTTAATAGGTCTGCTGCCTTCTGTTCTTCTTTACTACTTCTTAATTTTATTTTTACATGGTAAACCTGGCTTTATAACCCTTTTATGGGAAAATGCAAAAATTATACATACACTACTATTTTTTATAGTACTTTACGTCTCTAAGAACACTATAAACATGAAGTGCTTAAATTTCTCTACCGTTGTCCTGGAAAGGTCTTTAAAAATATTAATGGAATCTATTTACAAATGCCTCAGCTCTCTCTCCTGTCCCTACATCATAGAAGGCAGATATGATATATCTGGGAGACAGATATGTATATGTATATGAAGACTACATCTTTTGTGTTTCCATTTTTCAGTTCATTCTCTGGAGGTGACATTCACTAGGTATTTTTCAATTCTGTAGCTCTATCAGTGGTTCCCAAACTTTTTTGGCCTACCACCCCCTTTCCAGAAAAAATATTACTTAGCTCCCTGGAAATTAATTTTTAAAAATTTTAATAGCAATTAATAAGGAAAGATAAATGCACCTGTGGCCATCACTGCCTTACTGGATCACTACAGCACCCACCAGGGGGTGGTAGTGCCCACTTTGGGAATCACTGTTCTATATAATGTTCTATTGGTTCTGCTCATTTCACTATTCATTGTCCCTTGTAATTCTTTCTAAGTTTTTAAAAAAAATTAACCTGCTCATCATTTCTTATGATTTAGTAGTATTCCATCACAATCATATACCACAATTTGTTTAACTATTTTCTAATTGATGGGCATCCCCTCAGATTCCAGTTCTATACCACTACAAAGAGAATTGCTTTAATGTCCAGGAGGGGTCTTAAGCATCATTTTTTTGTAAAGAGAGAAAGAACTTATGAGAATAGAACAGTAAAGACTAGTATCAAAAAAGACTCTTGGCAAAGAAGTCCAAGTGAGTATTAAAGAATTCTGCATGCTCAGTTTCTTTATTCTTAATATTCATTCATTCAATAACTATCTATGGAAGCAACAGAACACATTCCAAAGCTTTGAATAACTAATCTAACTAGATCTATTCACTCTTCTCTCATCACTGCATTCTTATGGGCTATATAGTCCTACACAGTATGAAACATTCTCTGCATTTTTATGTGTTTTTTATATAAAATATTATACTTTGCAAAGGTCTGTATTCTCTGTTAGATTGCAAACTACTTGACAACAGGCATCAATTTTTTTACTCTTCCTCAAAACATTTACAGCAGTGTTCTGCACCTAATGGGTAGTAAGCTAATGTGATTATTACTATTGGTTTAATAAGTAGGGTTGAATAGATACATGAAACAACCACAGTGTCACAGAAAGGTCTAAAGTACAGACCGGGGAATAGTGGGGAAGGAAAGGAGATCAGATTATAGGCTAAAAAGCAGAAGAAAACAGAGGAAAAAGAAAGAGAAAAGACAAAAGCATGTCCAAAAGTTATTATACATAATACTTATTGGTCCTAGTAGTGCAGAACTGCAATCAACTTGATGCTACAATATTTCTCTATAGTTGCCAACCCCCCCACCCCAATTTCCAACCTGACATATTCTAAAGGCTCTGCAGACCTTGCCCTTGAAATTGCTGTTCTTTTTTCCTTCTTATTAAATCATATTTTAAAATTCCTCTGCTTTACTAAGCTAGTTTCCTCCTTATTATATGGAAATTTCATTATAACATCTCATTTCTAACATATACACTGGAACCTTGTTATAACATAGCTTAACCTATAGTCATTAAATGGATTTTTCCTTGACCTGAATCAAGAGGGCTTAGCTGCTGAAGGACCAGAAGACTTCCTTGAATGAATGATATGGGGAGAGAGAAAGAGGGAGGAAGAAAAGATAAAGAAGAGGAAGATAAAGGAGAGGAGGGCAGAGAGAAAAAGAGTTAGAAACAGAGACTTAGAGGACTTAGAGAGAGAGAGAGACAGACAAACAGACAGACAGACAGACAGATAGGCAGAAAGAGGCTATACCACCTATCAAGCCATCTTGTGGCATCATCTCTGAGGCCAGTAAGTTTTCAGCTGATTGACTGGCAGCTGTTTTACTCTCTCAAGCCATAAGGATATTATTCAGCACCAAATTTCTAAATGATGCCCTTTTGTACCCCCCTCCTCCAAAAGGAAAAGCAGCTCCAGGAGGATTTCACTTATTACTGGAGAGTAATTTATGCACAGAGAGAATTAAAATGTCATCATCAAAAGGATTGCCAGACTTTCCAGATTGTGAGGAAGTGAAAGATGACTGGGCCAGGTGGGATCAGGAGAATGACTTATTTTCATGCTTGAAGAATTGGTACTGCTTTGTAAGGGAATGAGGACATATGGTGGGGCATAAAGTTTTGAAGTTGCCCACAGATACTCTAGTTCCTTAGAGCTTTCTCCTTTAAGGCAGAGAAACAGCTCTAGGCCATAATCAGGTTTTGGCTAGACTGGATCTTTTGAAGCTACTAGTTCTGGTCAAAGATTAAGGTTTGGTGTTTGGTAATATGAAGGTTTGGGAGGGTCTATTCCAAAAACCAGGCATAGAGGACTCCAGATCAAAGAAGTGGTTTAAAACTTTTCTTACCCTAATTCTGATTAGGTCAAAAGGTTCCTTATTCTAGTTGGATCTAGGGCTAAAAGGCTAGAAATACTAAAAGTGTTCCATTAAGCCAGATTCTTAGCCTGAGATCCATGAACTTAAAAAAAATTATAATTGTGTTTCAATATAATTGGTTTCTTTTGAAATCCTTTGAAAAATGAATTTTAAATTATTATTTGAGGAGGGATTCATAAGCTTTGCCAGAATACTAAAGGATTCCATGACACAAGGACAGATTAAGAACCCCTAGTTTAATTTGATAGGAACCTGGAACTTTTCAATTCCTTTATATTTGTTGAATGAGTTGAAGAATGAGTGAATGAATTCAATTGTAACTCCTCGGTCATCTCAAGGCTCATACTACCACAAGATTTAGAGGATAAACAGAGGCCCCAATTGACCAGGCAATGCCAGGTATTGTCAAGTATTACCAGGCATCACAGCTGATAACCTTTTGCAATAGCATTAGGTTCAAAAGCTCCATGTGGAAACCATATGATCATGGGAATCTTCTCTGAGTTTTTCCTTTCTCTGTCTTTTTACCACAAATCATTTAAGATAGATATTTCTTGGGAGCTCTTCCCACCCATCCATCCATTACTTTCTACTGAGACCAAATAGAACTGTCCCTTCAAGGCACTTGTCTTTGTCAAAGTGATCACACTCTGGCTGAGACTGTTGGGAAAGTGGAATGCCCTGTCATGAAAATGGCATGGATATCAGCCACAGTGAGCCACTCTAGAGCACTGCTGGGAATGGGACAGGAAGGTCACCCTTCCTGATACCTGAAAAGCGTCTGCTTCCACCTCCTGCATTGCGGGTATCACTGCACATGGTCAGGGCAATGGGGCAAAAGGGATCACTCTGGCTCTTCATGTGCCAAGATGAGGAAAATCAACGTCAGGGCCCAAAGGATGGAACTGCTGGGGATAAAAGGTTACTAAACATTAACAATCACTCCATGGTGTAGTAGAGGTAAGAATATGAGAAGAAACCTACAAGGAAGAAAGGGAAAAGAAATAGGAATCTCCTTTCTACATCCTAGAGAAAAAAATCTAAGGGAAAGTTAACCACACATAACTTTGATAGATGTGATCCATTTTACTTCCTTGTTGCAAATGGTAGATCTGAGGAAATAATGTTTCCCAGAAGTAAATATGTTTATGCTAGCTCTAACCTTAAGCAAGACACATAATTTCTCTTAGCCTCAATTTCTTGATCTGTAAAAAAAAACAGTTTTATATCAGTTGATCTCAACCGTCCTAATCTGATCTCTGATAAATTCTAATTCCAAGATTTCCTTTCTTGGCTTCATGAATGTGAGAACTGGTTAAGCTCCTGTTCTTTCTTTTTTCCATCAGTGAAAGAAACATCTTGTTTCTTACAAGTTAATGTCTCATTCATATGAGTGGCAGCAGCTCTTACAGAGCACCACTTAATTCACTGGAAGAGAGAATTTGCTAATTGGTATTGCATTCTACTTCCAGAGTTTTGCCTCACGGAGGCAAACTATTGACTCCCACGGAGTCATTTATTCATCTTGGGAACAGGTCAATTTTAATAACAATATTTGGTATTTCTGTAGTGGTTTTCTTCCTAGGACCTATAATACTGTAATGACACCACCTCAGTAATTCCAACAATATCTCCATGACGTAGGTACGAACAGCAGCCCTGCTTTTATAGCTACAGACATGTAGTTCCACAGAAGGGGAACTTATCAGATGTTTCAGTACCTCACAGAACATAGTGAGATAGCCTGGCCTGGTATTGCCATCGACACCAACAATTGCATGGCATTTGCCTGTCCACAGAGAGAGGCATCGTGGTTCAGGTACCAGCTTTGGGGAGAATGTCCTTCCAGTTTCCATTCTTTTTGAGATGGTTTTGTTTCTGGGCTGCTCATTTAGCTCTCCAACATTCATTTGGCAATCCTTATTTGCAAACTGTTGTGTTTGGTGATGTGGAAGAAACACAGAGCTAACTACTCCATAACACCTGCCCTCATGAGGGCTTAGGTCTTTTTGATAGATGGAAGAAGGGGAAGAAAACTAGATATTCTAGATGAAGAAGATTTCTCTTGTCTTATAAAAATTGGTCCTAAATCCCCAAGAGGGCTATAATCAAGGGCATTAGTCTTTGAAGTCCACGTACTTGGGACTATTTTGGTATACACCCTCATCCAAAAGATTGCTTTAGAAGTGACTATTATTATTATTATTATTATTATTGTTATTAATGTTATTTTAGCTCAGCATGTTTGGATGAATTAAGTTGGAGTTGATAACCTTGGCATTTGGCTAAATAATGCCTGTCTGATTTTCTTTCCACCTTAAGCTAGATAAAGAAGCAATGTGGAACCATGGAACAAGCTTTGGCTCTGGAGTCAGAGGACCTGGGATCAACCTATATGACCTTGGTCAGGTCAATGAACTTCCTTGGGCTACAGTTTCTTCTTTTGAACAATCAGGCAAGGATTGGGCTAGATTACTCTTGATATCACCTTTGATCTCTAGAGCTATGATTCTGAGTGTCAGGAAGCTAGAATCTTCTAGGGATTTAAATTACTCATTCAAGGAAAAATAAGGCTTTGTAAATGAAAATCAAAACAGAAAATTACACTCTAGCCAAATGTCATGAAATCTTTTCACAGTGCAACACTAGAAGATTTATTTAGGAATATTGTACTTATCTCCATAATTCAGAAAAGTGGTTTATTTGGGGAAACAAAATGGTACGATTTTGGACATGGTGCCTGATGTCCTACGTTGTAACCCTCAACCACTAAAACACTGAAATATGCAATAGATGTATAAAGTATTTTAAGTTACTTAACGAATATTTAGCTAAGATATATTCCCTTCTTTCCTTCTCCCTTATAATTTGGTAATTCTACACTTTATATAAATAATAATAATGATGATGATTTTAGTGGTAAAATATAAAGTTTTTGAATTCTAAATATGATCCTGGGAAAGTGTCATAGATTGAAAATTAGGAGACCTGGGTTCAAGTCTCAATTCTAATTCTTGCTACCAGTGTGACCTTGGGTAAACCACTTAAAGTCTCTGGACCTAACTTTTCCTCATCTCTTAAATGGTTCTATAAAGACTGAATCTTTTCCATTTATTCAACAATAGCTAAATGACTACTATGAGACAAACTGTGCTAGACTACAAAGAAAAAGTCAAAATAATTCCTGCCTTCAAGTAGTTTATGTTGCATTGGGGAGAAACAACATGGCAGGCCTTGATCTTCTCAGTCATCTTTGCAACTGGCAACAATATGTTTGTATTCTGTCTTTCCTAAGCCAGCACTGGGATCCTTTGAATCCCACCAGATGCATCCCAGCCTTGTGGCTGGAACAATTTAAGTCACTCAGTACAAAAGGATGTAATATTATAGAAAAATCCAGAAGGAGCCAAGGGTTAGATTTCCCTCACTTAATGGCTTTAAGCAGAGGCTGAAAGAAAGAGGTATCCACTGTCAGTGATATTGTAAAAGGGATTTTTGTACAGGTATTGATGGATCAAAACAGCCTCTGGGTTCCCTTCAAACTTGGAGACTAGGAAAACCTATATTCCTATGAAGATATTTGGAGCAGTTTACACAATGTAATTTCCCCAAGGGTAGAGACCATGCCTTCTTCATTTCTTCCCAGCTTTAGCACTGAGCCTAGCATATATAGTATATACTTAAAAATGTTTCTGTGGTTGAATGCTGAAAGAAGAAATGAAACTGTATGGTACCACCTCATTCATTGGACATTCATTCATTTTTTTATTCAGTTCCTTCAATAATCATTTATTAAATACCTGTTGTGGGGAGTATATTCTGGGAAAAATACAAAGCAATGGCATACTGCCCCTGCCCTTGTGGAGTTTATAGTCTAGTAGGAGATAAGACACAGATTTAATTGTAATTATTCAAAATTACATAAGTACATTAGAGAGAGTTGAAACAAAGTTTTATGTGAGATTTAAGGGGGGGAAGTAGTTATTGATGAGGGGATTTTCAAAAGATGAGGAAGTGAAATACTCAGATTGCCCCTCTCAAATAATTAATAGAAGTAAATTATCCTGCTAATTAAAGCTTATCCTGAATTTGGGATTTAAGGATGGAAATTATTCTACAATTCTATAATTTCTTAGCTAGTAACAGCTAGCATTTTTATATCACTTTGTAAGAATATATGCTATTTTATATCTATATCTATATTTTATATTACATATAAATGTATATACATTTATCTGTATAGAATTTATAAATATCTATCTATCTATATATGTATTATGTAAATAAATAAATTTTTATCCTCACAATAGCCCTGGGGGCTACACATTATTATTCTCATTTTAAAGATAAATGAACTAAGGCTAAGTGAGGGTAAAGGACTTGATCTTGGTCACAGAGCTAGGAAGTGTCGGAGTTAGGATATGAATTCACGTATCCCTGACTCTAAGTCAAATACTCTATCTCCTAAGCCACCAGGTTATCTGCCTTTTCAGAGCTAATGAATGACGAGCATAACTTTTTTCTTAGTCATCACTAGGATCATTAGTTATTGCATTGCATTATAATATAGAGAAACCTTTGGCTATTACTGAAGCTGTTTGTACCTACTCTGGGTGATCTCATAATGCTGTACTTTTTGAGTTCTTGGATGCTTTATTTTAGTTTTTCTGTCTCCTCTCTAGCTGTTTGATCATCAGTAGCTTCTTCTTGCTGCTCTCAGTGTGTTTGCCAATAACAATTCTTTCATCCCTTGAGTCTACTGCTTTGTCTCTGCTGGGAGGCAGGGATAGCCAAGCTTTGTATAATTTCTTTCTTTCTTTCTTTCTTTCTTTCTTTCTTTCTTTCTTTCTTTCTTTCTTTCTTTCTTTTTTTCTTTCATCAATACTGTGTATTGGCTCTAAAGTAGAAGGCGGCTAGGCAATGGGGGTTAAATTACTTGTCCAAGGTCACACAGCTGAGAAATGTCTGTGGTCAGATTTGAACCCACAACCTCCCATCTCCAGGCCTGACTCTCCATCCACTGAGCCACCTAGGTGCCTCCATAGAATTGTTTCTAAAAATGGGTATTCAAAAGGTTTTGAGGGAGGACTTGTAGGCTTCTCCTACAGAGTTAGTTAAATATGCTTGAGTACATACACAAAGTGAGGTAATTTGACTTCTCTACTACTCTTTCCTCTTATATGGGAGTCTATGACTAGTATAGATGCTGCCAAAACTCTAACCAAATAAATAAACAGGGGCTTATTGTATATATTTTCTACAAGATGGAAAAGATCTTTGTAAAGACTTATCCAAGTCTTTAAGGAACTCAGAAATAAATCATCAACTCTGTATGTGTTTTATGTTTAGGCCTCTCAGTGGCAGAATAGAAAAAGCACCTGTCCTGGAATCAGAAAGACTTGAGTTCAAATTCAGCCACAATCACTAGCTATATGATCCTGAGCAAATCTCTAAATTTCCATTTCTTCCATTGTAAAATGGGGAGAATAATAGTCCCTGCTAGAGAGACAGAACTGGAGTTGGGAGGTCCTGGTTCAAATTTGGCCTCAGACACTTCTCAGTGACCCTGGGCAATCACAACCCCCATTATGTAGCCCTTACTGCTCTTCTGCCTTAGAACCAATACACAGTATTGATTCTAAGATGGAAGGGGAAAAAAAGCACATGTTTTACAAAGTATTGTAAACACTGGGAAAAGACACAGTGCTTGGCATATAGTAGGTGGTATATGTAAATGTTAATTATGATGATGATATTGCATCCCATAATATACTGGAAAATACTGGAAAAGAGGAAAGGCCAATATTTCTAGACTAAATACATCATAAAGAAAAAAAAAGGAATCCACATGATGTAAATCATTGAAATTGAAATTAATATTCTAATTTTGGCTGGTTAATGAAACATCTATCAGTTATTGTTTTGAATCACAAAAGCAATGAAAAATGGAGGATATTTCTTTTTTGATACCATTGAGAAGAATGATTCAAACTTATTATTTTCTGCTTAACAAAAATGTTTTGTAGTTCTTTGCATTAGTGAAGAGTTTAATTACTTTGCCCTAATCATAATGCATACTAAGGTTTGTCATTGCTGCTGAAGGGGTCTATTTAGAAAATTGTTCATAGATCACACAAAAGCATTCCCAGAAATGACACAAATGTCAAAATCCTAAGTAAAAATGTTCAAGCATTGCAATGAGAATGGAAGGTATCTGAGAATCTGGATCATACTTTTCACTGGCAGAGAGAAAAGTTGTCAAAATACCTCTGTTTCTGTCTTTTGTAGTTGACTGTCTCTGTGTGTGTCTGTGTCTGTCTGTCTGTCTGTCTCTCTCTCTCTGTGTCTCTCTCTCAGCTTTTCTCCTCTTTCTTCCTCTCTCTCCACAACCTTTTTCCTTTCTCCACTATCCACTTTATATACTTGATTTTTCTTCCTTTCCCTTAGCAGTAATATATGACTTTGTTCACAGAAGGAAAGAGTCTTGGGAGCAACTTTCTATTTTGTCTCTACCTTTCCCCAGAAAGGTGAAAATTAGATATAGTGGATTAATCTTTCCTCTTCTGTTTTTAAAAAGAAATGTCTCTCAGGTGTTGTTGTCCTTTTGCTCTGCAGACTTTACCTTGGAACATTGTACTCTTCTTCCCTAAATCGGAGAACTGATTCATCTGGTCAGGTCACTTGTTTTCTAAAGACTGATAACTTGCACTTCAAAGAAAGGCACCCCCTCCCTTTTTTGCTATATCCTCAGACTATTGTGCAAGTCTGTACTAGCTGAAGAGTCCTTCCTGACCCCTGCAGTGAGCAGTATGTATATCCTGAAGCATGAGAGACTTGATGACGTCTATTGTGGTTTGCTAACTCCCAACAGGCTTGATTCTGCAGGCTTGAATCAGGGGAAAAAATCAAATCAACTTCAAGGGAAATTCTGCCCAAGTAAAGATTAGTAATAATAATATTGTGGAATTGGCTCCACTGTTACTTTTGGTCATAAAAATGCGGTGTGCATTATTAAAGCCCAATGACTTTATTTCCCTTGATCTTCTAGAATTCCATAGGTTCATAGCATCCCATTGCCCTTAATCCTACCTTAGGATTGCATTTTGTCAGCAAATATTCACAAGCAATTGGCTTGAATTCCTATTAATATGTGTGAACATCTGATGGTCAGATTTGGTTCTGGATTCATGGACAAACAATGAAGCATAAAACATGCTTTATAGTTCAAGACTTCAAAGAGAACAGATTTTCAGATGGAGGTTTAGCTGTCCAGAGTCTCTCTTCTGAGACCTGTAACTATTACACAATTATTCTCTTTTTTAAATTGCCCCATCTATACTGTTATGATAACAATACATTCTATCTGCATAATTTCACAGTGTTATTTTAAGGCTGAAAGGCAGCTTGGAGTAGAGGATAGAGAACCAATCAAGGAGCCAGGAAGTTCTGTATTGGAGTCTTGCTTCTAACACATATTGGCTGTGTGACCAAATTAATGAAAAAAAAATCTCAATTCCAGGCAAATTCCAGGCAATTCTCTGAGACTATAAAATTCAAAGAAATTGTTAGTCTGCATTTTGTAGAAGAAATTTTCATACCTGGTGTATCCCATATCAATAATATTACAAAGGAGAGGAAGGAGGAGAGAGAGGGAAGAGGGGAAAGAAGAAGGAAGGAGGAAAAGGAGGGAAGGAAGGGAAAAAGGAAGGTGAGAAAGGAGGGAAGGGAGGAAGGAAGAAGGGAAGGAAGAAGAGAGTGGAGGGAAGAGAGGGAGGAAAGAAGGAAGGAGCATGGAACACTAAAAAGGCCACAGGACTTGAGATCAAAAGACCTGGGTTGAAATATTGCCTATGATGCTTATTACAATACTTAGGTGTTATCAGTCAATCAATGCCCCCAAGACTCAGTTTCATCTATAAACTAAGGAGTCAGACTAGATCCCAGAGATTTCTTGTAGCTTAAATTAATGATTCAAAAATCCTAAGAAAGTAAGTAAAAGAAGAAAAGTATAAAGTTTTTGAATAGAATGCTCCTTAAACTTTAAGGATCTCAGAAGAAAGCAAGTTTCTAATTAGGTATAACTAACCCTAGATAAGAAATAAAGGAAAACTTGTATAACAGGTGATAGCTATCAAAAGTATTCTACAGTCACTGCTTCCAAGTACTGTAATCAAATTTCTTTGAACTTTAGAAAAAGGAATCCTTTGAGGGCAGACAGGAGAGGAATGAATTAACTAGATCTGTTTATTAATAATGTGATACACATTTTATAGAATGGGATTTTGAACAAAGCTTTGAATAGAAATATTCAGAGGAAATCTATGATTCAGGGGTGTTTCAACTCAAATTCTTATGGTGTGTGTATTTGAAAAGAAGACAATAAGATTTTCTAGTCTTCTGATTTATCTGATAGACTGGGAGCATGTCTATCCATAACTTGTGAAGAACCTATCATATTACTCAAACTCAGTACATGGACTCTATTCAAATAAAGAAATCTAGATGATTTTCATGGATTTCCCTTTTATTAACTAAATCTCTGGCAGGACTTATTCCCAAACTCCTGTACCATCACAGACAGGATGATGTAGTGGGAAGAGTAGTGGATTGTGAGTGAGAAGTCCTGAGATTTGAATATGGACTCTACCACTTACTTCCTGTTTTACCTTGGACCAATTACTTCCCTTTCTTTGGGCCTCAGTTGTCTTCATTTTCAACATGAAGAGGATGGACTAAATGTACCTAGAAAGCTCCTACCACCTCTAAATTCTACAAAACTAAATTTTATGCTGGTGGATTCCCATGGAGTAAGGGAAGGCTTTTGATTTGTCAGATGTGGGAATAAGAGGAGGAAACCAGACTTTCTGTTGTTACCATATCTCAGTTCAACTCCACAAGCTTTTATTAAGGTATACACTTTGTGCAAAGTACTGTGCCAGATATAGTTCATTTTTTATACCCTTGCCCTCTGACTTAATATCACTATTAAGTATTGGTTCCAAGGTAAAAGCTACGCAATTGGGGTTATGTGACTTGCCCAGAGTCATGCAGCTAGGATGTGTCTGAGCCAGAGACTAGGACTACCTGTCTCCAGGCTTGTCAATCAATCCACTGAGCCACCTGGATACCCCCAAGATATAGTTCTTAGGAAAATCATCTTTATCTTTAAGGAACATTATTACACTCTACTGGGTTACATCTAAGCTATTTTCATTTTCATTAAAGAGATAGTCAAAGAGGCAGACACTTATAAGATTTATTAATAATGAATCTAAGCTTTTATCTAATTTTGCTACACAGTTTACGTAGAGTAATTTATGGTTCTTAAATGATGTAATGATGGCTCAGCCTGCATACATGTAGGTTTTTTTAGAAAGAAAAAATGGAAAAGACCCATATTTTTGTCATTGACTATTGTAAGCTTCTAAAACAAACATTTGTGTTAGTTCTGCATATGTTACATCAAAGTTAACATCATTTGTGTTTCTGCTTCTTTCAAAAACACACTGTAAAATTTGGCATCTGTGAACCATACGTCTTTTTTTCCCTGACTCTTTGTGAGATTGCATTAGTTATTTGAACCCCATGTGTAAGTCACTAATCCAAAGTCACTGTTCCTCCACCTAAAAAATGGGATAACACCATTTGTCACCTCCCTGAAGTGAAAGGTCATATCCAGAATAGAGAATTAGTACTAAGATGAACACTTTGAGTTTGTTGGTACTAGAGGTACTAGAGAACAACATAATGTGTTGAATTCACATTATGGATTGCTATTTGATTATTCTTCTCTGAATCTGATGGAAAACAATGGTCTCCTTTTTCCTCTGAGATAGGGGATCTTTTAGAAAATATACATATAGGAGGATCTGGTTTCCCTTCAATATACAGCTTAATCTTCCTCTTCCAGAAAACTTCCTTGCACTATGCAGAAAGATGTAAAGAACACACTTTATGAGTTTGATTTGATCACTGTTTACAGATACACAGGAAGTCTCTGATTTAATAATTAATAGCCACACGGAATTAATAACCACCGTTGACTATAGGATTCCCACTTTGCTCCCCACCATTACTTCTTAGGAATGCCCTTATTTTTTCCCTTTGACTCAGCAAGAACATTATTAGGCCAATATCCCAAAGACATCAAAGTGGAAAAGGATTCATACGAACAAAAATATTTGTAGCAGCTCTTTTTGTGGTTCTAGTGAAAGAAAATAAGGGGGTGCTCTTTTCTCTTTGTTGTTTACTTGCATGGACTAGTTCCCTGCTCTCTTCTCCCCTAAGATCTATTCAAGGTGGGATCTCAATCTTCCATGGCTTATGTGTGTATATTATATATGAGATGTTCAGTTGTTGGTGAGGAACAAGACAGATATGATGAGTGGAGAATGAGGAGGTTGAGCAGGATACCTTATAGATTAGACCAAGATTGGGCTTGAGTAAAGTAGAGACAAGGGTTTGGGAGAGGAGGTGAGGGAATCTGAGCCCCTAGTCAGCTCTTTCCATTTTGATCTTCCTTTTTTTTCTCCCTTCTGCCTCACTGTAGCCCCAGCTCTGATCTCTTCTACAAGGTATCTGGCTCTATTTCTTCACTCCTCACCCAAAGGGCCTATCTAGTTCTTTATTCAGTGCCCTCAAAAGCCTGGGTGCCTCTGGTGAAGTTTCCTGGATAGTCACAGGCTGCTTCTCCTCTGAAAGCCTCAGTCCTTTGGGTAAGGGGATGGATGACATATGAGAACTTTTTAAATATATAATGTGCCAGTCACCTTGCTTAAGCATTTACAAATATTATCTCATTTGATCCTCACATTAATTCAGTAAAACAGATGCTATTATGATCCCTATTTAAAGTTATGGAAACTTACAGGGTTAAGTGACTTACCCAGAGCCCCACAACTAGTACCTGAGTCTAAATTTGAACTCAGAACTTTTGACTTTCAGTTGCACATTGCTGTAACCATTCTGCCAGTGTGTTAGAGCTAGAGTTAACACCCATAAGTAACCTGGTATTTTCTTGCAGGACCTAGGACCATGAAGAAAGAGAATCTGAAAAAAGCTTAGAAAGAGGGTTTTTATATTCTTGGTAGGCTTCCCTAATCTGCCTAACAATAAAAAAATGCAGAAGAAAATCTGGAACATCTTATAAATCTGATTAGTTTCTCTTCCCAGGCTAGAGAGTGAAGAGAAAAATTCTACAGAGGCAGTAAGTAGCAGCAGTAGAAAGTAGGCAGGAAAATTCCCAGGGTTTATGAAATAGAAGGAAGGACTAAGTAAGGTCTGTGAGCTTAGAGATATAGGTGAGACTCTTGCCACTATGCTTACCTAGTTGCCCTTTTTATATATACTTATAAAATATACATAATAGATAAGCTACTTGAGAATAGCAATTGTGTTTCATTTTTTTCGCCTGTGTTCATAGCATCTAGCATAGTGCCTAGTATATAATAAGTGCTTAATAAATGCCTGTCAGTTGTATAATCAACACACATGTTACCTTCAGTTTATGGCATAGAAAACAATTAGCTAATCTATGATTTTTAGTTCCAAATTTCTGAATGTAAACTGTCATGCTTTATGCATTGTGTAGAGGTGTGCTCCTGCAAAAATATGGACTCACTTCGCTCCCTGTTGTGAAATGTAAACACACTTGTGGAATACAAATAATTGCGTTTCTTGGCCACTTCTATAATCATGGCATAAACTATTAGGTATTTCCTTCATCAAAGCATAACCTATCAGTAAAGAAGAAACAATCTATTTCTTGAAGCTTAGAGGTTAATAAATGCGTCTGGTCATTGTTCTTCTCTGTTATCTAATCCTTAGTTTTCTTGCTTATATCCTACACTGTCTTATTTGAGCTGCTTGAAAGTTACAGTACCTGTTCTCTGTTCTGTCCTTTGAGGAAATTTGATATCTATTAACTACTAATTGATCATATCACTGTCCATGGCTAATTGGGTAGTTTGGTTAGATGATATGAATATACTTCCTTTCATTAATCATTTTATACATCAAAGACTTTTGGTTAGATTAATATTCATTCTTTTGTCCATTTATCAAACATAATAACTTGACAATCAACCAGCAAGCATTTAAGTGTCTGTTATGTGCCAGGCACTGTGCTACGTTCTGGAGATACAAATACCTTTGATATTAAGTATTTTTTATATGTGAAAAGCTCTCCAAGGCACTGTGAAAGATACAAATAGAAAATAAACATGCTCATGAAGTCTACACTATCAGATGAGATCATGATCCCTCCTCAATAACAAATGCCACAGTTCTACAGTGGAAAGGGATCTCAGAATTAATCTCTCCCATGGTTCCTAATCTTTTTAGTGTCATGGGTCCTTTGGCAGATTGGTGAAATATATGGACACCCTTTCAGATAATATTTTTAAATAATTGAGAGAAATGTTAAATTTCAGGTAGAGGTCAGTGAAAATAAAAATCATATACACACATACTGGTTTTGTTTTGTTTTGTTCCTCAAAATCTGTCCACAGAGGCAAGGTTAAGAATCTATAAAATGAAGGAGTTGTGCTAGATTATATCTAAGGTTCTTTCCAGCTCTAGATCTGTGATCCTATAAATGACTTGCCCAGTCTTGTAGTTAGTAATTGGGAGAGCAGTCTAGGTTTTTACTATATTCACAATATCATATTGTTCATCTCTAGAGAAGGTATAAACTGAGATTTTAACTTATGCCTTAAAATCCTCACAAAAGTCCTTTTCCTTTTTCTTTTAGATAAAAACTTTATAATCCAGGTCCATAGATCCATTTGATACCAGTAAAGTCAAGACATCATCGATTAAGGCTGGACAACATTAGAAAAGAATCTCTCTTTAGAGTTTGGCCAGCCAAGCTAGCCAATACCAACAATGTCTGGTCAGTGTTAGTTTGGGGTGAAATTTTGGCTAAGAGACACAGACACACACAGACATACAGACACACAGACAGACACACAGACACACATACACATTGATGCCTTCCTCCTGGGATAGTTCCTCTGGAAGCCTCTGGTCAACCAAGATAGCCAAATTTATATACAAAATGAGATCATTAGTCAAAATGCCAACATCCACATAGTGGACACAACGGGCTGCAAACATGTGAAACAGCTAATCCAAGACCAGTCAGTGCAGACAACCTATAATAATAAGAGATTTATTTATGAAATGTAAATAGTATTTTCCATCACTTTGGCTGTATAATTCAATAGGACTAGTAATATTTTAAAGTAATAGTGATGAATGTGTCTGTGGAGACCCAAAGTCAGACTCACTTTAATATGAAAGATGCTACATGTTTAATATACAGTTAAAAAGGAGTGACTCATCACTTGGAACAGTTAAATATTGAGATTTAAGGATGGGTCAGAAAGAAATCACGTAACCCAGGGCACTTACTGTAGGAAATTTTGCTAGAAGTGGAAAAAAAAAAGCTATGGGACTGTGGAAGTCTGGACTGTGGGCAACATGTTAAATAAGAAGATAGCCAAGCCATCTTATACTCTGTGTCACCAATGTTCTGAGTCAGTGTTTTGATCTATGTTTAAGGCTGAGTCAAAAATGAACAAACAAAAAAAACAAAAACGAAAAATCAGAGATATGGATATATTAATCTATGGCTGTATTAAAATCTTTCAGGAAAGCAGTTGATCTGTGCATTTAAATCAGGGCAGGTGGTTGAGAATGCATCCTGTAAATGGGTTCAATGTCCCAGGAAACCTGGAGTGAAAAATGAGTGGATGCTTAGCTGAGGAAAAGGGAAATGTGTCTAGTACCTATTGACTCACACATATGTTGGGTTAACTTGTTCCACAAGGAACAGAGAGCAGGTCCACTTGAGAACTTAAGGTTTTCAGCTACTCCATTCTCTGGAAATGATCTGTATCTCTGACCCTATCTTATTCTAGACTCTAGAGCCTGAACAAGGTTGTCCTACCTTTCCTGAATATGAACTTTGGTGTTCTTGAATTCATGTTAACAATTTGATCCTATTCTCCTGTGTTTCTGACCATATGACCTGTTTCTTGTTTCAATTTCACCTCAATAAGTCTCAATGATTTTGAATATATATATGTATATATATACATATACATATATATACATATAAACACTTTAATCTCTTCTAACTCTTAGAGTTTCTTCACAAGTAAATACATGCTAGAAAGAGAAAAAGAGAAACAAGGCAAGGGTCAAGGGGAAAAATATACTTTAAAAGCTGACTTTGTTCTTCTTAAATAGACTTATAACCTATAATATGCAGAAATGGGTAGCCATTCCTCTCTGGGTGCAAGTTAGCAGTTGCCACTTTGGAACACAGAACCTGGCAGAGCACCCAGGGCATGTGCCAGGGTGACAGTTAAGGACAGGGTATAAAAAGGGGGTCCACAAACCCCTGGGGACTTCATTTCTCTCTCTCATCTTGAGGGTTAGGGAGGAGGTGGTTCTGGGCTCCTTTGAGTGTTTTGGGAGTTTTGGTTANAAAGAGGGAGGGAGGGAAGGAGGGAGGAAGGAGGGGAAGAAGGAAGGAATCAAGGAAAGAAGAAAGAAAGAAAGGAAGGAAGGAAGGAAGAAAGGAAAAAAGGAAGGAAGGAAAGAAGGCAGAAAGAAAGAAAAAGAAAGTGAGGGAGGGAGGAAGGAAGAAAATAATAGAGAGACAGGGAGAGGGGAAGAGAGAGACAGAGAGAAAGAGGTGAGATCTTTTTGATATAGAACAGTAAAACTTTAGGGAGTTTGGTTACCTGAATAGCTCTCTATATTCAGCCCACCCCCTTCCCTGTAGAAAGTCTTGTGTATTCAACTGTATTGTAGCATGCTTGAGGTCTTGGGCATAGGATACACTTTGGCAAGGATGACTGTCAAAACCCAGCAGTCGCTATATCTTTTACAAGATCCTGTGAGCTCTTTATTTTTTCAGTTGTACTTCTTTCAACATTGTGGGACCCGTGCAGTCAGTGACTGTGGGACACGGACACTCTAGTTGTCTTCAGCTCCTCCCTTAGATGAAATAATATTATTGTGGACTAGTTTAAGGATAGAACTTGCATCATAGGGGTAGGTTTCTAGACGTTGTGTAGGCTGCCGTTCATTGCTTTGTTTATTCAAGATAATTATACTCATCATATTTATTTGGATAGATCTGAAACTCTCTAACAGCTGAATGCAGAGTTAACTTGTAAAAGGCAGAAAGGACCCTTTATACTACTGCCATTAAAACTTTTCCTATGAGAGAAGGGAAACTCAAGGCTAAACCTGAAGATCTGGACCTGCCTATTAGTCACTCTGTTAATCTACCTGTATTTTGAGGTTTGATCTGTTTTAATGGTTGCTCTTAGTTTTCCCCATCAGTTTACCATAGACCCTATAATAAAATCCCACAGAAATTCCTGACTAGACTCAACTCTATGGTTAGTTTGGAAATTGTACAAGGTCTCTCCATGGAAATGGTAGGAATTATAAACAAACATGCTTTTTAAACCTAGTTTGGTGGGGGGCAGAGGAGATGCTTCACTTTTGCCAGTTTACTCTGTCTCTTCCCTCTTAGTTATGGTTTAATCTTCTACACAAAGAGTTGCACTCAAATCTCCCTCATTTAAATGATGATGTAGCCAAAAGTCCTTTCCAAGATGCTGTGGCATTCAAATGTTTTTTCCACTTTTCTTGACTGTATACACATGCATATTGATGCAGGCACAGACTACTTAGTTTCCACTTAAATAAGAACTGGGAGATTGTCTCTATTCCTCTTGCCCCAATTTCTATCTGATCTCACATCTCAAACTGCCTTTCAGACATCTTGACCTGGATGTCCATTAGACATCTGAAACTCATTATGTCCAAAGAGAACTCCCACTAATCTCTTCCCTGTTACTATAGAGGGCAGCAGCATCCTCTTAGTCTCTCAGGCCACCTTAGGATCCATTCTGCATTCTTCGCTTAAGTTGAATTTAACTTTGTAATCTCTCAAATATGTTCCTATCTCTACTCTGACATTACCACCACTCTAGTGCAGGCACTTATCACTCTGTGCCTTGATTATTGCCCTAGCAGGCTGCCCACCTCAAGTCTTTCCATACTCCAATCCATTCTCCAGTCACTAATGTGATTTTCCTAAAATTCAGGTTCAATCATGTCACCTCCTACCCCCAAGTTAATAAACTCCAGTGGCTTCCTGTTGCTTCTACATAAGATGCTCTGTTTGACATTCAAAGTTCTTTATAATTGAGTTCCCTCCTGTAGTTTTCTAATACCATACTGCCCAACATTTACTCCTTAATCTAGCAATAGTAGCCTCCTGGCTGTTCCAAAGACAAGATACTCCATCTCTCTGCTTTGGGCATCCTCTCTAATTGTTCCCCAATGCCTGGAATGTTCTCCATGCTCCTCTCTGAATACAGACTTTCCTGGCTGCCTTGAAGTCCCAAATGAAATCCCACCTTCTACAGGAAGCTCTTTCTAACCTCTTACCCACAACAAGTGCTTTTCTTCTTTTATTTTCTATTTATCCTGAATATAGCTTTTTTTTTAAATTTTACAAATATTTGTTTCCATATTGTCTCCCCCATGAGACTGTAAACTCCTCATGGGCAGAGACTGTCTACTTACTCTTTTTTGTATCCCTTGCATTTAGCAAGATGCCCTATCTTTAGTGGGAGTGTAACAAATGTTTATTGAATTGAATTGTCAGCCTGACCACAATTAGAACTGAAATATCAGAACTAAGAGGTGGTGCCAGAATCCACCAAATGAAGCAGGGCTTTCCACACTTTTTCTCTCCCATGTCACCTTAAAATTTCTAAATATGCTATGGCCAGCCTAGGGTGGAATTAAGTCTTATAGCTGGAAGAAAAATGGTTTTTGTTTTGGCCAGGATTAATTCATGTTTATGATGACAAAGAGATAGCCAAAGAGGTAACTTCTAGATTAGAAATGGAGGATAATCCCTACCCAAAGTAAATTTTTGTTCTAGAGTTGAAAGGGACATCAGAAACTATAATCTTCTCATTTTACAGATAAGGAAAATGCCCAAATAATCTGCAGAATCAGACTCAGAGAAGTATTAGGGGCACCAATATTTACTCAGGTTCTCTGATTCTAGAATTCTTCCATTCTACTATGCTCCTCCCTATCTAGAGATTAACAAATGATTTTGGAGGAGGAACAATAGTTACTGAATGTATATGAATAATAAAAAATGAAAAGAATGTCTTTATATCATGCCTACTATATGCCAGGCACTGTGCTAAATTCTTTACAAATATCTGATTAGATACTCTTCACAACCCCAGGCAGGTGCCATTATCATACCATTTTTAGTTGATAAATTTGTGGTTAAGCCCTGGGTCACACAGTTGGCAAGTGTCTGAGGCCACATTTGAACTCAGTTCTGTCTGATTCCAGACTAAGTACTCAATCCATGGCACCTCATAGCTGCTTCTGAGAGCACAGGAAAAGGAAACCCTTTCAATCAATCAACATGGCAGCCCATCAATGCAAGAAAATAGAGAAAAAAGCAGAGAAAAATGCTTGGCATACCAAAGCATACTAGACCTTCGAAGGTGAATGTGAGGATAGACACAGTGGATCGGGAAACACTGGGAAAAACACTTTTAAAAAATCAAATGAAATGTTTTTAGATTGAGGAACTTGGGAATAATGATAGCATGAAAGACTTTTCTTCTATGAAAGAAATTACATGGGTCAGCATACATAGGTGAAAAGTGTTTTGTTTTGGTGGGGGAATAGGGACTAAAACTTATACTAGACCTACTAGATTGGACTTAAAGATAAAATTTCATTAGCCATTTTAGGGGAAATAGGAGAATGGCTCTTGTGGATGGCAGTGCTTGTGTCCAAGTGTTGTTTCTGATAATATAGCTGCTGGGGATTCAATTTCAACAACTTTTGGAGACAGAAGAGCCTATATCTCTTTCTTACTTAAGTAAGATATTTGTTAAAAAAAAAAGAAAAGGAAAATCACTTAGTTCAGTGTCTGGCACATAATAGGTACTATATAAATGTGTATTCCTTTCCCTTCTATGTTTCTTCCCATCTCTAGGCTAAATATTGCTACTTCTCTCACTTAATTCATGTGTAATATGGTTTCTAGGCCTCTCATTATCCTAGTTTTTTTTTAACATGTTCCAATTCATTTGTTCTTCTAAAATGTGGAACAATGGATAGAATTCTGACCCTGGAGGTAAGAAAACTCAAGTTCATGAGTTCAAATTTGGCCTCAGACATTTACTAGCTGTGTGACTCTGGTCAAGTCATTTAAACTCTATCTTAGTTTCTTCATCTGTAAAGTGAGCTAGAGAAGGAAATGACAAACCATTCCAGTGTCTTTGCCAAGAAAATCTCCAATACTGGGGTCACAAAGAGTTGGACACAACTGAAATGAATAACAAAAAAAATGTGACATCTAGAATTAGACATATATTTTCTTTTTTCTTTCATTTTTGACACTGGGTCTTCCTATCTCATTCAGGCTAGAATGCAGTAAGTGCTTGTAGCCTGATTCTCATTACTGATTGGTTAGCATAGAAGCTTTGGGTGGTTGCTTTGTTTCTGACTTGGGCTTTTTTACCTCCCCTGAGGTGGCCTGGTGATCTCTTGCTACTGAGAGACCACCATATTGGCTCCAGTATATTTTGGGAATGTCAAGCTCAACCAATCTGCCAAACTTAGCCTCTCTGTGAAGAAAGATTCCAGGTGTGCACTTCTATGCCCAGCTGACACAATTTTTTACATGTGGTATGACCAGGGCAGAATACAATTGGATTATTATCTCTCCATTATGGATACTGTGCAGTTATTGATATAGCCCATGACTGCATGAGCTTTTATGACTTTCTTATTGGAGATATTGCTTTCCTACTATCAACTCTAAATCTAATCCTGGTCATTTTATTTCAATTTTTTTCTTTAACGTATATTTAATTTCTTTTAATAAATATCTAGATTCACCAATATAACTTTAACTTCTTTCTAAATATCTGATAGTGTAAAGCAAGTGGTTTGGAAGAAAATAGAAGAAAACCAGTGATGTTGGATGTTCTTTAAAGAATAGGGCCAGTTCCTGAGTCACTAAGAGTTGATTGTGATGACGGAAGCAGTGTTTCAGTATGAATTTGTGATAGACATGTACTATTAAGCTATTAGTTCCTTTCAAATTCAATTATTAGGTCAAAATATGTCCTTAATAATCAAGCAAGTCTATTTGAGATGATTCTGAAATGAACACTTTTTAAATTCTTCAAATTCATGGAGGAAGGAAACAAGCAATTATAAAGTACCAACTAGGCATTGATAAGAGCTTTACACATATCTCATTTGATTCTTAAAATAACTCAGGGAGATAGCTACTATTATTATCTTCATTTTACAATTGAAGAAATGGTGGGACACAGAGGTTAAGTGATTTGCCCAGGTCCCACAGCTAATAATAAGTGTTTAAGGCTGGATTTTAACTTAGGTCTTCCTGGCTTCAAGCTCAGCTCTTTAGCCACTGTACTACCTAGCTAAATCTAGATTCTAGAGTCTAGAAGATGATAGTTTCAGAGAAACCTGAGAAGACTTGAACTAACTGATTCATAGTGAAGTTAGGACAACCAGCAGAACAATTAATATTATAATATTTTAGAACAACATTGAAAAGTAAGTTAGATGATTAATAATAATGAGCAGAATGATTTTAGAAAAAGCTGGAAAGACTTACATGAACTACATGCAGAGTAAAATAAGCAGAACTAGGAGAACATTGTACACAGTAAGAACAATATCATTTGATGATCAGTTGTAAAAGAGAGCTACTCTCAGCAATACAATGATGTAGTACAATTCTGAAGGACTTAAAACACAGAATGCTATCCATTTTCAGAGACAGAACTGTTGGAGTTGGAATGCAGATCAAAACATACTATTTTTCAATTTAGTTTATTTGTGTTTTTATTTTGGTATTTTAGTTTTATATGAGTATATTTTCTTACAACAATTATCAGTATGGAAGTATGTTTTGCCTGATAATACATGTATAACTCTGATCAAATTGTTTATCATTTCCAGGAGTGGGGAGGAAAGGGAGGAAGGGATACAATTTGGATCTTATAATTTTGGAAAACATTTGTTGAAAATTGTTATTACATGTAATTGGGAAAAGAAAATATCTTAAAAAAGAAAGGATGATTAACAATGATCCAAGAAGACTGATGAAGCAGCTGATGGAGCAGTGCATAAAGCACTGGGCCAAGGAGGAAAACTTGAGTTCAAATCTAGACTCAAACATTTACTAGTTGTATGGTTCTGAGCAAATCAATAAACCTCTGTTTCAGTTTCTTCAACTATCAAATGGCAATAATAATAGCACCTGCCTCATAGGGTTTCTGTAAGGATCAAATGAGATACTTTTTGTAAAAGCACTTAGCACATTGTCTGACATAGATGCTATATTCCCTTCTCTTCTCTGATGAAAGGTATAGACTTAAATATGTACAATGAGATACATCTTTGGACATAACCATGGTTATAATTTATTTTTATTGACTATGCATATTTGTTAAAAGGGTTTTCTTTTTTTCCCCTAACTTCCTAACTCTCTAGTTGAGGTGGGAAGGAGAGAAGCATTTAATAAATGCTTATTAATGGAAAAAATTAAAAAATATTTATATGCATCTATTTAACAAGTGAGTTCAACCATAAATCATTAATCTCTGATGACTTGGTACTCGAGTTCTCAAATATCTAGATATAAACCAATATTGTCAGGTTTGTATTCCTCAGACCAGCTTCCCTCTTTTGGGGACGCATTTTCCCACCATTTGGACAAAAATGGTTCCAATTTAGGGGGAAGCAGAGGAAAAATAATCACTGAGGTGGGACAATCACCTCAGAGTTTTGCCCCAGGGTGATTTATTTAGGAGATCTAACAGCTCTATTGGCCTTTACAGTAAAGAAACAATAGACCTTAGTACCTAGTTAGCAAATCTAATTAGTGAAAATAAGAAGCTATCAGATGACAAGTTGGGTTGATCTTTCATATCCTCTACTCCTCTACTCCAACTTGGTAAAGTGGCCTCCCCAAAAGCAGTCTCATACTCATGTCATGGAATCTCTGTTTCCCAACCTTCCTCAACAGAGGGTATATTTTGTACCAATTGGCCAAGTTACAAAAATTATGGTTTTAAGATTCTGGTTCTAAGCATAGATGAACAGTAACTTTCTGCAACTGTGGCCATCATAGGGATAGGTTCTGCACATACAAAGCTTCAAAGCAAAGATTCTAAACCTTTTTTTGGGGTCATGGACTTCTTTGGCAGTCTGGTGAAGAACTATGGGTCCTTTATCAGGAAAATACATGACTACTAAGAAAATCAATGACAGTTAAAATTAAGATGTATTTTTCCCCATTCAAAATCACAAATTGCTTAAAAGTAAATGAGAACCTCAGGTTAGGAACCCTTGCTTTGAAAGTTACCAGAGTATTCAACTTTTTAAAGCATAGCAAAGTGCAAAATCTACTTTGTTGTTGTTTAGTCATTTCTGTTGTGCCCAATTCTTCATGACTCCATTTGTTGTTGTTGTTGTTTTTTTTTTTTTGCAAAGATACTGGACTGCTTTGCTATTTTCTTCTCCAGGAGATCTACTTTAGACCCTTCCATTCATCTGCCCATTATGCAGTTTTGCATACATACATACATAAATAAAAATAAACAAATAAATAAATGAACAAACAAATATATATATATATATTTGGGTTTGGGTGGTCAATTCTGCCTACACCCTCACATCTTTTTAACTCTTCAAATTTTTTTAACTGCAATGCAAGGTATTGACAGATCCATTTGCTCCTGGTCCTTGATAGACACGACAATTATCAACTCCTCATCATTCTACCCTCCTCTTCACTCCCCTCCTTCTTTTTCTTTGTCTCCTCTGGGACTTTGCATTTGACAGTTTGATCTCTCATCTCATCTTCTATGCATATGACTCATCTTACTTCTCATGTCCTCTATGAACCCAAAACTTTTTGACTACTTCACAGCTGACTCTCTTTTTCATCTAATTCTGTTCCCTCATAACACTGTGCCCAACAAGATCTCTGTCAAAATCATGGAAGAATTCCAGCCATTTCACAACTCTGATCCCTTTTCTTCAATTCCTGCTACCTAAGTTTCAGATTTTTTTTAAGACTACAGCCCAAGATTAAGTTGCTTAGAAGGAGAAGCAATGCATTTGGAGCATAATGCTAATCTAAGGAGTGGTAGAAGGAGGTGAATTTCTATCACTTTTCAAAAGCAATGGACAAAGATTTGGCCAAAATTAAGGGATAACAATTTAACAAAGCTTACGTAATTGTTAATTTCCTTCCTGGGATGAAAGACCATTGACCAGGCTGATCAAAACTATGATTGTAGAATTAGTAATAGTCTTGCAGAAAACCCTATGAAATATTTGCCAAACCACACAATTTAATCAGTCTAACCTTCCCAAGGGAAGAATTTATGAAGTACAAAAAATGAATCAGCAAGTTTTGGGGAATTCAATTAGGATAAATTACTTTGTTTGGGTCAGTATCTTCCAGGGCTCCCAAACTGTACACTCTTGCTCCCCTGGGACACCAAGGAGGACTCACAGGAATACTGTATGATATTTTAAATTTGGGATAAAAAAAAGGAATCCTAGATATCTGTTGGACACTGCTTTACCTACTAACTTTATGTAGGTCACAGTTTCAACATTATGTCATACTATATTCCTTTTGATGACTATATACTCAAATTTATATGTGTATAGATATATAAATTTTGTTTTGTCTATTTATGCCAATCACTTCTCAAACTTTCTCATGATGTATTTTTTCAAAAATGGGTTTTTGGTGGTCATCAATTAAAAAAGCAAAAGCTTCAGGGAAATCAATATAGGAAAAAAATGAGGAGGAAATGATATCCAATTGGTTTCTAAGTTTGAGAACTTATGCAATACCCATCCATTCTACTGATGTCCAATGCCCATTCATCCTACTGATGCAAAATTCTGACTATTTAAGAATGAAATAAAAGTACTTTTCTTTCAATTTATACATTTTTTCCAAATAGCTAAAAACACTGTTAGGACTTAAATACTAATTAAGCTGTTTGGAACTGTACACTTTACAAATGGAGCTGGTAAGTATTCATAGTTATAGGAAACTCCATCTTAAGTGAAATAAAAATTTAAGTTCTTTCTTTTTGAATATATTTATGTTTAAAAAGATGTCTTGCTATAAGACAATTCTTAAAATACCATATGCTTCTAATTATGTTGGGATATTCTTTTGTATGATATGCTGTATTAATGAGAGGTGGGACAGCTAGGTGGCACAGTGGATAGAGTACTGGGTTGGAGTTGGGAAGACTCATCTTCCTGATTTTAAATCTGGTCTCAGACTCTTATTAGCTAGGTGACATTAGGCAAATCATTTAACCCTACTTGCCTTAATTCCCTCATTTGTAAAATGAGCTAGAGAAAGAAATGGAAAACCACTTAGATATCTTTACTAAGAAAACCCCAAATAGGGTCATGAAGTGTTGAACACAACTGAAAAACAATTGAAAGGAATCATCAGTACTTGCTTTAGAATGATTATTGATTCATATTACTAAATATATTCTGAAATTGTAAAGTAATATGTATTATCATTTGCAGTTTGTTAGTTTTTTAAAATTTCCTTAATCATTTTCAAAGAATGTACTTTTGGGATATTTATTAGGAAGAATCTGCTATGCCAAAGTAAAATGAATCAATAAAAAATGTTACAGGGCTAAAGTCTAAAAAAATACTCAGAAATAATGATTATATTTAGCTCGCAGATGAAGATCCTGTAAGACTTGGACAATTATTCCTTAAACTAAGAAATTTTTTCAAAATTTGATGAGAAAAGTAGCTTTTTAAAAAAAAGAACAAGTCTAAATCTAAGAGAACACAATCATTTTGGCTTTATTTCAAGGACAATCTTTTAAATTGCTTGTCCAGATAGAGTTAGAATTCTCTTTTGGAGAAAACATCCAAAAGAATTTCTCAGGAAAAGAGAAAATTAGGGATTTTTTTCCTCTTTGCTTTTGCTATATCTTTTAAAAAGTATTCCTTTCCTTTAAAATATCATTGTGACTTCCTTCCTGGTCCTGTCCATTTCCTTTTTACAAAGGAAAATAGATAACTTTGCAAATGATCCATTCATTTTCAAGTAATCCAAAGTCAAACAATGTTAAAGGCAAAATAACAGAATTAGCCATTAACTTTCATTCCCTCTCTCACTTCTCAATCTCAAATATTACTCTGTTAGTTTTGCTCTTATGCACTTATCATCTTTTGTTATGGTTATTTATATACTTATCATATCCTTTTGCTAAATTATTACCTTAATAGGGCAGGACTGATGCCTGATTTTCTTCTTATTTCTTGCCTAGTACATAAAACAGTGCTCTATAGGTATTTAGGAGTAATTTAACAAATGTCTGTTGCAGAGATATTTGAAGTTGAACAACCACAGCATTTAAATATTGGAATCTAGCCACTATGAATCCTATGATATCTAATAAAGATTAAGTTCTTAGTAAATTATTTGCCACATTATTTGCATTTGTAAATCTTACACATCTTCTTATGCAATCTCCTGTATAGTGAAATAATCTTTTCTCTGATTTCCTTGACAGGTGCTTGCTCAGTCACTGCATATTGGTGGAACTTCCAATTATAAAAGATAGCCTTTTCCATTTTGAATAACATTATTGAGTTTACAAAAATTTTAAGGTTCCTTCCAGCTTAAGTCTGCTAGGTCCTATGATTAAATTTTCTTTCCTATAAAATGAGTGTTGGACTCAAAAACATTTAAGATCCCTTCCTGCTCTAAGTCCCACTATCTCATGATTTTCTTATAGTTGGCTTGTTTTCAAGGACAATCTTTCAAATTGCTTGTCCAAAAAGAGTTAGAGTTCTCTTTGGGAGAAATCAACCAAAAGAATTTCCCAAAGAAAGAGAAAAATTAGGGATTTTTTCCTCTTTATTCTTTCTATATCTTTTTTAAAAAGTGTTATTGATATACTTTTCCTTTCCTTTAAAAAATATCATTGCTACTTGATTTTTTATAACGAGGTAAAGTAATTTATGTTTATCCCTATTTAAGTTGCATCTTGGTTCTTTCAGCCCATGAAGACCTTTTAGAATTTCAGTTTTATTGATTAACATCAATCAGTCAAAAATGTTTATTGAGTACCTACTATGTGACAAGCATGTGGGATGCCATTATGAAGAATGAAACATTCTCTTCTCCCAAAGAGCAGATCTGTCCTAGGTTTTCTGCCATTCACAGATTTGATAAGCATGCAGTCTTTGATAAGAAACTAATGACATTATAAGGATGTTGACCAGCCAGGTCTAAAAAGACTACCAGTAGATGAGCTGCCTATAAACTTTAAAAAAAAACAACTCTTACCTTCCATCTTAAAATTGACACTAAATATTGTTTTTAGGAAAGAAGAATGGCAAGGTCTAGGCAAGTGGGGTTAAGTGACTAGCCGAGCGTCACACTGCTAAGATGTGTCTGAGTCCAAATTTGAACCCAGGACCTCTCATCTCTAGGCCTGACATTCTATTCAGTGTGTTATTTAGCTGCCCCTATAAATTTTCTCTTAACTATTCTGTGAAATCCCTTTGACTAGGGTCATCTAGGGAACATAGTGGATAGAATATCCAGACCTGGAGTCAGGAGGACCTGGGTTCAAATCCAACCTCAGACATTTCCTAGTTGTGTGATCTTGAGAAAGTCACCCAATTGCCTAGCCCTTACAGATCTTCTGTCTTGGACTGGACACTTAAACAAAAAAGAAAGTAATTTGCTTAATCTAGTAATTCAATTAATATATCTTGAGGACCTGCTATGTGGAAGATTAATTTATTTTTCTCTCTCGTACTGACAAATACCCTGAAAAATCTGATTGCCTTGTAAATGATACTTAAATATTTTACAAGTTTATAAAATCTTAAAAACTGAAATTCAGTGAAGAAAAAAATAGGCATCTTAGAGATACGCATGGTGTGATAATTGTATAGAATATATTTGACATGCAAACAAACTGTCTCCCCCACCATTCACATAGGGGAGAGGATAGACTAACTTTTGTTATTATCTGTATTTGTTGCCTAATCTTGTAATGCTTCCCCATTTACACATTTATTACTGAATCAAAACAAAACTGAGATGCCATGGTTTAGAGCAGTGATGGGCAAACTACGGGCCCACGGGCCAGATGTGGCCCCCTGAAATGTTCTATCCTGCAGCTCAACATTATTCCTAACCTGACAAATACAAGGAGTAGGATACAATACAATGAAACTTCGAAAGAGTTACCTTTAGAAACAGACTGAGAGATGAGCATTTCCTTTCCTTTGGCCCCCTCTTTGAAAAGTTTGCCCATCACTGGTCTAGATAAATACCATTAGTAATAACTGAGATTTGTGTTATATAAATTAACTCTATTACAATCTAACTGGCAACCAAACAAAGTTCCAGTCTAATGACCTCCATTTTCTCTATAGACTGAAATGGTGCATTTTTATATACTCACATGCACACACACACAACACAAACTGACTGCTTCAATCTGGAGTTTACTTTATAAACACTTTTTATGTTGATCAATTTAGCTCCTTATAGTAGACTCAGTGGCCAAGAACCATTAGTCACATACTCAAAGAGACCTTTATGCCCAAATTCTAACTGGATCATTATCCCAAATTTGTGTATTGTGGTACTCTCACTCACTTTTGGTACCTCTCATCTTCTTAATCCCTAACTCAAAGCTTCTTTTGTTTTGTAAGATATTTAAGGTTGGGGGATCAGTAAAAATAGATTTAGACTTATTAACAATTAGGAACAGTTGAGGATCACTAATAACTTTAAAAGGCAACAATAAAGAGATTGCTTCCTTCCTTGACTACAAGCAAGTACTTCCTTGATGTCTGTAAAATTGAAAGTTCCTTGTTCAAAGAAGCTTCAAATCTTTCTGCAGTGGAGGGATGGGAGGAAGAAGGATAGGGTGATGATGAATAAGGCATGAAAGGCAAGTGAAAGTCTTCTTGATTTTACATCTCAAATTTGAAGAAATTTACTACATAAAGGTAATTTACATTCCTCTGTTTCTATCCTTTATGCATTGTTTATATGCACTTAAAACTTCCTGGAAATTAGAAATATCTGTTAAATAATATGGCAAATATATAGTAAGATTTTATCTACCATAATAATTCACTTTCACCTAACCATTAGCCTTAGCTGTCTAGAATCAAGAATCATGGAGGAAGCAAAAATGCCAAGATAGCCATCACAAAACCCCTCTTATATAAATTCAGATTTACATACAATTTAATAAACAAAAAATTAATTAATTTACATACAATCAGACTCAGATTTACATACAATTTTAAGAAACCTATTTTGTATGATTTTCTAGCCCATAACAGATGAGAAACATTGCAATATAAAGAAAGGACTATTGGAAATGAATAGTGAATAGGGCATGAAGTCACATATGGAGAAGACAGAAAAATAATAAGAGAAAGACAGGAATTCAAAAAGCAGAGAAATCTGGAGGTTTTTGGACAAATGGCCCTTTTATACTTTAATAGGCCCCAAAGGGCCTATCAAATTATAATAAAGTATAGTAAGGGATGTTCTTAATGATCTTGAGTCATTAAAAAGTTTGACTTCCTTTCTTAAATATGACAGGAAGGTATACAACTAATTTTTTAAAATTCACACAAATAGCTAACATTTTCTTTAAAAGCACATCTTCAGCACTTTTGGTTGACACACAAAGCACAGGAATATCTTTTAGTTATTGGTAAAATCTCTTATGAAATAATTTCTTCTCTCATGATAAAACAGGACATATAGCCATCTTTTGTACAAACTCTTCCTTTCCCTAACAGGAATGATAAGTAGATGATTTGTAGCATTACCAAAATTCTCTTCCAATGGGAAAGTGGTAAATATACTTTAGGTGTGAATATAGAAAAATTCATGTCTCCATCTTACTTTCTGGTTCCTATATGTTTTCTGACTTGGATGGAAATTAAAACAAGAATGTGGATAGCTATCTAACCAGGATAGGGATATTTTCATCTCTTCCCCTGAAACACTATATATTAAATGTTGTTAAGTTCAAGATCTAGTTTATGTCTATAATCTCCAAAAGGAGGAAGTAACTAACTATTCTCACATTTACCCTGTTGGCCCATAATGCAAGATCTTCTGTTGGCAAACTAAAAAACAATGAAATTTTTCAAGGTTCCCTGACTTATCCACCAAACCAGTTTCCTAGTATCCATTTATTTTCTTGATAACTCACTTTTGTGCTGCAAGATTCATTTTTAAAAGTAGCCTTAATATAAGGTAATTGAGAGGAGAAGGTAGATTCAAAAGAAGTAAGTAGATGGAAAATAAGTGACTAGATTTTGCCTTTCTATTTTCTCATTCTTCAGAGATTCAGCATAGACAGACTGAACTGACTATAAATTGTGGTAAGGAAAAAATGGTCAGATATCCCTTGGAAACTTGCTATGAGTACACAAACCAAAATGTTGTTTTGAATAGATGAGTTGAAGAAATAACCCAACAACTGTTCACTTCCATTTTTGTGAACAAGCTAGTATGGCTCTCTTTTGTACTTTGTTTATACATAGGTCTTCCCAGTTAAATAGCTAATAATAGTATCTGAAAATTGGCATGCTAAGAAAGAATAATAAAATATTTTGCTTTAGGTCAAAACTTAATCACTTAATCAATGATCAGGAAGAACTTTAGGTTACTTAGACCTTTTAATAAAAATTTAATGTACTTGCTGGAGAAGGCTAAGGGGGAGATTTTAACACTTCGGTTTCTTAATTTCAGTGTTCTACCTGTCTTATCTGCAAAACAAAGCAGCTAATACTCACCATGTGTCTACTGTGCCCATCAAAATAAAACTTGCAAAAGATTATGTTCTTAGTGATGTGAAATGGGGACTCTAAGAGCAGAAAAAGAATAGAGCCTAATCCAGCCTTTTAGATTCTTACATCCCTGGTGAGAAGTATAGATGTTATGCATAGCACACAGAGCTAGCATCTCTGCAGGGGAAGAAGTCAGTGAAATAATTGGATCCCCAGAGATTTTGTTCTGAGTAGGAAAGGGATGGGAGTTGGAGCCCTTCATCTGGGTGTCTGAGCAACAAGTGTAGCAACCACTACTCTGTAGGGATCAACTGATGGTAAAAGGAGAATGTTTCTCCCAGGGACTAAGGAGCCTGGTTATGTTGTCACCAGGTCAGGGGCAAACACTCTCCAAGCTGTAAATATTGGAGAAGATCACTATAATTCATAATCAAGCATGAGGGTCCCCTATATAAAGTCAGCTTTGGGCAAACTAAAGGGCAAACTTTTCTTACTTGAATCCTCTTTGAACTTCAATTTTCCAAATTCAATTCTCCCACAGAATAGTTGTCTTTCTAAGGAAAGGTGGTCCATTCAAGAGCACAAAGAGACTCAAAGCTCAAGAGACTTCCAAGGTGCTAAGTTATGACAAAAGCAAATTACTTTTTTTAATCTTTCAGAAGCTTTTAACATTCTATTTTTGTCTTTAGTCTTGGGATTTTTAAAAAATTTTTTGGGTGTAGAGATCTTCCTGGAGAGAAAATTCCCCAAAACAATGTAGATCTGCAACTGCTTTGCAATTTATAATCTTGAAAGTCCCCTGGGACATTGAGAGATTAACTTTTCCCAGGGTTATACAGTCAGAATGCATGACAGGTAGAACTTGAACACGGGTTTTCTTGGCATAGAGACTGCTCTCTTCTCACTCTATTATGCCACTTTTGTCTATCTCTAAACAATTGCTTTACTAGACAAGATTTTTGATTGACCAATTATGAAAAGCCTAGAACTTGAGATGGGAAAGACCTTCTCTGGACACATTGCTCTCTTCTACTCCCATTCTTTGATAACCCTAACTCTTTTCCACATTCTTGTCTATACAAGAGTCTTTACTATATCCAGATTCCTATAGAATCAAAAACTGATTGCACAGAAATTCAAAGGTTTCATTCACCTTTCACATACTCTATATTCCTCTGGTGGAATATAGATATCTTGAGAATAGAGACTGTCTTACTTTTGGGTTTGCATTTTCAGACCATTAGTTCCCCTAAGGGGCAGCTGGATGGCTCAGTGGATTGAGAGCCAGGCCTAGAGACTGGAGGTCCTAGGTTCAAGTCCGGCCTCAGACACTTCCAGCTGTGTGACCTTGGGCAAGTCACTTGACCCCTATTGCCCACCCTTACCACTCCTGGGCCAAGGACAGTCCCTAGCCCGGATGAAAAAGGAGGAGGGTTGGGCGTGGGGCTAGCAACCCCACCCTGTAAAAACTACATCTGCTAAAGAAACTGCAACCTAAAGTAGGGGCAGCTGGGCTAGCTCAGTGGATTGAGAGCCAGGCCTAGAGACGAAAGGTCCTAGGTTCAAACCTGGGCTCAGACACTTCCCAGCTGGGTGACCCTGAGCGACTGTGTGACCCATTGCCTACTGGTTGTGGCCCTATGCTCCTAGAATGGAGTCCCAGGATAAAAAAAAAAAAAAGTTCCCCTAAACTTTGAAAACTTTCTCACTCTTGAAGTTCTCAGTTGTTCTTATATAGTGGGGATAGTCCAATTCAAATTCAGCAAATTTTTATTTTATATATTCGTATATATATATATATAGGTATATATACATACACACACACACACACAGACACACACATATATGTGCCATACTCTATGTATTCAGAGAATTATACCAGATGTTAATGGAGAGAAAGGCTTAGATAACAGAAGTTCTCTGACCTCATGGAATTTAAAATCTACTAAGAAGACAAAGCACAAATAATTAATTATTCATCCAAAAATATTTATTAAATTATGTGTCAGACTGTGAGGGATACCACTGATACAAAGACAAAATGCTCATATTTTACTAGGGCAGATTCTTACTTTGGGGGTCTGTTGGGAGCCATCAAACCCACATTGTCTGACACGGTTATAGGTGGGATCCAAAGACTGCAAAGCAGCCCTGAGGAAGGATGGAAACACCCACTCAGACTCCCCTGGGTGACTCCTTTCTTACTAATGCTCCACATTATTGAAATTGTTATGATCAATATTCCTATTCATCTCCAGGGAAATACAGAAGAACAGTAAAGGCTGTTACTAGAGCATTTATAGGTTCCCAGGAAAATCCCATCTTTACATGTAATAATACAGAAATGCCCCTAAAGTCACTTCTTGACAACCTAACAGATAGTGATTTAATGGTAAAGACTCTCTCTGGTTATGCAAATGGCATAAATGAAAATTATATGTCTGCAGAGTTGAGACAGATACCCCAATCTACTAAGGATCCCTATGCATCTATTTGGATAAGGGGTCATAGATGGACCCCCTTAGGTATAAACCCCTTTAAGCCCCCAACAAAACTGTACTAAGATTTTCCATTCCCAGAAGCTTACATAATGGGAAACCAGAAACATCAAGCCTCCCTGATTCAGTATGTTAACTTAAAAGGACAATGGATGAAAAATGGAGAAATTGCCTTCAAAGGCTGGTACGTCCCATTCCACCAGACTGTTTACCCCACAGCCCCAGAAATATGTCAAACATACCTTTGAAAAATATTGAAAGTTACTGAAGAATGTAAAGTTGTTAGTAACCAAGTTAATGTATGACTTCTTCATTATCTCCAAGAAAAAATGTATGTTGAAAATGAAATTCCATGCCAACTATATGTGTAACCAAAAAGTGTATAAAAATAAAATCCATGCTAGCCTTATCAGAGCAGTTTTTTTGTTTTGCCTGGCAACAGGTAAAAGTGGAATCTGTCTCTTATCTTCATTTTCACTGATGCCTTCAACCTCCTAGGGATCAATCCCTGGATCTGTATGGGCTGGACCCCTCAGGGGTCCATTAACTTGTTTTTAAAAAATAACTATTTGATAACTATTTCAATATAATTGATTTTCTTTGTAATATTATATATTTTATTTCACATTTTAAAAATATTATTCTGAGAAAAGTTCTATTGATTCTATCAGACAGCCAAAGGAATCCACAACACCCCAAAATATTAAGAACTCCTATATGATGAAGAAACTAAACATGCATAGTTAAGTCAATATTCTGTGTGTTTGTGCTTGTGTGAGTATCTGTGTATTTAAAACATGGGGAAATGTGGGGAAAGATGCTTACAGATGATCAGGAAAGGCCTTCTTTGGGCCTTATGTATATGAGAAGTAACAAATGGGCAAGTTTTGCTTGGAATATGATGTGAAGGAAAATAATGTGGTGAAAAGGAAAGGCATTATGAAAGGTTTTAAATGGCAACCAGAGGAGTTTGCATATTATCCTAGAGGCAAAAGGAAATACTGGAGATTCTCAAACAATCTCTTGTAAGGGAATCAATTGGGAAGAGGAAAAATCAGTCAGGGAGATCAGATGCTATAATTTAAATGAGAGGTGATGAGTATATGAATGAGGCTGATGGTCAAGTGAATGGAAAGAAGATAGATGGAAGATGCTCTGAAACCAGAATTGTCAAAACTTAGAAACAAATTGGATGTTGAGTGGTAGGCAAAGGTTGTAGAATATTAGATTATTAGTATTTTAGAGTTGCAAAAGAGTGTACTACATGTGGTCTGAGGAGTCAAAAATTATTGCCAGAAATGGGAGGCCTCATGGAGGAAGCAATGTTTGAATTGGCTTTTAAATTATGAGTTTAGCAATTAAGGAAGGGGTGGGAGGACATTCTAGGCAGAGAAAACAACATGAGCAAAAGCAGAGAGAGAAAAGCTTCAGGCAATGAAAGATAGCTCTGAAGAATGGTACTAGCAGAGTTCTAAAGTCCAGATCTATATAAAGATTCATGAAACCTTTAATGTAAGGGCTAAATGCACTGTTTAGAAGGTATTCTTTCTCTTCTAAAGGAGTTCCCTTCTGGAATCATCTTGACATGGAAAAAATGTAACAAAGTACATGATAAAATAGAAATGTGATAATATAAGAGCAAAGTTGTAGGTTGACTCTACTACTGCATGACATAGAGCCCAAAGTTGAAGACTATAACATATTTAGTGGTCTGAGGAGGGTTAGAAATGGGAATGGAATGGGACAGAATTGTCTTCTAGATTTCTTTTGAGGGATTTTAATTTCAGTTCTCTCCTTAGTGGAGGCTTCTGGATAGTTTCTATAACTCTATTCCTCTTGCCCATCTCCAAGCTTCCTTCCTATTTTGCCTCCTCATTTCTCCCTTGTTACTTTTCATTCCTATTTTTCCTCTAGGGATGGGAAGGGAGAGGCCAGGGCTGGTCTGTTCAGGAGGAAATACACAGAAAAGATTCATTCCTAATATAATACTAGCTTATACTTATATAGCACCTTAGGATTACTCATCATGTTTCCAACATCACCTCCTATGTGACTAACATCTTCAGTGCTCCCTTCCTTATCTCTCTGTCTCCTTCATATTTAGTGTTACTAAGGTAGAGACAGAGACAGACAGACAGAGAGAGAAAGAGAAGGAAGGAAAAAAGGAAAGAAGAGGGAAAAAGAAAGAGAGAAAGAAAGGGAGAGAGAAAGTGGGAAAGAAAGAAAGGAAGAAAGAACAAAGAAAGAAAAAAGAAAGCAAGAAAGCAAGAAAGCAGTGCATATTGTTTTTATAGGGTTCTAATAGCACAGTAAGGATAGGGGGGAGACCTGACTAGGGATAGGGATTTTACTGGTAAAGGAACTCCCAGATGAAGGAACTCTCTCTACTAAGGTAGGTTAATGCTTTCTCTGCAACTTAAGTCTTAAGAGTTGCCTAGAGTACTAAGGGATGAAATGACTTTTCCAAGGTCATATATGACCCAATATAAGTCAGAGGTGAGACTAGAACCAAACTTTCTCTAGCTCTTATTCTGACTCTAAATCCACTATTTCATGCTGCCTTTGGATATCTAATAGCAATCATCACAAATAGGATTTCTTGTACCACTTCTAGGAAATTTCATGAGAAAAAGACTTGGAGAAAGTATGTCAGTTTACTTTTTTAGGTAAGTAGTGTAAGCATGACTATCCCTATTTTACAAATATGTACACTGAGACTCAAAGAAATCAAGCATCTTGCCCACAGTAACAGAGCTAATAAAAGTTAGAACAGGCACTTGAACCTATGTCACTTAAAAACAAACAAACAAACAAAATTCCCTCTGAGAATCCATACTGTGTTTTGTTTCCAAGGCAGAAGAGTGGTCAGGACTAGTTAAAGGGGATTCAATGATTTGCCCAGGGTTACACAGCTAGAAAGTGTCTGAGGTCATATTTGAACCCAGGACCTCCTGTCTCTAGGCTTGGCTCTTAATCCACTGATCAACCTAGTTGCTCCCAAACCCATGTCATCTTAATTCAAGCCCAGTTTTCACTTTCTTATCTCATACTACCTCTATTTCCCTTCCCTTTCCCTTCATTTGTAATCACATATAGAACCAGAATATATAGTGTGTACAAAGATCAGAATAGTTTTGAATTGATCCTATGCTATCAAGATCACATACCACATAGGGTAATGTAGCCAATTAATTTGTTTCTGTAACTGGCAAGTTAGTATAACCATTCACTAGTTCAGTTCTAGAATAAGGAATTTAAATAAATAAGATATTTTTTCCTTAAATTGGACTAAGACATTTTTAAAAGATGCCTAGAAACATGGTTGGGGGCGATAGACACATCAGGGAATAATCATCATTGACGTGTGCCACCATCTGCATGGCATTATATCTTTAAAACTAAGGGGATCCCCGTTTTCTTGATGAATAACCTTGATTGTCTAAGGCTGAGCTTCTGACATGCGTCACTGCTTACCACAAGATGACTGTTTTATCAACAGCACTGACTTGAAAAATCTTCCCGTTATTGTTATCCTCTTATTCAGAGCATGCTGCCTTCCAGACCATTGTAAGCCAATCTAATGGACAGAGAGTGGCAGAAATACACACAGCTAGATGGATCAGAATCAGAACAATAGTTCTCTCTCCCCATCCCCAAGCCTATTCATTCCATTTCTTCCTTCCTTTGGACTTTTTCCATTTCCATATTCCTTCAGAATTTGGGATGAAATCAGAAAGACTGCTCTGTAAGGAAAGTACTCATGGTGAAAACAAGGACACAAATCAGTTTTGATGGTCCCTTTTGTAAGCTGAGAAAGCAACCATTGATCAATTCCTAGGTTTTCAAATAATTAGGTGCAACACAAATCCTATAACCCACTGTAATGGATTCCAGACTGTTCACCAAGATCAATAACTTTTAGTTTTAGGAATCAACGTGATCCTTGTTAAGAAGGAACAATGGGCATGACTGAAGTAAATGCTTTAAGGCTGTTTCATGAGTTTGGCTATTTAAATGCTCAGACCTGAGACTAGAGAAAGCACTCCGGTTTTTTTTTTTAAATACTCTAGCATCTTGTTCTGTTCCTAGAAGTTAGAACAGAATTTATTTATATTGCTTAGATTTCTTTTTTAAAACTTTATTTTATGACTTAGAATGGATACTAAGTAGTAGTTCCAAGGCAGAAGAGCAGGAAGGACTCTAATTGCCCAGGGTTACATAGTTAGGAAGTGGCTGAGGATAGATTTGAACTCAGAACCTCCAGTCCTGGCTCTCTATCTACTGAGACACACAGTTACACCTTAAAGATTAATCATGATTTAAAGCCTCTAAACAGTCTTTTCTGAAATGCAAAGACCCTTCTATTCAGGAAGTAAGCAATGTTAGTGTGCTCCCTCCTAAAACTACCTGGTAATAATCACACATATGTTTTTTGTTCTTATTTACAGGGAGTTCCCCAAACTCCCAAAGCTTAAAAGTATACTAAGACTTTTGGAAGACCCTGTGTATACATGTTGTCTCCATGTTAAAATGTAAACTTCTTGAGGGCAAGAACAGTTTCATTTTTGTCCTGGGGCCCCCATCACTTGCTGTGCTTAGCACACAATAAATATTTGTTGATTGTTGACATCTTTGGGATATCAGGCCATAAGGAAATTCACACAAGACATTCCAAATGGTTTCATATGGTCCTTAAAAAAAATCCCACTTAGGAACACTTTTAAGACTCCTATTCAGTAGCATTTCAAAATGGCAACATTTAATGAATCTGAGTTGTTGAGTATACATTGTGTTAGGCAGGTAGGTGGCAGCAGTGGATAGAATACCCAGCTTGGAGTTAGGAAGACCTGAGTTCAAATTCTACCTCAGATACTTACTAGCTGTCAGATCCTGAGCAAGTCATTTAATTATCTATTGGCCTAAAGTGGGGATAATATAGCACCCATCTCCCAGGGTTGTTGTGAGGATCAAATGAGATAATATTTGTAAAGCCCTTAGCATAGTGCTTGGTACATAATAGTTTGTTATCCAATAAATTCTTACTTTCTCCCGTCCCTCCTTGATATGTCACTAACATTTTTCGTATTCTCCTACCAATCCTTCTTTTTCCTTCTTATTAATTGTTACTAGCATAGCCTACCACAAAATCCTGTGATGACAAGTTCTGGCTCTGGCTAGCTGAAGATCCCTCAGAATGTCTGGGAATGCAAAAAGTAGGTTGAGCACAATCCTAGGGCTCTAAAAGCAGGACAAGCATAGAGCCTGGATCTGCAGTTTCATTGGTAGAGGGAACTCCCAGATGAGGGAACTCTCTCTATGAATGCATGTTACCTATAGGGGTGAATCAGTCTACCAGCTAGACACTGTACTAAACAAAGAAGAGCAAAAGCATAGCACATGCCCTCAGGGTCTTATATTCTAATGGAGGAGACAACAGGCAAATAGCAATGAAGGTATAAAATATATGCACATACAATCAGACCTGTTATTATAACTATAAAGATCCCAACTCTACTGTTATTCTAGCAAAAATCCTTATCATTTACTGGGAACACAAAGAAGAAAACAAATGTAGTCTCTGTCCTCAAGGAGTCCACATTCTAATGGGAGAAACTTATAAAAATCTAGGTTCGTGTTGTTTCTATCTCTGTCTCTATTCCTCTATAGAATAGTGGAAGTAATCTGAAAGAGGAGAATATCAGCAGATGAGGGAGGGAGAGGAGGAACCTTGTAGAAGCCAGGATTTGAGCTGTGTCTTGAATGAAGTCAAGGACATTAAGAACTGGAGGAAAGGGAGCAAAGCATTCCAGGTACTGGTAACAGCCAATGAAAATGTGCAGTTGTGAGTTAGAGTGTTATGTTCAGGGAACCATAAGAAGACCAATATAGTTGGGTAATAGAATGTATTATGTAATTTAGAAAAAGCATCACTTTGGTAGCTGACTGGATGACATTTTGGAGTAGTGAGATACTGGAGGCAAGAAGACCAGTTACAAGTCTATTATAGTATTCCTGGTACAAAGATGGTAGTCATTTGAATGAAGTAAAGGAGACTAAGAGGAGAGATGATTTGAAGGGAGAAATGACAAGACAGAAATAGACTGGATATATGAGGGTTAGTGAGGAGTTAGCAATGACACCAAGGTTGCAGACCTAGATGAGTGATACCCTTGATAGCAGTAGAAAATTTGATTTGGAAAGGGAGGACTTTGATAGAAAGTCAAGGAGTTCTATTTTGACCAAGGTTCATAAATGGGTTTTTCTCAACAACTTCTGTGAAATTTGTAATATAAGCATGAAGTTTAGAAAAAAATGACTCAAATTATTTTGTTTATAAGTCTATTGAGTAATTAGCTGGTTCCACCCACATTACCAGAATAATTGTGAATTGTATTTGACTACCAAAGGAAACAATTTGGCAAACAAACCAAGATGAAGGTCTACTTTAGACATAGGAATTAGTGAAATCTTTGAAATATCTATTGACATTTGTTATTTTAAAATTTTTAATATTGTTAAAAGATCTTAGTCCTGAAGATATATGTATACTGATGCAGAGTGAAGTTAACAGAACCTTGAAACTAATATTCAAAACAATGTAAAAAGAAAGAACCCAAAAAAGAAACTAGATATTATATGATTATAATGATCAAGAAGCTTTCAACTCTTGGGAAAAACTGAGAAAATGCATTTCCTTTCTTGCAGGTAGAAGATTTATAACACTGCATATTTGGTTAGACTGGGTTGAAGTGGTTTAATTTGATCGAACTGCTTTCCCTGCCTTTTTAATTCATTTTCTTTTGTTATAACGAATGACTTTCTGAAGAAGGGAAAAAAGAGAAAGATATATATGGAAATGAAGGAGATATAAAAGAAAAGAATAAAAAAAGAAAAAAGAGGTTAACCTTGCTCTCCCTATTTGAGTCTAACTTTCCCTAAGTGAAATAAGAATTCCCTGAATCAAGTAGTACAACAAATATATTCCAGGAACTAGACAAAGAGAAGCTGGAGACAACCTCCAGGTCCTTAGAGGTCTCTTGTCTTGTTTCATCCCAATTTGTCTAATAATTTGTTTATCACTGGGACTTTTTGTCAGTTAAAAGGCACCTGAGTTTCAGAGCTCATGAGTAAAATGAGTCTGACCACTTAGGATCACCACAGAAGTTGATATTTGACTGACTCCAAAATCCCTCTGGTACTTTTTCTACTCTACATGGCCTAGAAAACCACAGAGAATAAGAGGGTAATATAAATGAATGAAAAAGCACTTATTAAGCATTTACTATTTGCAAAGTACTATATTAAATGTTTGTAAATAAAGATAAAAGAGACATTTCTTGCTCTCAAGGAGCTCACGTTCTAATGGGGGAGACAACACATAAGAGACTTCAATTGTAAGTCAATTCGCTAAATATTTATTATGTTCAAACTATGTGCCAGGCACTGTGCTAAACACTCCGAATACAGAGAAGCAAAAAGAAATACAGTCCCTGCCCTCAAGTAGTTCACAATCTAATGGGGGGGGGGAAGACAGCACAAGAAAGGAAGAGGGAGAACACTAAGTAGTACTTGATATGGGGATACCATGTTCTATGGAATTCAAATCAGGTAGAGCTATAGACAGAAAGTAGAGAAAGATCTAGGAAGTCCAGATTCTGCCCTCTATAAAGGAAAGCTTAGGGAAGAGTTTAGTGTTTCATCTTCCAGCCCTCCAAACAGAGGAGAGAGGAGACTGAGGGAAGTGGGAGATGAATATCCAAGCCTCAGTTAAATACCATAGTGACAAGATTTCAAGTGACCAGTTTATCCCAGGAGGGCCATCTTGTTCTGTGGAGTTCAAACAAAGAAGAGCTACAGGTGGAAAGTGGAGAGTGGAGTCAGATGGATAGGTTCTATGGTCCTTAGGGAACTGGGGTAAGGATCTGGTAATTAATGCCTCGTCTTTAATGTCATTTCCACTAATTAGGTCATATTAATTTCTGGCACTGAGCTATTTTACAGTTTTAAGGGCTTTGGAAAAACTTCCTTTCCTTGGTCTCTCATAGCTGTGGCCATGGCACCCTCAAAAACAATTGCCCTACCACATTTCCACAGCGGTTGCTTTTTTCCAGGTGAAGGCTATGGAGAATAGACTAGAAATATTATGATTTCTAAGTCTCTTGTGCTATCTCTCTCTGGGTGTGAAGGGAGATAGTGGTGGTGGTTCAACTTGCCTGGCACATGATACATCCTGTCTTCCCTCTTCCTATGTCCTTGCTGCTTCAACTAGACTGGCTTTCTGCCCTAGAGTTTGCAATTGTTAGAATTGTGTGGCTCCTTTTTAACAGGAGTTACCCCTCCTTTGCAGAATTCAGAGCTGTACAATACAGAATTTATGTGGTAAAATATCATTGGGTAATGAGATGGTATTAGTCTTACATCAAAAGGGAATGAGAGGTTTCAAGTAAATAAGTAAAATTTCCATATGAATGAAGTTGACTTAATTGATAACATTTTAAAAACCTATAATTATTGATGGGAATTTGCTTAAAATCATCTTTTTGAATTGAATTTTGAATATTTTTGAAATAGGAAACTGAGCTTCTATTATTCTATTATATTAATATTTCTGCCTATATGATCTATAGCTCACACATTCAAACTCCTCTTAATTTGTTATTTCCAGTCTGCTGTGGGCCAAATTTGTTATAGTTATATCTGAAATAAGAGTAAAAAGGCTCTAGCTGATAGATTGAGCATTTATTCTGGGAAGTAGCCTGGTGCAATGACAAGAGCATTGAATTTGGAATTTGAAAACCTGGATTTAAAATATCACCCCTGAATCTCAAACTATGCCTAATGGGCTCTAAAACTGTGCATACACTTTGGTCTTGCAATATCAGTACTACAACTGTGTCATAGAGAGATTTTTTTAACAGGAAAAGGAACTACTCATACAAAAAATATATATTGTAGCTTCTTGTAGTAACAAAGAAATGGAAATTGAGAGGTTGTCCATCAATTGGGGAATGACTTAACAAGTTGTGGGATTTGATTATACTGGAATACTATTGTGCTATAAGGCATGAAGAGCAGGATGATTTCTGAAAATCCTGGAAAGACTTATATGAACTGATGCAAAGTGAAGTGAGTTCAACCAGTAGTGCAGTACAGAGAGTAACAGCAATATTTTTAACAAACAATTGTGTTTTAGTTCTTCTCAGCAATATAATTATCTAAAATAATCGCAGAGTTTCATGATGAAAAATGCCATCCACTTCCACAGAAAGAACTGTTAGTCTGAATATAGACCAAAATATGCTATAATTCACTTTTCCCTCCTTCTCCTCCTCTCCTCTTCTTCCTCCTTCTCCTTTCATCTTCCTCTTCTTCCCTCTTCCTCATCTTCCTCCTTTCTTCACCTCCTATTCACCCCATCCTTTTTCTTCTCCATTTTTGTTCTTGTTTGTCTTCTTCAATAGAATGGTGCATTATTAGGAAAATGATTGTGGTAGCTGTGAGAAAGATGGATTTGGAGAGGGGGTCAGGCTGAATTTTTATCCATTTTCCTTTGTTAAAGTAATGACATTTTCTGGTGGTGGCTTTATCAGCTTGAAGATATATGGAACTCAGGAAGAGAGGCATTATTGGTTTAGTGATCCAAGCATGAGATTTAGAGTTCATCTTAGACCATTTAGTACTCCAACATCTCCCTGTGAATAATTCTTCTAATTACTATAATAGTGAATACAATTTTTGAAAATAACACATAACATATCTCCATCTAGGAATACAAATAATTTGATCTTATCGAAGCCCTTAAAGAAGCAAATTTACAAATAAGAGCTTTCTTTCTCCTCTGTTTCTTATTTACCTTTTCATGTTTCTCTTGATTTTTGTGGCTGGATATCAAACTTTCCATTTAATTCTGGTCGCTTCTTTATAAATATTTGGAAATCTTCTATCTTGTTGAATGCTCATACTTTCCCCTGGAAGTATATAGTCAGTTTTGATGGGTAGGTGATTCTTGGTTGTAGACCCAATTCTCTTGCCTTTCTGAATATTATATTCCAAGTCTTGTGGTCTTTTAGTGTGGAGGCTGCCAGATCCTCTGAAATCCTGATTGATATTCTTTGATATCTGAATTGTCTCTTTCTGGCTTTTTGTAATATTTTTTCCTTAACTTGGAAGCTCTTGAATTTGGCAATTATATTCCTGGGGGTTGACTTTTGAGGGTTTACTGTAGAGGGTGATCTATGGATCTTTCAATGTTTATTTTGCCCTCTTGTTGAAGAATATCAGGGCAGTTTTCTTGAATAATTTCTTGTAGTATGGTGTCCAAATTTCTATTAATTTCTGATTTTTCAGGAAGACCAATGATTCTCAAATTGTCTCTTCTAGACCTGTTTTCTTGACCTGTCATTTTCTCAGTGAGATATTTCATGTTTCCTTCTATTTTGTCAATATTTTGACTTTGCTTTATTAGTCCTTGCTGTCTTGCAAGATCATTGGCCTCTACTTGCCTTATTCTGGTCTTTAGAGACTGGTTTTCTGCTAAAATCTTTTGATTTTCCTTTTCAGATTGGTCTATTCTGTTTTTCATGGTTTCCTACTCTTTCATTTGTTTCTCCAATTTGCTTATCATGTCATTTGATTTTGGGGCATCTTTCTCCAATTGGGTGTTTCTGTCATTTAACCTGTTAATTTCCTTTTGAGCTAGTTCCCACTTTTCTTGCCAAATCTCTTCCATCTTTCTCATGATCTCAGATTTAAACTCTGCAAGAGCTTGTGACAAATTTTCATTTTTTTGGGGAAAGTTTGGATGTGATTACTTCTTTGTCCTCCTCTACTGTCTGCTCTGTTTGGATTTTTTCTGTGTAATAGTTATCAAGTGTTAATACTTTCCTCTTTTTCTTTCTCTTGGTTAATTATTGGGCATTGTTTGCCATTATTATGCTGTTTTTCTTTCTCAGTCAGAAGTCCCGGTGAGGCGGGCAGGCTTTCTGTGTATAGAGCTGTGGAGCAGTTTTTTCCTGAGTCACAGTGCAGTCCCACCCCTTGCACCCAAGGTCTGCACTCTTTAGAGTCCTGGGGTTTTAAGTCTAGCTGTTCTCAGGATCAAGCCTCCTGGTGGTCCCCTTTCTTGCTCCTCTGCCTGAGGCTCCTTTAAGAGTCTCAGCATGCTGCTTCTACAGTCCCACACCCCTCTGCTCTAGGTCCGCTCCCAAAATCTGGGCTCAAATCTGTATTCAAAGTCCATGTTCTTTAGCCCCTTGGGGTCTTAAGTCTTGCTGCTCTCAGGAGCAGGCCCTTGGTGGTCCCAGTTAGCTGCCAAGAACTTAGTGAATGCCCCAAACTTGCTCTAACTCTTGTGGGCTGGCTTTGGCACTGTAGGTAGTTTGGGGGAGGGGGGGTTGATCAGCTTGCATTTTAGTGAGAGCAATTTCATCCCCTTATAGCATAGAAATGTCCAAATCCCATGTATCATTAAGGCTGTGTTGTATTGTGGGGTCCCTTCATTCATCTGGATTTGGTTTTTGTGTCCTTTTGAGGTATCATGTGTAGGTGGGTTAGGAGAGTTAAGAGTCCTGCTTCTACTCTGCAGCCATCTTAACCCGGAAGTCTTGACATTTGGAGTTCAGATGCTGTAAATTTAAGTTCTAGTCATGCCACTACTAGTTGTGGAATAACTTGATCTTTCTGAACTTCTTCTCTAAAATGGGAGTGGCATCTTCCTTGGTTCTCTCATTAAGTTGTTTTGAGGAAAGTATTTTATAAAACTTAAAGTATTATAAAAATGTATGATTGGGGCAGCTGGGTAGCTCAGTGGAGTGAGAGTCAGGCCTAGAGATGGGAGGTCCTAGGTTCAAACCCGGCCTCAGCCACTTCCCAGCTGTGTGACCCTGGGCAAGTCACTTGACCCCCATTGCCCACCCTTACCAATCTTCCACCTATGAGACAATACACCAAAGTACAAGGGTTAAAAAAATGTATGATTATTCCTATATTATTCAGGGAAGCATGGATATAGCAGTCAGGCCATAATTCTTGAAGTCTGAATATAAGATTAAGACCTGGATCTAACGATTATTAGCTAAATCTGATTTTGGACAAATAGTTTCATTTATAGGAGCTTTAGTTTTTTCCTCTGTAAAATGGGTTGGTATGAGGAAAATGTTTTTAAAGAATGACACAATTTAGAAGATTATATTTGATTTGGCTATATTTTCTCTTTTCATTCCATTTCATCTTTTTTAAAAAATGTAACTCCATTTTTCACAGGTCTATTTCCAGAGTCCAGGATTTTCCTGAGTATTATGCCTTGTCCAAAGGTAGAAGTGAATGAACTAGATTGAGATTTCCAACAATTTTGTGATTGGAGCTCATTCTCATTTCCCAGAAGCCTCAGGGACAGTGTGTCTATGTGTGATTAGGAAGGGAGGATGCAGAATCAGGGTGGTGGTATAGGGTTGCTGTTAACAAAGAAGGTGAAAAGAATGGGAAAAGAAGAGATACCATTAATAGTGTTGGGGAATCCTTAATAGGGAGATGCTGCACTTGCAACTAATTTGGAGGCAAAATTTTAAGGTCTTTCAAATAAGTGCTGATCTTCTAGTTGGGGAATTTGGGACTTTCAGTAACCAGAACAGTGCAGGGATTGGTCACTGGATAGTTATAATGTAGTGGTTCCCAAACTTGTTTGGCCTACTACCCCTTTTCCAGAAAAAATATTACTTAGCCCCCAGAAATTAATTTTTAAAAAAATTTAATAGCAATTAATAGGAAAGATAAATGCACCTGTGGCCATCACTGCCTCCCTTGGATTGCTGCAGCACCCACTAGGGGGCAGTGGCACCCACTTTGGGAATCACTGCTATAATACAAGACAACTGTAAATGTCAATTTACTTCAGGTACTTTAACCGTTCTATCCATTATTGGGTCACTTTTCTGGAATTCATATATAATTATTTTATTAATCCCTTAGCTAAGAGATAACTTAATATTAATAGCTGATACATCTACAATATTTTAAAGTTTGTAAAGTACGTTAAATACATTATTCTCATTTAATTTCATAACAAAATGGGAAGAGCACACTGGAATTAAAGCCATGGGTCTTAGGTTCAAATCCTTCCACTAATGTTTTACTAGCTGCATGTCCCTAGGCAAGTCATTTATTTTCTCTGAATCTCAATGTCTTCATCTGTAAAATGAAGATGTTTTACTACATGTCCAAGTGGTGCCAAACTTGAATAGAAACAGATCTTTGAGAGACATATATTGACTTGGAAAACCAGATATTCATATTATCCATGTTAAATTCTATTTTAATGTATTTTGTTAGACATTTCCCAATTACAATTTAATATGGTTATTGTCTGGTAGATACCCCAGGAATAGATAACTTTTTTTCCAAGTTGTCAAATTCTTTTAATGACCCACAAGCATTTTTTAAATTTATTTTTTTTCTAGATTATATACTATTGATACAATCTTCAATAATGGTTTTCTAATAAATCACAATCCATATTCTCTCTGGCTCTTTATTCCTCCCCAAGACAGGAGGTAATATGATATAGGTTGTACATGTGTTATCATACAATACATCATTCTTATTTTCCTTCTCCTTTTCTATATTTTCTCTTACCTAACCTTGCTTTATGTATAAATGCATACTATACAGGCATATATACATTGTATATGTATACACATACATATAAATGCATACATGTATACACATGCATATGCACAATGTATATTTTATGCATATAGTTATAATATATCACACACAATATAATATACTCATGCTTTGTATAGAGATATACATACGTACACCCATACATGTATAGATATACACTCATGTTCATAGATGTGTGTGTGTGTGTGTGTGTGTGTGTGTGTGTATGTGTGTGTGTGTGATTAAAGCATTCTATCAGGAAAAAAAAGTTGGGCTAAAAAATAGTTGAGTCCTTGGCTAGAATTGGGATCTTTCTCCAAAATGAAATATAATCAAAAGAGGTAAATATCAGAGAATAAAGGGTATAGACCCGATCTTAAAACATGCAGAATTTCCTGTCTAGTACCCTTTGTTGATGAACTTAAGGAGAAAGATATTAAAAGAAATATATACTTGGTTAATTGGAGCAAGAGTAATCTTATGACCTTAAAAAAGGTCAAATCATTATCACCATCAGGTCATATATCCTGAATATGTTTTTAGCAGGTGTAAGACTTCATTCTCAGTGCTTGGAAAGGACTGTGTGGAAGCATTATTCATTGAGTGATCCAGAATAAGTTAGTAGTTTTGCTCCACTTCCTTCAGTTACAAACGACACTGTCATACTTAGAATGTCAAATTCTCAGCAAAGGGGCCAAGGATCACATTTGCATAGAGGCTAAATGGTCTCTTTGTTTCCATGAGCACCATGGCTCTCCAGGTCAGGATTGAGGCATATTAGAGTGGAAATGGGGAGAGTAAGCAAATTTGTAGAGCTGATACCTGTTCAATTTACAGTTGAAAAGAGATTATGGCTCTATGAGTATGGGTTATTGTTATTTCAATATGGTGTACACTATGAAAATACAATTTTATTTTAGAAATAAAATGTAAGAATTAAAAAACTAAATAATTTTAATTAAAAATTAAAAAAAATTAAAACTAACCAAACATATTAAAAAGTCATATATATATAGGGCTCCACACCCAGAGCTTCCCACCCCTGCAACATAGTTGGAAGACGCCTTCTCATTTTTAAGGTCAAGCTTTATGACTATAATTTCCCAGCATTCATTTTCTACTGTTTTTCAATTTTTATTTCCATGTTCTTTGTTATAACCATTTTATATATTGTTTTCTTGGTTTTGCTTACTTTATTTTGTATCAGTTCACATAGGTCTTCCTATTCTACTCTGGCTTTACTATATTCATTGTTTCACATGGAGGGGTAATATACTCATTACATTAATTTATTACAGATTGTTTAGCCATTCCCCATTCTATGGGCATCTACCTTGTTTTCAACTCTTTCTACTACTACTACTTTTTGTCTTTTTTATTCTTTATTTTGAGGGATCTTTCCTTTGGAAGGTGTATATAGATATATTGTGTATATAAACACAATAATAAATCTAATATGTTATATATTTTCTACATGAATTTTATATTATATACATATAACATACATTATGCACACATATAGCTGATAAAACCTCCCAAAGATATCACTATTAAAAAAAAGAATAAAGGATAGGCTTATACATTTTATAAACAAGCCAAGGGAATGTGAGGGGATAGTTTTCAGTGCCTCTGTTTGAAACAGAAACTCTGCCCTACCTTTTCCCTTCCCTGAATTTGAATCCTTTCCCTAGATGGTGTCAACCCTTCCAGCCTACATCTACCCTTGGTTCCCTTTTTACTTTTTGGTTGACAATTGTCAGCAGATTTCTTATATGGTTTCTGTGCTCATCACAATTTGAAGCAACTGTGGGAGCTAAAATGGTTCCTTTTAAAAACAAATCCTACTTTATGACATAGACACTGTTCTAGATATATATTTTTTAACAAAAATTCTTATAACATTATTTTCTTTCCAAAGAATTCTAAGAAACAAAATGGGATTTTTTTTTCAGGGTAATAAATAAACACACTGACTTCAAAGGCCTCTGGCTTGTTTTCCTACACTCTAAATGAGATTAGATGGCTTGTGATTTATGCTACCACAATCTCCCTACTCTTCCCAACTTAAATGAAAATGTGGTCATAATTAAAATCACATGAACTTAAATTCTTTTAGCTCCTAAAATAATAGCATGGGTGACTTGAATGCCTGCCTAAAGCCATCTTCTGACATCTTCATAACATCAAGGAATCTGAGATGAGTATGTACTGATATTTACATCTTATTTTCCCCTTTCTAATTACAGCTCTGATTGACCCAGTGGATCAGAGCCTGTGAGAACATTCTTTGATGATGTCAGATCTTATGCACAACTAAGAATCTTCCCTTTTGAGTTTTCTTTTCATCAACTCTTCCAATATACAGCCGTGCCAAGTTACGACAGATACTAAAGTATGACTTGGCAAATAATACTGTACTAATTTTCCTCTTACCTTAACTTTCACTTATTCATTTAGTCTATTTTTACAGTGTGCCTACTATTTTTTAAAACTCTTTCCTTCCATCTTAGAATCAATACTAAGTATTGGTTCAATGGCATAAGAATGATAAGGGCTAGGCTAAATTACTTGTCCAGGGTTATATGGCTAGGAAGTGTCTAAGGCCAGATCTGAACCCAGTAACTCCTATCCCTAGGCTTGGTTCTCCATCATTGAATCACCAAGTTGACCCATGTGTGCCTATTATTTACCATGTGATATACTAGGTTTTAGGAAAATAATTAAGACAGATGCTCTTCTCTCAAGGGTATTGATAAGGCAGATGATATTGGTAGGATGAGGTTCATAGAGCTAGAAGTGGGAGGTCTTTTGGTCTAATGCCTTCATCTTTTGGTGAGGAAACTAAGATGACTTCACCAAAGTCATATAGGATCAGAAAGTGAGACTTGAACACAGATCCTCTGACTTCAGAGTCAATAAGTTCTTTTTCCTTCTCTAACTTACATTTTATTCTGATGGGTTTTTTTGGTTGTTGTTAAATGTATACAAGTTATTGAAAACATAAGAGTGAGTTTCCAGTTTCTGCCAGTCTTTGAAAAGTACTATGAATAAAATCTGCTTAATAAGAGTTTTATGGGATGAGAGATATTAGACAAAATTTTTAAATTTGAAGTTCTTGAAATCAAAGAATCAATTTTTTAAAATTAGACTAAAATCTTGGCATCCAAGTGAAGAGAGATGGAGGTAACATTTCAGACTCTCCTTACAAATATAGTGACCTTTCTCTTGAACCATGAGACCCTTTTGCTGAAGCCACTGACAGATTCAGAAATTGGATAAGATGCCAGTAAACTCTTCTCAAAGAACAGTCATAGGAGATTGGATATGTATTCTTAAACCATTTGCTTCAACATAAATTTAAATCTGAATATCTTTCTATAAAAGCAATAGCATCCTTCCAAAGAGAATTCTTCCCCATAATTCACCGAATTTCTCCATTTTCAACTTGGTTTGGGAACGTACATTCACAGTGAATATTTAAGCCTGGGCCAAGTGGCATTATCAACTCTCTTTTAGTCATCTTTTGTGCACTGTTTCCCATGACCTCACTTATTCTCCCTCATTATCCTTCTTTATGCCCTTTTTCTTTAATGTCAATATGGATGTTGGAAGAAAAAGTGGAAAGGCCAAGCCATTCATTCTCATGTGTTATTTAAGTGTCACTGACATTAAAAAAATAGAATACTGCAGCCATATTAGATTGGCTAATTTATGCAATGTTGTTTGCTAAGTGTGTCTGCTGAAGATGGCAAGTATTAAATTACATTTTATGACATCATAGTAATGCCATGATAATGAGGGAAGAGGAGAACTTAGGGCTATCTGTAGGAAAAGGACAATCAACAAGCATGAGCTTCTTTTCTAAAGGAGATGAAATATAAACTACTAGGTACATACAGTTTATGAGTAGAATAGATGGAAGGCAATTTGAGTGGAGAAGGCATTAATAGCTATGAAAATATGATGGTGGAGAAAGCTGAAATATTTGACCCATTCAATCATACTATGGCCTTTTCAGTAGAATCAAGCAAAATCTAGCACACTTATTTTTTGCTTCATGGATCATGGGATCATAGATTTAGAACTGAAAAACAGCACAGAAGCCATTTGATTGACCTTCCTAATTTTATGGATGAGGTTTAGAAGGACAAAGAATAGAGATTTAATCTACCTTTTCCTAAGACCCAATAAAATCATAGGTAGAAATCTGACTTTAGAGGCAGAAAAACCCAGATTCATGTCTTGCTTTGGATGCATACGAGATATATAATTCTAGGCAAGTCACTTAAGTTTCTCAAGGTCCAAGGCATCACTTTTAAGAGTTGCAACATTAAAAAGACAGAGTCAAGATGGCTGTTTAGATGCAGCAAAAGTCCAGACATCTATGAAAACCCTTCCATACCAATCAAAAACTAAGTGCCTTGAGTTGACAGAAAATCAAATCTAACAACAGGACAGAGTTGGGGGACCCTCCTGCTCAATTCAATTTAAAAGGCATGCCAAAAAAAAGGCCTGAATTCTTGAATTCTTGGGTTTAAGGAAAAGGAAGAAGGAAGTTCGCAGGACCCCTCCCCCACCTACTGTATTGAGGCTCCAGGGGTTGCTGGAATCTGTAATGCAAGGTGGTTAACAGAAACTTTTTGCTTCTGTAATTTCTAATGGTCACAAAAAGTCAGTTAAAAATCTTAGAATCTTCAGAAAGTCAGTTAGAACTTAAAGCTATAAATAGAGGTGAAGCTCCAACTGACAGGGCTTTTGCCTTCTGGCTTTCACTGTGACTGAAGGCTTTTGCTTTGGCCTTTCGGCTGGGCTTTGCTTTGGCCTTGGCTTGTGCTTATCTTGTCTTATGGAGATTTAAACCTATCTCACTTTTCTGGACCTCTCCCTGATCTCCCATCTCCATCCCTCCCCTTCCCTGAATTTCCTTTGGGTCCTGGTGGAAGGGAAGGCTTGGTGATTAGACATTGTGGATTTAGTTTCTATAGGCTAGTAGAGTATCCTCAAATAAGTTACCTCTAGTTTTAATGATTTGATAAAGACTTAAAAGGCAGTCAAAACTTCCTGACTGGGAGAGCCAGACTCTCTCTGTCTAAACTTCTCCACGACCCATCCCCCACCATCACCCCTCTTCCTAGCAGCAGTTAGAAAACCCTGAACCCCTCTCCCCTTCTGACTGACCCCGGTACTAATAAATCCCCTTGTTACCTATTCAAACCCTCTGGTGAATTATTGTGTCGAAAATTAAGACAAGGGCTCAAGGGGAAGGGGAGGGGGGCATCCATCTTGGCAGGAAGTACCTCCCTGAGACTTCCTTCAGCCATCAGTTTGACTGGCAGGGAGGGGCCCTCTTGACTCCTCTCTCAAGAGACTTTAGAAACTAACAAGACAAACCCCCCAGTCAAACCTAAACATTTTCTGTCCCTAGTTTCCTCCCTGTATTCTCTGTCTCAAGCCTCTGGGAATAAACCTGTTTAAGCTGCCCTCTCCTACATACCCCATTTCCTTTATCTCCTTCTTTCCTCCTCCAATCACCTTATGATCACGTAATATACCCATTATCCTTCCTCACACCCAAATTGCCTCGTTGACCCACACAGATTACTTACTTTTTTATAACAAATCTCAGGGAGAGGGCTCTAGCCCAGAGGGAGTGCCTCGTTGGCACAGCTGTGCCATGCTCAGGGTGATGATCACAGTTGGCAGAGAGATAGTTGGAGGAGAAGTGCAGAGTGCAGCCTAGTGGGAGCCCAAACTCTACATCTTGGCCCTCCTCTGCCTTCTCAAGGTTTTGTTCTCAGGGCACAGATATGCTCTGCCCTGGATTAATCTTATCAATAGGATATATAAGAAGCCTTCAGAGGATAAGAAGCTCAATTTCCAACACCCCTCCCCCACTGGCTGAGCTAAGAGCCTCGCTGACTAGGCTCTAAGGACTAAAGCTGCAGCAACTACAGAATACCTTGATAACAGTCAGGAAGCACAGCTCTCTTTAGCCTCCACATCTTCATCTACACCTTCAGCTTCTGCTGCCAGCTGGGGAAGATCTGACCTCAGGGCTCATTAATATTCCATCAGCCTAATATAGTCAATCACTAGAGTAGAGGAGAAGCCCCTTCAAGACAGAATAGCCCAAACCCACAGTAAATGAACAGAGAAGCAAGATTACAGTCAATGACAGGGGAGAAAGAAGGAAAAAATATGAGTAAAAAATAGATTAAAAAAAAAGAAATTACAATTGACAGCTTTTATCCAGGTAATGAACAAAGAGCAAATGGACCATAGGAGGATCAACACCAAGAAAAAAACACAGAAATTCTAGCAAATTGGACACAGGCTTTGGAAGAACTCAAAATACAATTAAAAAAACAATTAAGAGAGGCGGAAGACAATTGGGAAAAGAACTTAAAAAGCAAAATAAGTCATCTGGAAACAGAAGCACATGAACTAAAAGAAGAAAATAATTTCTTGAAAGCCAGAATTGACCAGCTTGAAAATGAGGCAAAGAAGGTGAAAGTTGGCCTACAACGAAAATCAGACCAGAAGGAGAAGGATGACCAAAAAGGCAGGGATGAAATTCAGTCTTTAAAAATTAGAATCCAACAACTAGAAGAAAATGACTTCACAAGACAGCAAGAGTCTATAAAACAAAATCGAAGAATGAAAAAATTGAGGAAAATATGAAATGCCTCATTGACAAAACTATAGACTGGGAAAAGAGATCCAGGAGAGACATTTTAGGAATTATTGGAATACTGGAAGATCATAACAAAGGAAAAATTCTAGATATCATTCTACAGGAAATTATTAAAGAAAACTGCCCTTATATTCTTGAACAAGAGGGAAAAGTGGAGATTGAAAGAATTCACAGATCACCTCCTACATTTAATTCCCAATTGACAATGCTCAGCAATGTTATAGCCAAATTCAAGAACTAACGGACCAAGGAAAAAATATTATAAGCTGCTAAGAAGTCATTCAGATATCATAGAACCACAGTTAGCAGGACATGGCTGCATCCACACTGAAGGACTGAAGGCATGGAATGTGATATTCGAGAAAGCAAGGGAACTGGGTCTGCAACCAAGAATCAACTACCCAGCAAAAGTGACTATATTGTTGCAGGGGAAAGTATGGGCATTTAATAAAATAGAAGACTTCCAAGCATTTGTAAAGAAAAGACCGGTGTTAAACAGAAAATTTAATGCCCAAACACAGGACACAAGAGAATCAACAAAAGGGAATTAAGAAAGGGAAAGAAAAACACACTTCTTTTAAGGGACCCATTAAATTCAAATGATTGTATTTCTATAGGAAAAGATGATATTGGTAACTCTTAAAAATTGTTCTCATCAGTGTAGCTAGAAGAAGTATACTTAGAGGGAACAGTAACAAACTATATAGGAAGAAATGTAAAATATATATATACACACACACACACACATATATATATATGTATATATATATATATATATATATATAGTAGGAGTAAAAAAGAGGATAATACCAAGAGAAATGAGAAAAGAGACAAAATGGGGTAAATTTATATTTCATAAAGTATCACAAAAGGAAGAGGGGGGATAAGAACAATACAATGGAAGGGTGAAAGAAATTGGAGACAGGTAACACTTAATTCTTACACACATTGAAATTGATTCAAAGAGGGAAGAACAATCAGATCCATTGGGGCAGAGAATTGTATTGTGCCCTATAGAAAAGTAGAAGGGTAATCAATGGACTTGTGGGGAAGGAAGTAGTACAAGGAAGGGATAGGGTAGGGGATAGTTTAAAAGCCACTACAGTAAGAAGGGAATCAATGAGAGGGGAGGTGCTGGGAAGGGAAGTAACATTAGGGAAGGGGAAGGGAGGCAACTAACTAAAAGTGAAAATTAAAGGGGAGGGTAAGAGGGATAAGAGAAAAGGCAGAACTTATGGAGGAAGTCAAAATGGAGGGAGATATACAGACAGTAATCATAACTGTGAATGTGAATGAGATGAACTCACCCATAAAAAGGAAGCAGATAACAGAATGGATTTAAAAACCAGAATCCTACCATATGTTGTCTACAAGAAACACACTTGAGGCAGGTAGATATACACAGGTAAAATTAAGAGGGTGGACCAGAATTTACTGGGCTGCAACTGAAACAAAGAAGGCAGGAATAGCAATTATGATCTCAGACAAAGCTAAAGCAAAATAGAGCTGATTAAAAGAGATAAGGAAGGTAATTACATCAGGATGAAAAGCAGTATAAATAACAAAGAAATATCAATACTCAACATATATGTACCAAATAGTACAGCAGTTGGATTTCTAAAGGAGAAACTAAAGGATCTTAGGAAATAGATAGTAAAACTAAACTAGTGGAAGATCTTAACCTTCCTCTATTAGAACTAAATAAACTGAACCAAAAAATAAATAAGAAAAAAATAAGGGAACTGAGTGAAATATTAGAAAAATTAGAACCAATAGATATTTGGAGAAAAATAAATAGGGATAAAAAGTAATATGCTTTCGTTTCATCAGCATATGGCACATATACAAAGACTGACCATGTATTAGGTCATAAAAATATTACAAGCAAATGTAGGAAAGCAGAAATAATAAACACAATTTTTTTCAGACCATAATCAAATAAAAATCATAATCAATAAGGGCTTGTGGAAAGGCAGATTTAAAACTAATTGGAAACTAAATAATCTAATTCTTCAAAACTGGTTGGTCAAAGAACAAATCAAAGAAACAATTACTGATTTCATTGAAGAGAATGACAATGATGAAACAACATATTAAAATCCATGAGATGCAGCCAAAGCAGTACCCAGGGGAAATTTTATATCCCTGAGTGCATATATCAGCAAATTAGAGAGGGAAGAGGTCAGTGAATTGGGAATGCAACTTAAAAAACTAGAAAGAGAACAAATTAAAAATCCTCAAATAAAAATGAAAGTGGAAATCGCAAAAGAACTATTGAACTAATAAATAAGACTAAGAGCTGGTACTTTGAAAAAACAAATAAAATAGATAAAGTACTAGATGATCTAATTTAAAAATAAGAAAGAAGAAAACCAAATTAACAGTATCAAAGATGAAAAAGGCAACCTCACCTCTAAAGAAGAGGAAATTAAGATAATTATTAAGAACTATTTTGCCCAATTGTATGGCAATAAATATGACAATCTAGGTGAAATGTATGAATATTTATAAAAAATATAAATTGCCTAGATTAACAGAAGAGGAAATAGAATACTTAAACAATCCCATCTCAGAAAAAGACATTGAACAAGCCTTCGAGGAACTCTCTAAGAAAAAATCCCCAGGGCCAGATGGATTCACAAGTGAATTCTATCAAACATTTAAAGAACAACTAATTCCAATACTATACAAACTATTTGACAAAATAAGCAAAAAAGGAGTTTTACCAAATTCTTTTATGACACAAATATGGTACTGATTCCAAAGCCAGGCAGACTAAAAACAGAGAAAGAAAACTACAGATCAATCACCTTAATGAACATGGATGCAAAAATCTTAAATAGAATACTAGAAAAAGACTCCAGCAAGTTATCACAAGGGCTATTCACTATGATGAGGTGGGATTTATACCAAGAATGCAAGGATTGTTTAATATAAGGAAAATTATCCACATAATTGACCATATCAACAACCAAACTAACAGAAATCACATGATTATCTCAATAGATGCAGAAAAAGCCTTTGACAAAATACAACACTCATTCCTATTGAAAACACTAGAAAGTATAGAAATAGATGGGCCTTTCCTAAAAACAATAAGCAGTACATATTTAAAACCATCAGCAAGCATCATCTGCAAGAGGGATAAATTAGAAGCCTTCCCAATAAGATCGAGAGTGAAGCAAGGATACGCATTATCACCTCTATTATTTAACATTGTACTAGAAACACTAGCAGTAGCAATTAGAGAAGAAGGAAAAATTGAAGGTATTAAAATAGGCAATGAAGAGACTAAAATCTCACTCTTTGAAGATGATATGATGGTCTATTTAAAGAATTCTAGAGAATCAACTAAAAAGCTAGTGGAAATAATCAACAACTTTAGCAAAGTTTCAGGATACAAAATAAACCCACATAAATCATCAGCATTTCTATATATTTCCAACAAAACTCAGCAGCAGGAGTTAGAAAGAGAAATTCCATTTAAAATCACCCTAGACATTATAAAATATTTAGTAATCCATTTACCAAGTCAAACATAGGAACTATATGAACACAAATACAAAACACTTCCACACAATTAAAACCAGAACTAAATAATTAGAAAAAACATTAATTACTCATGGGTGTAGAATGAACTAATATAATAAAAGTGACAATCCTACCCAAATTAATTTTCTTATTTACTTATAAAACAACCAAAACACTTTTTACTGAATTAGAAAAAAATTATAACAAAGTTCATTTGGAAGAACAAAAGATAAAGAATATCAAGGGAAATAATGAAAAAAAAATGAAGGATGGGGGCTTAGCAGTACAAGATCTTAAACTGTACTATAAAGCAGTGGTCATAAAAGCAATATGGTACTGGCTAAGAGACTAAAGAGAGGATTGGTGGAATAGTCTTGGGATAAATGACCTCAGAAAGATAGTGCATGATAAACCCAGAGATCTCAGCTTTTGGGACAAGAACCCACTATTTGACAAAAACTGCTGGGAAGACTGGAAAACAGTATGGGAGAAATTAGGTTTAGATCAACATCTCACACTCTACACCAAGATAAATTCAGAATGGACAAATGACTTAAATATAAAGAAGGAAACTATAAGTAAATTAGGTGAACATAGAATAGTATACCTGTCAGATGTATGGGAAAGGAAAGATTTTAATACCAAACCAAGAGATAGAGAATATAATGAAATGTAAAATGAATAATTTTGATTATATTAAATTAAAAAGTTTTTATACAAACAAACCCAATGCAACCAAAATTAGAAGGGAAGCAATAAATTGGGGAAAAATCTTTATAAGAAAAACCTCTGACAAAGGTCCAATTACTCAGATTTGCAAGTAGATAAATCAATTGTACAAAAAAATCAAGCCATCCCCCAACTGATAAAAGGGCAAGGGACATAAATAGTCAGTTTTCAGGTAAAGAAATCAAAACTATTAATAAACACATGAAAAAAGTGTTCTAAATCTCTTATTATTAGATAAATGCAAATTAAAGCAACTCTGAGGTACCACCTCACTCCTATCAGATTGGTTAATATGACAACAAAGGAAAGCAATAAATGTTCGATGTAGAAAAATTGCCACACTGATGCATTGTTGAAGAAGTTGTGAATTGATCCAGCCATTCTGGATGGCAATTTGGAACTTTGCCTAAAGGGCTTTAAAAGACTGCTTGCCCTTTGATCTAGCCATACCACTGCTGAGTTTGTACCCCAAAGAGATAATAGGGAAAAGTAAGTGCACAAAAATATTTGTAGCCATGCTCTTTGCGGTAGCAAAAAAATTCAAAAATGAGGGAATGTCCTTTGATTGGGAAATGGCTGAACAAATTGTGGTATATGCTGGTGGTGGAATACTATTGTGCTCAAAGGAATAATAAACTGGAGGAATTCCGTGTGAAATGGAACAACCTCCAGAAATTGAGGCAAAGCAAAAAGAACAGAACCGGGAGAATGTTGTACACAGAGATTGATACACTGTGGCACAATCAAATGTAATGGACTTCTCTACTAGCAGCAATGCAATGACCCAGAGCAAGGCTGAAGGGCTTATAAGAAAGAAAAATAGCCACATTCAGAGGAAGAACTGTGGGAGGAGAAACACAGAAGAAAAACAACTGGTTGAACACATGGGCTGATGGGGATATTATTGGGGATGTAGACACTAAATGATAACTCTAGTCCAAATATCAATAATATGGAATTAGGTCTTAATCAATGATACATGTAAAACTCAGTGGAATTGTTTGTTGGGGGAGGGAAGAGGGGAGGGAAAGAACATGAATCATGTAACTATGGCCAAATATTCTAAATTAATTGATTAAATAAGTAAACTTAAAAAAAAAGAGTTGCAACATTTAGCTTCAGAGAAGGTGAACTTACATTGGTAGAGGGAATTTCCTCATCTGAAAGTTCTCTCTATATATTAAGTCACATGTCTAGTCCTTCTCCGGATCTTCCCCCTGCCCTCCTTTTTATAAACACCTTACCTTTTGTCTTGGAATCCATACTAAGTATTAGTTCCAAGGCAGAAGAGTTGTAAGGGTTAGGCTTATGGTGGTTAAATGACCTGCCCAGGATTACAAAGCTAGGAAATGTTTGAGGCTAGATTTGAACCCAGGACCTCCCGTCTCCAGACTTGGCTCTCAATCCACTGAGCCACTTAATAGTCCTCCCTTCCATATTCTAAGACATTGCCTTAATATCACTCATTAAATTGTTCAGAGCACTTGACACATGTAACTTTATTTTACCTTCAGATTGGCCATGGATCAGGAGACTCAGAGAGAAAAAGCTATCTGCTTAAGGTCTCACTGCTGGATGGTGGCAGAAAAAGAATTGGAACCCTGGATCCTAATGTTCATGTTCCTTCTACTCCTTTTTTGGAGGTGTATTTTCAGCCCTTAGCACAGTACCTGCACATAGTAGGTATTTAATAAATGTTATTGATTGACTGCTAGTGTTTCCCACCTATTTTCTCAAGAAGGACCTACCAAGGAGTTTGAGGGGTCCAGAGTGTGCTGAGTCAGTCATATTTTTAAGTTAAAAATCAGTAAAGGAAAGGGACAGGACCATTAGGTTTTGGGACAAGATGAAAATTCTTGTTCCTATAATAATTTTCAGTGAGGCACTTTATTTTTCATTTTTTATTGATTAAGAAAAATTTTCCATGGTTACATGATTCATGTTCTTTCCCTTCCCTCCTACCACCCCCCTCCCATAGCCAATACACAATTCCACTGGGTTTTACAAGTGTCATTGATCCAGACCTATTTCTATATTACTGATATTTTCACTAGGGTGGTTGTTTAGAGACAATATCCCCATTCATATCCCCATCAACCCATGTTATCAAGCAGTTGTTTTTCTTCTGTGTTTCTGTTCCCACAGTCCTTTCTCTGGATATGGATAACGTTCTTTCTCATAAGTCCCTCAGAATTGTCCTGGATCATTGCATTGCTGCTAGTAGAGAAGTCCATTACATTCAATTGTGCCACAGTATACCCATTTCTGCATATAAGGTTCTCAGTGATGTACTTTAAACCAGTTCCCGTAGACACTTTCTTTCTTTTTTAAAAAAATCCTTGTCTTCTGTCTTAAAATCTATCCTAAATATTGATCAATAAGGGCTAAGAAATTGGGGCTAAGTGACTTGCCCAATGTCACAAAGCTAGGAAGTGTCTGAGATTGAATTTGAACCCAGGTCCTCTTATCTTTGGACATGTCTCTTAAACCACTAAGCCACCATGTGATCCCCTAGAGATACTTTTACTTTTTGCAAAGAAAATCTCAAAGTCTCCTCTAATAAAAGAGGACAAGTGGATGTATTTTAATTTTTTAATTGAATAAATCAAGTCAAAAGGGTTTCTTTTAGGTAATAATTCATTGACAGAGTAGTTATCAGAACCCAAACCCCTAAGTCTTATTTGCAGGCCAGTCTGTAATGGTACGATGTCTTAATAAAATACTTGGGGCCCTATCCTAATAACAGCTACATCCAATTTGCTTGAAAGAGAATATAAAAATATGACATGGATTTTGATATTTTATTCATTAAAAGTGATCATTATTTAATAGATAGTCTTGAAGTAAGAAAGCCTTGAGTTCAAGCCCGACTGTGACATGTATTGGCTGCATGACCCTGGGCAAGTCATTTAAATCTTTCAGTACTATAAAAAGATTATAAATTGCAGAGAGGTCTCCTATTTGTGTTGGCAGAAGGATTTTCCTCAACTGGGAGTTTCCTATACAAAAGAACTATTGGGTGCAGTTCCTTTTTCTATCCATCATTTTGCTTAAATAATAATTCTGATGATGGCTATTAATGAAGTAACATTTAGCTATTTCATATTTTGACACCAAATGACGGGAAAACAAAAGCTATATAGCCTCACATGAATTTCTCTCAATCTCTATCTTGGAAACAGAGGAAATACCATCTCACCAAGACAACTCTGACAAAGACAGAAATCCGTAAGAAAGTGGAGATGTTTGAATAAGCACCTGGCAAACATTTTTCATTTTCATAAAACTACTGTAACATGACTTATCGTTTTGTTGAAATGTCTATCTATGCTCAATAAATATTCATGTCTATAAAATTCATAGCATATGTTGATCACTGATACCATGCATCTAGATAGGATATGAGACTTTTTCCACTCATTATTAGCATATCCTTTGTGTTTGTGGACAATTGGACTATCAATAGTAGGCAAGTCTTCCAAAAATAATTAGTTATTGTTTACTTTTAATCAACATTTCCCCAACACCATCACACAGTGATGCTCTATAATTTCATATGCTCTCTGTTCTACAATAATAAATATAATCTCAGATCTACAACTGTCCCAGAAGTACTTTTGAAAATGTAACAGAGGATTCTCCTATTCAATTTTTCTACACAATGAATCAAAAATTTTTGCTTTTTAAAAAATTCATCCTCAGAATACCCTTTTCTTCACCATCTGACTTCTTAATCATGGTGGTGCTATGAAGTTTAGAAGCTATATTCTTTTTTAGAAAGTTATTGAAAATCCTTCGAATGTGATAACTTATATTAAACATTGACTCATGAAAGCTCTTGACTCTAGAAATAGATTAACTTCTTAAATGGGTCACCCCACATTTTAATTTTATTCAGAGAAAATAAGAGAGAAGACATAGCCAGAATAAATGCATGAAGCCTGCTTCTTAACACTCAAAAATGTTCTCAACCCAGGGGTCTTGTCCTTGAATAACCTTTTGGAACTTCTTAAATACTCACAGACCCAAAACCACACTTTCTTTCCCCAACTTTCTTCTAGTTCCATTTTTTTGGGTGGAGGAATGATATTATCAGCAGGAGCTTTCTTTTTAGAAATGATTAACCAGTGCTTATGTTTTATTCAGACTCTACCATATATATCCAGCCTTGTTGAACGTGGGAGTGAGTAAGAAAAAGAAATAGAAAATGATGGCGATAAATGTTATTGAGAAGTAATTACCTTTTCTTCCAGGTCCCTGCTTTGAAACAACAGAAATAAATAGTCCAACTGTGAGTGGAGGAAAATCCATGTACTTCCATTTTGCCACCTCCATTTCCTTAGCCAAGAGTCTCATGGAATAGGTGCTTAAAGATAGCAGTAAAAAAAAATAAAGTAGAGGTAGACCATTCATTCAGCTTGGTTTGCCCAAGCTGGTGGGTTTGGAATGATTTCATACTTGTGGGATCCTGGACTCTAGGAGGGAGATAAAGAGTAGTGAAAGCTACAGACTCTGCTGACATATTAGAAACACCCTATTGTTCATCCACCATGGGGTCACCAAAAGTAGTCCATCTATGTCTTATCTAGATGTGACTCTGCATGTGAATTGAATGGAGTTTCACAATATTTGTCTTGTATCATGTCAGGTCATTTTTAATGAGTTCTCATGAATCCCTGGTATAAAATGACTCTGGATGTTTATTCAGGAAGGCTGCTCACAAATCTCTACTTCCCATAGAACCACAAATTTTGAATACCTAAATTTCATAGTGTTTTCTGTCATGAAATAGGTGCAGAGGGGTGACATTTTCCTAAGAGACATAAACACAGAAAATGGACGTCATTATCAATATTCTGCTATGGAGATGGTTGTCTGCAGGAAATAAATGTGCTTTTTCAAAAGGAGAATTCTTCTGTAATGGTTAAGTGAAGCTAAACTGGAACTCAGATTTTCAAAACTGGTTTGTCTCTATGCTACAGAAGAGAAATCATCTGAATTCTTTATACATGCAGTTCTTCTCACTGTTGGATCTCCTAATTGCTTTGGCAAAGGTAGTTTTCAACAACAACAAAACAAATAATCAAACTACTATGTGCTTTGCTTGCTTCTTCATGAAACCAGAAAATTTCTTGGATGTTTGACAAGTACAACCCTTTCACTTACCTCAATTCTGGCACTGTCTGAAGGTGAGAAAAACAACAATGTGCAGATGAAGTGATGGCAAGCCAAAATGGAAATGGAATATTCTTGCCCCCCCATAAGGACTATTTTTCTTTTTTTTCTGTGGTAGTATTGAACTGGAAATACTTTACCATGTGATTTAATAGTTTCAGAATGAGTGTAACTAATGAGATCTCTTAATAGCTATATGCTATTCTGAATTTGGACTTTGGTATGGAACAAAAAGACTAGTTTTATATATCCATATACACTCAGATGAGTATGCACATGTATGCATTATGAAAATTGTTGTATTTATGTATGAATGAAAATGTCAGATATTATATATGCATGTTTATACTTTTTTTCCACCAACCTAGATCTCAACCTTTCCACACCTTAGCTGATATTTTTTAGCTGAATCCTCAACATTCATTACTTGAGAAAGAAACTGGGCTACTCCTCAGTTAATCAATAATCAATTCATCCCATTACCAGCCCCTACTTGAACAAAGTCTTTTTTAATGTGGTAAGACCTGCCACAAGGGGAACTAAGTGATGCAGTGGACAGAGGTCTGTGGCTGGAGTCAGGGAGACTCATTTTCCTGAATTTAAATCTGTCTTCAGATACTTACTAGCTATGTGACCCCAGGCAAATTACTTAACCCTGTTTGGCTTAGTTTCCTCATCTACAAGATGAGCTGGAGAAGGAAATGGCAAACCACTCCACTATCTTTGCCAAGAAAATCCCAATGGGATCAAAAAGAGAAAGGCAACTGAAATGATTAAATAATGGTAACAACATCTAACTTCCTCATTTTACAGATTTAAGAATCACAGAATTTTAGAGATAGAAGGTACTTCAGTGACTCTCTAGTTTAATCAATACCTGAAAAAAAATCCCTACTTTAATGCCCTATTTGAAGGTTTCCATTGTCTTAGCACATCTGGCTGCCATATCATAGAATTTTCATATCTAGAGCTTGTAGCCCCCTAAAACATCTGGATCCCTTTCAGATAAAATGCTATTCAACAGTTCCTTCCTCATCTTGTACTTATGAAATCTATTTTTTAATCCAAGCATATATTCTTGTTAAATTTCATTTTATTAGATTAAACCCAATATTCTAAGCTGTCAATACCTTTTTGGAGCCTATCATTTCATACATCAGCTATCCCTTCCAGATTTATGTTCCAAATACAAGACTTGCCTTCATTTCAGACTGTCTTCTGCAACAATGTCACTTTCTCTCTCTACTCTTCACCTTACCAACCCATGATAAATGAAAAAATCCCTGCTTTTGTGTCCGAGTCAGGAGATGAGTTGAAATATCAGTTCTAATATTTATTAACTGTACAACTATGCTAAGTATGACATTTCTACCTTTCTCCAAGTCATTGATACAAATATTAAACAGCCTTGGACCAAACACAGATTTTTAGGATACTTCATTGCATACTACCTTTCAAACTGACATGGAACCCTGTGTTCAGCCAGCTAACTAACCTAATCTAGCTAATTGTATTATTTCTAATTCAAGTCACTATTTTCCCCATAGGAATATTATGAAATATTTTGAGAAATGCTTTGTTAAAATCTTGAAAACATAGATAAAGATATATCACATTCCTTAGTTTAGTAGCCCTTTCAGAAAAGGGAATAAACTTACTCTAGAATAGCCTGTTTTGGATGAGATCATACTATCTCACTGTGATCAATGTTTTCTTTTATGGATGTTCATAAAATGTCTCTTTAATAATCATCTATTCCAGAAATTTTACAGAGATTCAAATCAAACCTCTTTAGATGTTTCAGGTATGTCTGAGTCTTCATGACCTCATTAGGGGTTTTCTTTGCAAATATACTGGAGTGGCTTATCATTTCCTTCTCCAGATCATTTTACAGTTGGGGGAACTGAGGCAAACAGGGTTAAGTGATTTGCCCAGCATCACACAACTAGTAAGTAACTGAGGCCATATTTGAACTCAGGAAGTTAAGTCTTTCTGACTCTGGCATTCTATCCATTGTACCACACAGTTGTACTATAATTTGCAGAATCCACTTTCTTCACTCTCCTTTTTAAAGAATTGGGATAAAATTTTATTTTCTCTAGTTCTTACTTCTTCCATTTTCTAATATCTCTTTGAAGTTAGGCACTATTTCTTTTTATCCCTAGCACTTACTATAGTGCCCTGCACATTATTAGGCTTAATTAAAGATTGCTGATTAAATGATTAATTGACTTTTCAAACATTACAGTCAGTCAGTGTCATATCTGGGAGTTCACCCAAAGAAACTCAGAACCAAAGACATTAAGTCATGTGCTTCAGATAGTAAACAAGGCTAGTATCAAGAAGTTTTAAAGTAGTGATATTTGTTATACAACTGAAATCACATAGTATAGTATTAAAAAAACCAACAGCCTCTACATTTAATAACCAACTCAGTATTTCTTCTTTGATGAGCATCTCCATATGAATCCCATTATTACCATTATTAATTGGAATGGAGAGGAACAATCTAACCACCTCTCAAACTATTCACCTTATTAATCACAGATATAGTTAAAGACTGAATCAGGACTTTTAAATCTTTTTTTAAAAGTTTATATTTGGTAAAACCAGATTTGAAATGAACACAGGTTAAATGGGGCTTTTATTGGTATTTTCAGGGACAGACTTCCTCCATGTAGTAGCTATAGCCACCCCACATAATTGTGTGCTTGTTCTTCTACTGGGCAATCACACTGAGGATTCCACCCTTTGTCTGCTTCCCTCATACTCCAACCACTATTGGAGCAATAAGTGTTAATGAGTTGAGCAGTAGTCTTGGAGTTAAGAAGTCCTGAATTCAAATTCTGACTGAGTTACTTATTAGCTGTGTGCCTCAGAGCAAGTCACTTAACCTCAGTCTGCCTCAGTTTTCTTTTTTGTAAAATGAGGGAATTGAATTCATGGCCTCTCTGGTCTCTTTCTGCTCTAAATTTATGGTCCCTCTTTTGGAATGACCATACTGAAGGTCAGACTGTTCTCTGCACATTTATCACCTTTGCCTCCACTTCAGACTGTCCTCCCTACTGTGGCTCCCTCTACCCTTCATCACTAGTTTTGGTTTTGGGTAATCATTGGATTTAGGAGACTCAGGTAGAAATATCAGCTCTAGTGTTTATTAGCTCTTTGTTCATAAACAAAGGTTGCCTAACCTTGGTGAGATTGCAGTTTTATGATTAGTGAAATGGAGATGATTCTCTCATTACTTAACATTACCTAACTAAAGGAAGTTATTTTAAATTTCCTTTAATATGCTATTTAGGTATTACCTTAATTATTGTGAATCAGGTAACTTTTTGTTGAAAATAATAATTTCTAAACTTATTGATAGAAAGAGAAAATATTAAATTTAAACACATTTATAGAAGACTAATGTAAGAATTGTATACTAAATATTTCATATGTGTTAGACTATAACTTAAAATAAAATATCTCAGATTTATGTAGGTGTACAAATTACTTTCCTCTCATTCTTGTGAAGAGTATAGTGAGAGGGGCAGCTAGATGGTTTAGTGGATAGATAGCTAGGACAAGAGATATTTAGTCCTGGGTTCAATCTGGCATCAGACACTTCCTAACTATGTGACCCTGGGCAAGTCACTTAACTCCAATTGCCTAGCCTTGCCATTTTTCTGCCTTGGAACCAATACTTAACACTTATTCTAAGACCAAAGATAAGGCTTAAAATATAGCGGGAATAGTGGTAATTTTGTTTTAAAAATTTGGAAACAGAGGTTTAGAAAGTTTGTGACATTGCCTGGGGTCATAGAGCTGGTCAGTTTTAGAGCTGGGACTTAATCAAAGTATCTTCATATTCCAGTCTAGCACTCTTTCGGTCACTCTAAACACCTGCATTCCCCAGAAAAAGCTACGAGAATAAAACCTTAATATTTACTGACTGATTTTGTGGCAATTTATTGATGAGCATGGATAGCAGCAGAACTTTGATCAAAGAAACAAAACCTCTAAATATAGGTAAAAATCTGACTGTATATTTTTAATTTCTCCATGATTTTTTTAATTATTAGAAAAACTGAAAGAAATTTTAAACCCTTTATCTTGTAGTTATGTACTTGTTACTTATATGCATATACATATGAAAAAAATCTCCTAAAGATAGTAATCGATTTTAGGGAGCACGAGGAAACAACCTGTTGCCTGCTACCTAATATTAACACTCCAAACTTGCTTCCCTGGAGAACACTGAAACAGTCTTCAGGGAAAAAACCCCAAAACAAAAACCAACCATTTTCCACAGCCACTATGACAACTTTTTGAAATGCTTCTGACAGCTATTCATAGCTGTCAGCTTGCAAATCACACCTATTCAGTTCTATCCTCCAGTGATAAAAAGCTTTTTCCCCAAGGACAAAGAAGTGTGAACTTAGATTGAAGCAAGATAAGAAAACAGCTTGCCCTGGTACCAATTACTAAAATTTCATCTCAAGACATTGCAGGAAAACAAAGAAATTCACTTTAAAAATATTATCTCTTTTTCTTATGCAAATCTACAATTTATTGAGAGTGAAAACCTGACATTTTTGTTTGCATAAGCATGGAGAAGAAGAGACATGACTATTTTATTAGTGTCTTCCTTTGAAAAAATTCAGCTCATTAGACTAGAAATATGGCCAAAATTTATTTTATGACCTGATTGCATTCTTATATATATCCATGAAAGAAAGGCACCTTGGGATCCCCTTTATTTTTAAGTGGAGGATAATTCTGTTTCATAAAGGGTAAGAAGAATCTTGTTTTAAAGACCAAATAGTTCTTTTTTTTTCACACAAAAACATCTCCATCTGCTGAAAGTTTAGCATACTTACACAAACTCTTTAAAAGATATGTTTAAAAATGTTACATTTTTAAAACTACTGTCATAAATAAATAAAATTGACAACATAATCTTAATTAGTGGATTTTCTAATTATTCTTCCTTCCTTTGGACATTTACCAAAATCTAGTCTTTAATTGTAGCAAATATACTATAGTTAATATTGGTGATATACATTTTAAATCAAATGTGTCACCTGGCAAATATTCATTTTTTGGCAATCATATCTCATTGTTGATAAGCCCTTTCTCCATCTTTTGATTCATTTATAGAAAACAAAGATGACTTTCATCTTGACTTATTAACAACAGCAACTATCATTTATATAACTAGTGTCAGACATTGTACTGTTTTACAAATAATTTGCTTGATCCTTATAACAACCCTGTGAAGTGTTATTACTAGTCCCATTTTACAGTCGAAGAAACTAAAAGACAAATGGAGTTTCAGTGGCTTTCTTAAGGTCACAGTCTTAATCAATGTCTCATGCTACATTTGAACTGAGATCTTGTACCATCTAGTTGCCTTTGCTATTAACATATGAAAGGCAGCAAAGTGGAAAAAAGATTTCTTTTTATACCAAAATAAATACAAATCTAGCTGCTGGGTTTTGGAATTTTGGGGTTTTGAATCTGAAAAATTGAAGGCAATGATTTTAATGATCCCAAATTTCTAGTGGTTGCAGAATCCCATCAATCAATCAATAATAGGCATTTATTTAAGGACCTACCATATGCCAGTCATTGCATTGGAGAAACAAAGGCAAAAATCAAACAAAAGGAAAACTAGTTGTAGTAAGCCTAGGTAACCACTATGAACTATTAATTGGGCTTTCTGGGAGGCAATGCTCCTGTCTATGACCTTAGTAAATTTAATGGGGGGGATTTGCACAGGAGGTAAGAAACTGGAGGGCAGGTGGCTTTTTAGTACTCTTCATATGACTAAGTAGGCAAGCACTTAATCTGCCTACATTCAGTGTTGGCCCTATCTAAAGGATCCATTTACAAAGAAGTACATTGCAACTTGAATAGAGAATTTAATTAGTAGTTCTTTCCCCCATTCTTTCTGATTCAGGCAAAGTGAAACTTTGAGAACTCTTGTTTTGACATTTACAGTGACACTTCAATTAGCAAATTCTCTGGGAACAAAGATTCTTTTTACAAATTTATTTCTTAATAAGGATGGAGTTGGGAGAATTTTCCTATCTTCTTTGGTGTGGGGTGGGTGGCAGTGGCTGTTGAAGCAAAAAAAGTAGAAAATAGTGTTATCTCAGGTACAGTGGTTTATGGGATGTGCTGCATTCCCTGGGCTTTTGAGACATGGAAGGAATGTTGTATTCTTTGTTTTCATGAAGTCTTCTCACCTTAGTCTTCTGCATTGTTGTTTGGGGAGAGTCACTGGTCTTAGACAGGCTGATCTGCCTACTTTTGAGGCAAGAAGGAATAATCTGGAATAAGCTCCATAACTGAAGTGGGTGTGGGATAGGCAGGCAAGGAGATTATAGCAATTAGTGGGTAATTTCTCCCAAAGGGGGGGTGGTGCAGAATCTGACACCTGACTGAATTCTAGGAAGTTTAGTCTTAGACAGAGTGTTTTCTTCTCACTCTTGGTGGGGTACAGCTCAAGTGGCAACTGAATGAGGGGACATTTTCCAAGGGGTAGGGTTTTGATGGAGAAAGAACGAGAAAACTAGATGAATGGAATGGATTTTTTTGCAATGGAGATTAAGTCTAGGTTATTGAGGTGGCAACCCAAAGCCAGCCTGCTTATATCTATTTAAACTCCCTGCTGAGATATGGTTGACTTCTTTCTCTCCCAGAAACTAAGGAAACTGGTTAAATTCTTCAGTTGCCTCTTTACCCTTTGTGTCTACTACTCCTACTTAAAGGTGGTTACCATTTACTCCAAAGTATTTCTGTTCATTAAACTTCTTTATAACATCTGACTTAATTTGTGTCATAATAATAATGATAATGCCAAACTTTATCTCCATTTCTTAGAGAAGTTTATCAGAAACAAAGTAGTCATCACAACTAGGAGTTTAAAAGAAATAAAAAAATCATCATTCAGCATTTCTTGCCAAATGGAGAGACATGGCAACCAAGGGCAACAACATTGGTTTAGAGCATAATCTTATTTACAAAAATTCATAGAGGAATAAGATAGATGATTACAAAGCAATACTACATCAAAAACAATGAAATAATTTTAGGAGAGGGGAATGAGTGTGCAGAGAGCATGACATAAGAACAGGCTTAGACAGATCAGTTGGAAAGCAGATGAAACCAGAAGTTCAGAATATGAGAAATGGAATAGTTCTGCCAGTGTTTCTGTTTAGAAAATTTTTAGTGATCTATTTCCATTGAAAGCAATACTATTATAGCATTTGGCTTCTCCCACTTTGATATCCTATGAACTCTGTGAGCAAGTAGAAATGAAACTTAAGGGGATGAAATTGTGAAGAGAAGCTAGACCCAACCAAATAGAAACAGAAGATGAAAACAGAATAATTTTAAAGGCATTAATGGATCAACTTCCTGGATATCTTAAAAAGGAGATTAGAAAAGAATGCAAAAGTCTATTGACCAATATCCAGGTTTTTTATCTTCATAAAATCTTTATGGGAATTATTTATATAGGTACTAAATATATTCAAATTAACACATTAGAAGGGAAGCTTTTGGAGTTGATTTTATCTAGCAGATCACATTATTCCAATCATATGATTGAGAGGGGTAGAAAACATATGATCTCACTGCATATGTTATTTATGGAATTTAAAAAAAGCATTTAATTCAATAAAATCGTGTGATCTTGAAAGATCTCTTTAGAAAAGGTTTTTTCCAATGAATAAATTAACATCTTACCAGGCTCTTTGGCAGATGTTATTTTAGAGAAAACTTTGTTCAATGATCTACTGATATTGATTTGAGACATATGCTCATCTAAGGGATTTGCTAGAGTCATGGAAGAAGTCCTCTATGGAGTGCAAGCAAAAGAAAGATTGCCTATATATGACAGATGATACTGAACTAACTGTACCAAATCTGAGTGCTCCCTACAAAAGCTCCTCAGTGAAAAGTACAATGGTGTAAATTAGATTAATTAATTAATATGGGAAAACAAAATTTTTCAGACCATGAAATCTAGTTGGATGGGACAGCCTATAGAGTCACTACAACAATGTACTTGAAAGGCAGTGTAGTGTAGTGGATAAAGTACTGGTTGTGAAGTCAGGAGGATCTGAGTTCAAGCTCTGCCTTCTCTGGCATGTACAAACTATATGAATATAGGCAAGTCACTTGATCCACGCAATTCTTTTTTTTTTTTTAACTTTTGTCTTAAAATTGAAAGTATGTATTGGTTCCAAGGCAGAAAAGTGGTGAGAGTTGGGCAATTGAAATTAAGTGACTTGCCCAGGGTCATATAGCTAGGAAGTGTCTGAGGCCACATTTGAACCCAACACCTGTCTCCATGCCTTGCTTTCTATCTACTAAGCCTCAAAGCTGCCTTGATATAAGCAACAGAAATTGCTGATCTGTGAAGAGAGTTTCAAAACCAGAAATTCTTCCTATGGATGAAATGTCATTTCTGGAACTTAATCAATAAGTTTATCTTGACCTTCTTCTTGGTCATGACCTATGATTTCATTCATTCAAGGCATTCACAGGTTCAGCCAATGTATGTTAATTCTTTTCTGCACTTACAGACTTAGAGTTGTCTAGAGAGCATTGAAAGCTTAAATGACTTGACCAGTGTCACACACTGAGCATGTCTTAGTTAAGGGACTTCATGGTTTTAGGGTTGACTCCCTATCCACTATGCCAAGTCAATCAATTAACAAACATTTATTAAGCACTTACTGCATGCAATACCAACTTTGTCTTATCAGGAGGGAGAAGACATTTATCCAGCTAGCAAATTCACAGGCTTTATGTAAAGAAACATCAATCACTGGGTAAGACTGACAATTTCCAGCTCAATGAGGTAGCAAAGGAAAGAAGTTGAAGACAGGGCAACAAACCACTTCTAAGAAACTACCTGTTCACAAACAAAGTTGTCTTTGGTCACCACAAAAAATACAATTGATTCCATTAGCCTGTGAAGAGATCAGCTTTTTTGGGAGAATAGTTCCTACCACAGGGGGCATATGCAATTAGTGAAAGGAGCTCTTTCTTACTTTCTCCTAGTCTGTTCTGGCACAGACCCAGCCAAATATTCAGCAATATTAATAATAATAGCTAGCTTTTATACATTATTTTAAGGTTTGCAAAGTGCTTTACAAATATCATCCTCTTTTGTCCTCAAAACAACCCTGGAATTAAGGTATTGCTATTATCCCCATTTTACAGAAGGAAAAATTGAGGCAGACAGAAGTTGTGACTTGTCCAGGTTCATGAAGCTAGTATAGATCTGAGGCTGGATATAAAAAAAGGTCTTATTGACTCTAGGATCAGTGCTCTACCTATTGCTACTTAGTTTCCTGAAGGAGGGGGAGTTGTCTTGACTGTTATAGGTTCATTTGTGGGGTTATATATGATTTCTTTGTATTTGTATTTTCTCTAAGATGAAATGAAGGTTTCCCTGTGTTCCATCTGTTTTATAAGCTAGAGTACTTTCAAATAAGTGTGTGTCTGGAACCAGGGCTAGGGAGTGATGGAGGGTAAAGGGATGAAAAATCTTTAACCTTTTCTTGTAGAGACCAGGGTAATAGTCACATCCTCATGTTCTCAGGCAAACCAAGCATGACTTAAGAGTAATTTTTGGGAAATCCCCCTAGTTTACTTCTGTGGTCCTTTCTAGTTTCAAATATATGATTCTATGATCCTTATTACTGTTCAGTTGTTTTTCAGTTCTGTCTGACTCTTTGTGACCTCACTAGGGTTTTCTTGGCAAAGATATTGGAGTGCTTTGCCATTTCTTTCCCCAGATCTCCAGATCTCCAGATCTCCAGATCCCAACTGCTTTTACTTACATAGGAAATGAACACCTACAGCAGAGAACTTATCAGGAACAGCTGGACTCATGAAACAATCCAGATGACAACATCAAAGACTCCAGCCACTGAAGCCCATGATTTGAAGACAAGCCAGAGGAACCATTCACATGGCAGAACAATACCTGAAAAGGGCAAGCCCCCTTAAAACTGATCAATCTTAACTTAACCCCAGCCCAATTATTATTATTGCTATAATTCAACTACTTTGAAAAGTTTAACTTATAACCCTTATATTCTGATATTGGGTATAACTATGTCTGTAACAAATGTAAATTTTCAAGGTGCTTTTCCCCTTCCATTAGCTACCTAACCCCATATTCATTTCACCAGAAGATAACATAGCATAATAGATGCACACTTAGCATAGACATCTTACACCAAATACTTATTGCAGATCTGATTAGGAAAAATTCCTCCATCTATTCAGCCTCCTCTATAGCATCTTCCTTTTATAAAGGTGTCTCATCCCTCATTTCCAATAATGATTTGCTACATACCCTCAGTGTCTGTGGATTTGCCCTTGCCTTGTTCCTTGTTATTCTTTTCTGCTTCCCAGTTATTTTCAGATCCCTAAACTCTAATATACGTCACGTCCAGATTGAATTGAAGTTACTGCAATTAAAAAGAAAAGGGGGAAATGCAGGAAGCCATAAAAGCCGTGATGTTTAGCACAGCTCGTCACTAACTCTGACAAGGTAGCACAATAGGTTATCAGGAGGATGGAAATTCCACACTCAGTTTACCCTATGTCATTCTTTTTACAGTAACATTCACTTCCATTGAAACTATTGCAATCAGTATCCTTATTCAGCCCCAAGGAGATACAGAAAAAAATACAGGTTCATGGCAAGGACAACCACAGTCACAGTCCACTCAATATCCCAAAATAAATCCCCACAATAAAGAAACTTCTCCTAGAAGTCACTTCACAACAAACCAGCATATAGTGAGTTAATGTTAAAAATTTTAAATCTCTAACTCAGATTCCCATACAAAGGTGCCTGCAAGAACAGGCCAGAACAGTCTCCAAGTTCTCGCTCCCCCCATTTCCAGATCTGATTTGGTACAGTAATTTAATGTAAAAGAACAATGAATGAAATATGAAGAAATTGTCTCCCATGAAAAGGCCTGTATGTTCCCATCACTGTAGCCCAAGAGATACATCAAACACACGTAACACGTTGTCTCCAAAGATAAGATGTATGGTGGGAATGGAATTCATGCCAACATTGATGTAATCTTGAGAAAAATTATATAAAAATTAAAATCAGCAGATGGCACTTCAGATCAGCCACTGCAAACCTACTGGGTCTCTGGCTCTTCTCACTCCATTTTCGCTCAATTGTCCTGCCCCCAAGGGGAACTGGACTGCTGGTAATCCCCCTTCTGTCCCCCAGCACCCAACTAGTAAGTGTGCGAGGCCAGATTTGAACTTGGGAAGATGAGTCTTTATGACTGTTGGTACGTTATCCACAGCACCATTTATCTGCCCTTTCTATGATTCTCATGTATGCCTGAAAGAACCATCTTGAATCAAGAAGTCTTTTTTGATGATTATGGATGTTGTACCCAATACCAACAGGGGGATGAGGAACATGGAATGGAGTGACATTCATTTTACTGCTTTTCTCAGTAACTTCAGTTTCTAAGACAGAAGGTAAGGGTTTTTCTCACTTTGACCCTTATAGATGCTTTTTTTGTACTATTTTCTTCCATTAGAAAGTGAACTCCCAGAGGGCTTCTGACTCTGAATTCAGTGTTCTTAGCAGTATCTGGCATGTTCTAAATATTTTAAAAAATATTTAATAAAACATTGCCAACTGATTTGGTAATAAAACATTGCCTGATACTATTAGCCCCAACATGAAGGAAATAATTATAGGTGGAGTTGTAGGCTTTCATGCTTTCCCTACAAATTTGGGAGCAGAGAAAAACTTGATCATGGTTGGGGGAGATCCAGAACAATATGTGTGTGTGTGCACACATATATGGGGGAAATATCTTTTAAACTTTTCAGATGTACCATTCAGATGAAAAGAATAACATGTCATCCAGCATCTATAGTCATAATTTCTATTTAGGTACCCCTACTCTCTTTGAGTCCCCTATATAAGACCTTTCCTTTTCCAAGGACTCAGCACATAAAAGATCCAGAAGTTAACCTTTTTGCCTACATATGTGGTCTTAACCTAGACAAAAAATTCCTTGAGAATAATTTTTCCTAATAATAATTGATCTTTAGGTAATGCTTTGTGGTTATTTTAATCATAAGCAAACAGATTCTCACACAGAACTCATTTAATAGAAACTCCCAAATCACGTTGATCAGTTCTGGAATATTTATTAAGAGTGGTAGGCAGAAGAGTAGTTAGAGAAGAATGTACATTATATGTGTGTTCATTGATATCCACAAGAGAATTAGAGAAAGTCCCCCAACACAATGGAGAGATATTGCAGAAGAATTATGGGAGAATGATAAATAATGGCTTTTACAGGATGGGCAGGTATGGATGGACTTCAATCTGTTTCACTGGAAGAGAATGCCCACTCTGATGACATCATAGATCCATCAGTGTCATTTATATGAATACAATACCAAATAGCTAGCAATAAGTGGACTTCAATGAGGATGCACTATGAAATAAAATCTCCATTTTATTTATCAATGATAATAGTCATAACAACTGACATTTATGTTCAAATTTAAATTTTACAAAAATCTTTCCTCACCAAAGCCCTGTGAGAAATGTATCATTATTCCATGTTGTAGATTATAATAATAGCAGTTGAATGTATATATTATGTTAAGATTATAAATAATTGGTACGATAGAAAAGGAATCACTAGATTTATAGTTAGAGTATCTGGTTTGAAACTTTGGCTCTTCCACTTACAATTGTGTGACTTTTTTCAAATCCTTTAATTTTTCTTGGTCTCAGATTCCTCATATGTAAAATAAAACTTATACTCGATGTTTTCTCAAGTCTCTTCCAGCTATTGCTCTATGATTCAAGGATGTAATTTAAGCCCCACAAAACTCATTTTGTAGTTAAGAAAACAGAAGATCAGAGTTTGTGACTTGCTTATAGTCACAAACCTAGTGTCAGATATCAATTGGAACCCATGGCTTCTGACTCCAAGTTCAGTGTTCTTCCCAATATATCAGTCTGTCTGTACTGGACTAATGATGATGGGGATGATGATAACTCACATTTTGGTAGTGCTTTTACATTCCCCAAATATTTTTCTCACAACTCTCTGAGAGAGGTAGAGCAAGCATTATCATTCTCATTTTAAATTTGAGGAAACTAAGACTCCAGGAATCCAAGATCATATAGTCAGTAAATTTCAGAGCCAGAATTTCACTCTGGTCTCTGACTAATTGGCTTCCTTTTACTAGGAACATTTTTTTTTTAAAGAAAGACAATTTCCACATATAAAGTAGAATGACAAAAAATGGTTGATTGCATATGAAACGATTTCTACTTCTTCCTTTTTTTTTAACCTTTAAAACCCCCTTTTTTAACCCTTTAAGAAAACCCTTTTTAAGCCTTCTGTTTTAGACTCAATACTATGTATTGGTTGTAAGACAGAAGAACAGTAAGAGTCAGGTAATGCAAGTTAAATGACTTGCTCCAGAGTCACACAGCTAGGAAGTGTCTGAGGCCTGGCTCTCTATCTACTAGGCTACCTAGCTACCCTGAATATTTTTTTAAAAAGCATATAATTAATTCAGCATACTTCTTTTCAAAGTTATTCTGGTTGTCTAGAGTTCCATCTGAATTTCCTTCTTTTGTTTTGGGCATTAAAAAAATGCTTTAGTGTGGTGCAGTGGATAGAGCACTGGGCTTGGAATCAGAAAGACTGATTTTCATGGCCTGGCCTTAGACACTTAACAGTGTGATCCTGGGCAATTTACTTAACTGACTTAGTTTCCTCATCTGTAAAATGAGCAGGATAAGAAAATAGCAAACTAACCCAGTACCTTTGTCAAGAAAACCTTAAGTAAGGTCACAAAGAATTGGTCAGAGAAAACAAATTTGTTTTGTGCATTTCTTTTTAAATGCATCAGTGACCTTTCTCTTTTCTTTATTTGCAAAACTAATGCACTTAATTTTCCCTAAAATCTCCATATCTTTCCCACCCTGAATCTTACAAAAAACAAAACTCTTTCAACAAATTAGCACAATGAAACAAAACAAATGCCATATTAGCCATGCTTCAAATTTATGTCTCATCCTCCAACATGAATCCATTATTTCTCCCTCAAGAGGTGGGCAACATGTCCAGTTTTCTGGAATTGTGATTGGTCATTGCATTAATAAGAACCTAGTCTTTCAGAGTTATTTTTCTTTATAATTTGAAAAACTGTATAAATTTGTTTCTGAGTTCTACACCCTTCATTCTGCATAAGTTCATACAAATCTTCTAGGTTTCTCTGAAATTATATCTTTTGTTATTTTTTTACATCTCCATACTATTCTGTTACATTCATATGACAATTAATTTGGGCATTCCTCAATTGATAAGTGGCCCTGTTTCCAATTCTTTCCCACAATAAAAAATTTAGAGCTGCTCTAGAGAGCAGCTTCTGGTATAAAAAGTTCTTTTCCACTTTTGATGATCTCTTCGTTGTAGTAGAGATATCTACTAATGATAATAATGCTTCCATGGTGATGCACAGTTCAATGACTTAGCATTTTATTTATTCAGGAATGGGTTCTTTTATCTTTGAATCAGGCCCTTAAATATCTTGGAAACGAGAATTTTTATTAGAGAAAATTGCTGCATAGATATTTTACCAATTGACTTTCTCTTCCATTTAAAATTATTTAAATTATATTTTCTTTTCCAGAATACATGTAGATACAATTTTAAATAATTATTTGCTGACATTTTGCAGTACATGTTCTTTTCCTCCCTCTCATCCCTTCTCCCAGAGATGCCAGGAATACATATTTCCATGTTTAATATGTTGTGAAAGAAGACATGTTGCTTATATAAGAAAAAAGTGCATGAACGAATCATGAAGGAAATAAAGTAAAAAATGATGTGCTTCCATATGCATTTAAAATCCATCAACTTCTTCTATGGCAGTGTACAGTCTTTTTCATCATGAATCTCTTGGAGTTGTCTTTGATCTTTACATTGCTGATAATAGTTATATTATTTGCAGTTGATAATCATAATTTTTTTTACTATCATGTACAACAGTTCTTTTGGTTCTGCTTACTTAACTTTGCATCACTTCATATAAGTCTTTCTAGATTTTCTTTTTATGATCATCCTTTTCCTCATTTTTTATGGCAGAAGTATATTCCATTACAATTGTATACCACAGTTTGTCCAGCCATTCCCCAACTTATGGACATCCCTTCAGTTTCCAATTCTTTGCCACCACAAAAAGAGCTGCTATAAATAACTTTGTACAAGTAGGTCCTTTCCCCCATCTTTGATCTCTTTGGTATATATATGTAGAAGTGATATCATCGGGTCAGAGGATATGCATAGTTTTATGGTCCTTTGGCCACATTTCCAAATTGCTCTCCAGAATGGTTATATTAGTTCATAGCTCCACCAACACTATATTAGTGTCCCAATTTTCCCACATCCTCTCTAATTTTTATCATTTTACTTTTTTTTTGTCATATAATCTGATAGGTATGAGGTGGTATCTCAGTTGTTTTGAATTGTGTTCTAATTAATAGTGATTTGAAGCATTTTTTGAAATGCCTAAAAATAATTTAATTTTTTTATCTGAAAACTGCCTGTTCATATCTTTTGACCATTTATCAACTGAGAAATTACTTGTATTCCTAGAAATCTGACTCCATTCTCTACATATTTGAGAAATGCAGCTTTTGTCAGAGATGCTTCCTATAAAAACTTTCCCCCAGTTTATTGTTTCTCTTCTAATGTTTTGTTTGTGCTGACCCCTTTTAATTTAATGTATTCAAATTATCTATTTTACATCTTGTAATGTTCTCTTTGTCTTGTTTGGTCACAAATTCTTACCTTATAATAGGTACATTATTTTTTGCTCTCCTAATTTATTTATGATATGACCACTGATTTCTAAATCACATATCTATTTTGACTTTATCTTGGTATATAGTATGAGATATTTGGTCTATACCTAGTTTCTGCCAAAGTGTTTTCAAGTTTTCCCAGAAGCTTTTGTTGAAAAGTGATTTTTTCCCCCAGAAGCTTAGATCTTTGGGTCAGTCAAACACTAGATTCTCTGTGGTCATTTCTGCTGCATATTGAGTGCCTAATCTATTGGTTCAGCACTCTCTTTTTCATGCAGTGGCAGATTGTTTTGATGATTGTCACTTTATAACACAGTTTGAGATCTAATATAGCTAGGCCACTTTCCTTGATATTAAAAAAATTAATTCCCTTGATATTCTTGGCCTTTTGTTCTTCCGAATGAATTTTGTTATTTTTTCCATCTCTAAGAAATTATTCTTTGGTAGTTTGATTGGTGTGGCACCAACTAGGTAAATTGGGTAGAATTGCCATTTTTATTATATTGGTTTGGCCTACTCATGAGCAATTAGTATTTTTCCAATTGTTTAGATCTGACTTTATTTGCATGAAAAGTGTTCTATAGTTGTGTTCATATAATTCCTGAGTTTGTCTTGTCAGGTTAACTATTTCTTTTCTAATGTAATTGTGCTGATTTTTTTTTTGTGCGGAAATATTTTAATTATATGCCATCAAATCAATCTATTTTTATCTTCTACCTTCCTATCTATTTTATACTCATTTTATGTGTTATCTCTCATACTTACTCCCCAAACAGTAAACCATCATTTCTGTTCCTGTGTTTCTGGAATATCTATTACAACTTTTCTTGAAGTATCTAGTTGGCACAGTTGATAATGGTCCTGGGTCTCAAGTTAGAAAGGATTGAGTTCAGATCTAGCCTCAGACATTTATTAGCTGTGTGACCCTGGGCAAGTCACTTAATGTCTGTCTGCTTCAATTACTTAGCTACAAAATGGGGACAATAATAATATCTCCACTGCAGGGTCAAATGAGATATTATTTGCAAAAAGTGTTTAGTACATTGACTGGTACTTAGGAGATGCCAAAGAAATTTCCTTCCTTCCTTCCTTCCTTCCTTCCTTCCTTCCTTCCTTCCTTCCTTTCTTACTGTATTATATCAGCCAGCATGCAAGCAGCCTTTTCAGAATTAGTGTTGATTCTACTGACCCGTTTTTGAACCATTTCCCTAGCAGTAATAGTGATGACATTACACTGGATCATCCATATTCTCTCCTCTGACCCAGACTGTGACCAAAAACATGTGTTTCCAGTGTAGATGATCCATGTTAAGGCTTCCAACTATGGCCTCAGAACAGAGTAAAACTCATTGGTACACATATGGATGGAATGACAACCCTCATCTTGTTTATCTAGTGCTTTTATCATTAAACAAACAAATCACAAATATATCCCAAAATTTATTCCACTGTTAAAGTTAGTCAATAACATTTATTAAGTCCCTAATTATGTGCTAGGCTGGAAAAACTCATAATCTTAATAAATTCTTCTTGAAAGGAATCTTACATTCTCCTTCGGCATCTTTCTGCTTTTCAATACTCTGATTTTAACTTTGATAAATCATGATATAGTATGGAGAATAGCTATACCTGGGTTCAATTCCTGGCTTTTCCTCTGAGTCACCTTTTGACTTTCCACAAGTCATTTAGTCTTCCTGGACCTCAGGCTCATTATTTCTAAAAGTGATGGCTGTCATGGAGAGGCTCTGGTCTTTAAGTCAGAAGACCTAAGTTCGAATCCTTACTCTTTGAGTACACTCAAGATACTCAATCTCTGTTCCTCACTTCATTCATAGCTGTAAAAAGATAATCATGTATGCCATACTAACCTCTAGTTGTTGTTGAGAGAAAAGCCCTTTTTCAAATCTAAAAGCTCTCTATATTATTATATGTAAAGTGAGGGGATTTGGCCCAATCTTTAATAAAGTCAGAACTCTTAACATGAGTTTTAGTACTTGAGCAAAGTATCAGAAATAACTCAGTCTTCATCTTAATCATCACTCAATTGACTGAAAGGTGTAGAGTGAAAAATTCTATTCTTATAGTCTTTTATTTGACAATTAAAAAGATGTTTGTCTATAAATGGAAAAGTTGTTTTAAATGTTCTTTTTTTTAAAACCCTTACTTTCTGTCTTGGAGCCAATATTGGCTCCAAGGCAGAAGAGTGGTAAGGGAAGGCAATGGGTGTCAATTGACTTGCCCAAGGTCACACAGCTGAGAAGTGTCTGAGGCCAGATTTGAAACTAAGACCTCCCATCTCTGAGACTGGCTCTCAATCCACTGAGCTACCCAGCTGCCCCCTTTAACTGTTCTTTTGGAAAAGGTTGTATACTACATGTGTTAAAACTTTAAAAATTCTTTGACAGCTACAACAATAGACCTAATCTTATTTTACAACCTGATCATTATTATCAGGCAGAGCATTAGGAGGGGCCAGAGGAATTTGCCATTGTCATGGAAAGGGTCCAGCAGGGAATCCAAGTCAAGGTGAGGTCCTACAAATGTTTCTGTTTATGACTAGCACTGTCTTTGCTGGTTCTATCCAACCTAACAATACTACATTCATTAATACAAATACATGTATTTATATAGATGCATCTATAGGGCATCTCAAAAGAAGAGTTAAAGCTTAAAATTGCATCAAGATTTCTGGGACACTTTGTTTATGTATAGACTTTGGACAAACTGCAAATGGATAAGGAGAAAGTTCTAGATTTGAAATGGGGTGAAAAACATGGGGAATTATCTCTGGTGAATTTCTAGGTTCTTTGAATGACCTCAAGCTTCTCCCTGAAATAATCTTTTTTGATTTTGTTTTTAAGTTTTATATACCATTACCCTCCCAGTATGGCCATATGACAGTCATGGATGCTTCTTTCTAAAGATTCAAAACTGAAAATCATCCAAAAGGCAATGGAAGACTTTATTGTGAGTATGAGCTTCTCTGCCCCTGTACAGTTCTGACCTGTCATGAATATCCACCATTGCCTTCTTCCTTAGAGGATTATAAATGTCTTTGCCCTAGAGTAACTTTTCCAACTTGAGATAAAGCCACAGTTGTTCTGCCCTGTTTATGGCTCAATCTAAGATTAAGCCCTATGTGAGGTCTCAATTGTACTGGTCTTACCATAGTTAAGGCCCATTTCTCTTTGGCAGAATTAGAAAATATATTATCTCGAACACAGGAAATGTTAATTATTCTTTCCATATCTTATGAATGAAGTTCTTAATGCCCTGGAAGGATTAATTTGACTTCTGAGATATTTTAACTCTAGAGGAAAAGAGGCCTAGGTAAAGGTTTTATTTTTTTTAAAGGCATCAGTGACATCAATTATAAAAGTCCAATAGGTATAATGACTATAGAATGGGAATATTATTCTTAGAATTTTTGAGAATCTTTTTTTAGCAATTTATCTGAGAAATACTTAAAAGATTTATCATTTGTTAATATGTATATTGAAAATATTCATTGACCTTCATTGATTGAATAGAATTTCCCATTGGAAATATGTTGAAAATAATGGTCTAAATATGGTACCAGTAAGATAACTGAAGTCAAAGGTGAATTGAATATCACATGGCCTGGAAAAATCATTATGATTTTTAGCAGCTATGTGTCATGTATGATGTCATATATGATACTCATTTTATTTTGAAGCTCATTAGAAAAATAATTAAATTAAATTCTAAAAAGTCTATGTTCAAAATCATGGGATCAAGATAGAAATCCTAGAAAAATAACAAACATTTCCCCACACTCTCAAGATGACAAAATGATATAAACCAAAAACAGATAACATTTCCTTCCTTGTAATTAATAATGATGCTGTTCAATTTCAGAAATGAAATATTGAGAAGATGTGATCTCTTGGGAATAAGAGATGTTATTTTTCTAATACTGACTAAGCCAGAAAAATCATTCAACCTAGCTAGTATTGTTCATAGAGAATTATGGGATCAGAGATTTAAAGTATGAAGGAAATTTAGAGATTAGTCTGATTATTTTTAACCATTTTTTTGTGTGTGTTATGAATTCCTTTGGTGATCCAAAGGCAAAGCCTATGGATTCCTTTTCAGAATAGCATTTTAAGTGAATAAAATTAAATATGTAGGATTACAAAAGAAACAAATTATATAGGAAAAGGGTTATCAGAATATTTTTATAAAGAAGTTCATGGATCTCAGGTTAGCAACCTCTGATCTAATACAACCCTTTCCTTTCAAAGATGAGAAAGTTTTTGTTTTTTTGTTATTCAGTCATTTCCAACTCTTCATGATTACATTCCTACATTTTGGAGTTTTCCTGGTAAAGATCCTAGAGAGGATTGCTATTTCATTCTCTGGCTCATTTTACAGATGAGGAAACAGAGACAAATAGGGCTAAATTACTTACTGAGAGTTAGCTAACAAGGTCAGATTTGAATTTATGAAGATGAACTTTCCTGACTCCAGGCTTGATACTTTTATCCACTGTGCTACCTAGCTCTCCACACAGGTGAGGAAACTGAGATCCAAGAAAAAAAATCTCAGGGTCACACAGATCTAGGGCAATCGGGCAATCAACAAAAATGTTCCCTTGTGCATTATGACTTCTATATCTTAAGTAGAAGTACTGACATTGAACTGATCCATCCACACTGATCTATGACTTCTCACTTGATCTCCTTTGCAACCAAATATTTATATGTCAGTTGACATGGTTTTTATGAATTAGGGGCTAAATCCATTATCAGGAGCATCTGGTGAATGGGTGAATTTAATTCTATTTTGTGAAAATTAGTTATTTAGAATTAACATTGGAAATTTTCTCTCAACTGACATTTCTGAACCTCAGTAATAACTGATGTTCATTATGACATCCTTGATACATGACTAGATGGTGGAGTGACTTTTGAATTGAAAAAAATGAAGGTGATACCTTAAAAAGTTTTTTTGAGAACAACCTTCTCATATTCTATCATCATCATTATCACTCTCAACAGAAACACTGAATCTACATGAAGTAAAAAAGTTCAACGACTGTTTCTCCAAAGGAAAGTTTTTTTTCTTTTTTAGTCTACACACAACACACTTTTAAGTTTAATCTGAATTATTAACATTTTCTCCATCATTTCATGAGGTTAGACACTCAACAAAATAATAAATCAAATCAGTATTTGTACCTTATTCTGAAGTATAAATACATACAATGAATATTTATCAATCAGGTCTCAGGAGCTGGGTCAAGCTGGCTCTTGCACAGTCCTGGTTATTATCTTGATTTTATAGTGGAAATGGAAGATCCAGATGTATTCAGAGACTTCTCCAACATCATTGATTGGGAGAGCTGATATTGTAACTTATGATCCTAGTTTCAGTATAGTAGTAATGTTGAGTCTCATTTGATGATGTTCTGATGTTTCAAAAATCAATAACTAACTATATCTTTGTTGAGTAAATAGATTCTCTTCTTTTGGTGCCTTCAGAACCAAAGTATCTTCTACTATGCTTGCTTACTAACAGATTAAATAGTCTGTTAACTCGACATGAATATATGTGAGAATGTGCATTGATAGCATCTACTATGCCATCTTCTCTGGGTCCCCAAATCCCTAAACTCTGGGGTATGCAGCAACCCAGACAATACAAAAGCAAACTTTAAACAATCAGAAAATGGGGAAGGTTTGGGCCCAACTGCTGTAACTAGGACAACCTAGAAATGAATTTAGGTGCTTTCTTTTTTATTTAAGGAGAGACATGACTCAGTATAAACATCAATTGATTGTATCAAGTAATGACCCACTAAAAAATCCAGCATTTCAATGCAGCTAAACATAAGGGCTTGTCCAGTCACAGAAGGGGAGTGAAGTATATTACCTAGGTGGCACAGTGGAGACAATGCCAGGCTTGAATCACAAAGACTTGAGCTCAAATCTGACCTCAGATGCTCAATAATTCAATAACGTTATTTCAATAACAACAAACTCAATAACAAGAACAATAGATAATGTGAGATAAAATCTCAAGGGGCAGCAAAGAGGTACAGTAGATAGAATTCTAGGTTTGACATCAAGAAGATTCATCTTCATGAATTCAAATCTGGTCTTAGACATACTAGTTTTGTGATCTTGGGCAGGTCACTTAAGCCTGTTTGCCTCATCTTCCTCATCTGTTAATTGAGCTGGAGAAAGCAATGGCAAAAACCATTCCAGTGTCCAAAAACCCGAAAAGGATCATAAAGAGTCAGATCCAACTGAAATGACTGGAAACAATAGAAAATGGTGATAATAATAGTACATGCTCCTACCTTAATTGTGAGGATCAAATGAATTAATATAAATAAAGTATTTTGTGAACCTTAAAGCATTATATTATTATTATGATGAATTATATATATAAGAAGGTACACACAAACAATTCAAAGCTTGCAAAATGATTGCAATCTTCTGCAGTTAAAAGGATCTTAGATCATAGATTCAGAGGTGGAATATGCTTTAGATTTCATCTAGCCCAATCCTCTTGTTTTATAGATAGAAAAAGAAACTGAGGCCCAGAGAGGGTCTAATTATACCAAAATCATACAGGTAGCAAATGACAGCATCTAGACTTGACTCCAGGTCCTTTGGCTTCAGGTCTAATGCTCTTTCCCCTGCATTATACTTCCTGACCATTTAAAACTCCATGCTTTATGTTAGGTTCTCTGGACTGGTAAATGTAGCAACTATACAAGAAACACATTATAGGTCATGGTAAGAAGTAGAGAATTTAATGAAGATACGTTAAATAATGATGCCAGAAATTAGAATGCCAGACAGAGGTAATTAGGTAGCATAGTAGATTGTGTGCTGATTGCATTTCAGTCCTACCTGACTGTTTGTGGTCCCATTTGGGGTTTTCTTAGCAAAGATCTTGGAATGGTTTGCCATTTCCTTCTCCAGCTCATTTTACAGATAAGGAAACTGAGGCAAAGGTGGTTAAGTGATTTGCCCAGGGTCACATTACTGGTAAGTGTCTGAGATCATATTTGAACTCAGGTCTTCCTGACTCCACACCTGGTACTCTACTGCACCACTTTGCTGTCCATTGTGCTGGACCTAGTATTAAGAATCTCTGAGATCAAATCTTGCTTCAGACATAGATTGTGATCCTGAACAGATGATTTAACCTTTTTGTGTATCAGATTTAGTTAATTTATCTGTAAAGTGATGGAACCAGTCTTTATATAATCACCCTATGAGATTATGAGAAAATCTGAAAGAAAGAAATTCAAGCTATCAAAACAATAAGGGGGAAAAAGAGTTTTGAAATGAGGAAATGAATACACAGATGCCATGAACCACAAATTCAGGCTTCCTGCTCAAAGCACTCACTATAACAATAATGAATAGAGAGAAAAACGGTAGCAAGAGTCAAAAAGTCTGAAGTAGGGCTTTCTTCTAAAATATTTTATTAAATGATCTAGATAGTTCAGAAGAAATTTCTTTTCTCAGTATTTGTTATTGTTTCACATGGCTTGAAATAAGTTAATCAAATATGCTGAGAAATGGATGACTACAGCCATTCTTAACCCAATTTGTTTCTAGTTCCTTTGAATCCAAGCAAGTATTTTGTATTTTTAGAGAATAGATCAAATTAAATCAATCTTTTTTTGGCAATGGTGATTTGAGAGACCTTTTCCCCCTTTTTGCATCCCAAGGACTGCATGAGTCAGAACCCTATCACACATTCTCAGGATGTATGCACTTGGAAGTAAATCTGAAATTGTGCTTTAAACATGTTTCATTCATGACTGAACCAAAGGAATTCCAAAAAAGAGCTGTGAATCTGAACACTTCTAAGAAGCAAAAATAGTTAATGCCCAATGTGCCCTTCCTTACTTTCCTACCTCACACTAATTACTCTCTTGAAACCATGTATTTCCCATAAGACTCTTTTACCACAGTAGTTTGTCCCCACTTAAAAGCATGTTGAGTTGAATGATTCAGAGGAACTTGCGGGGAGTTTAACATATGCTACTTTCAATCAAAGCAATTGTTTAAGGAAGTAAAATTCTGGATTGGGCTGGATGGAAACATGAAGCTTGCAAGGTAGATAGCCTAATGTACAAAAACTAATCTTATAAGAATGACTGGGGAAAGACTCTTGTGAAAGAACACTACAAAAATGTCCCTGAGGGGGCAGCTGGTTAGCTCAGTGGAGTGAGAGTCAGGCCTAGAGACAGGAGGTCCAAGGTTCAAACCCGGCCTCAGCCAATTCCCAGCTGTTGTGACCCTGGGCAAGTCACTTGACCCCCATTGCCCACCCTTACCACTCTTCCACCTATGAGACAATACACCAAAATTAAGGGTTTAAAAAAAAACTGAAAAAAAATGTCCCTGAATGCTGACTTCCTCATATATTTTCAACATGAGTACCAAAAACAAAAAAAAAGAAAAAAGGAAGGAGTAGGAGGAAAAGGAGAAAGAGAAGGAAAAGGAGGAGGAGAAGGAAGAAGAGGAAGAGGAGAAATAGGAGGAAAAGTAGTAGGAGAAGGAGGCGAAGGAAGAGGAGTAAGAGAAGGAGGAGAACAAGAACAAGAATAAATAAGAGGAAGAGGAGGAGAAGGAGGAGAAGGAGAAGAACATCCCCAATTAGGAATGTATTTGGGCAAAGATGATGACAATAGTTTATCTAAATGCTGGACATGTTGAAGCAAGAGTATATCTCAGCGTGGTTCTCATTACTGTTTTCTACATTATAATTGTTTAGTTGGATTAGATTAGAAAATTCTGTGAAGCTGACTTTTCTGTACATTTGATTTCTCTGATTAGAGTTTACGTGAAATAAATACAGGGAGAAGGTTTACCATACTGCAAGCCCAATATAAGTAAACAATGTGATATGAAAATCAGCATAGCCAATGTAATAGAAGTCTATATTAGTGGAAGTAGAACAAAGGATGAGGCAGCACCCTGTTCAGCCTACATCTGGAGGACTGTGCTCCTCATTTTAGAAAATGAGTGCCACATTTTAAAAAGAATACTGAGAGCAGATGAGGCAGTTAAGTAATGTAGTGCTGGACTTGGATTCAGGATAACCTGAGTTCAAATTTTACCTCAGACACTTAGTTGGATAATCCTGGGAAGGTCATTTAAGCTTTTTCACCTTCTGTTTCCTCATGAGTAAAATCAGGACAATAAGAACACTTACCTCAGAGGATTTTATAAGGATAAAAGAATAATAAGAAATATAAAGTGCTTTGCAAAAAAATTGTTACATAAATGCTAGGTATTATTAGCTATAAATGACCTGGTCTAAAGAAAGGACTAAGGATGGTGAGGTGACACAAAACTATGCAATAAAAGCATTTTAATAACTGTGGACATTTTAGTCTGGAGAAAAGAAGACTTTGGAATGGGGATGGGATATGATGGCTATAACCACAAATGTTTGAAGGGCTATCATTATGGGCTACCCCCTCCCAGACCCCACTGCAACTCTCTTAAGTTTATCACACTCTTAAGTTTATCCTGCATTATTAACATTTTCTCTAGCATTTTATTAAGTCTACATATCAATAATCAATATTTATATATTTGATTTATGATTTATATATTTGCTGATTTCTGAGGTACAAATTCACACATTGAAAATTCAACAATTGGTTCTCATGAGCTGGTCAGATTTGGCCTGATGTGGCTTCAGAACACCTCATCTTTCCCATGGACATGGAATTAAACCTATTTTGTTTTTGTGAATCCCTCCTCCTTTTCCCTCCTACCTCTCAGTAGAAACAGGAACAATAAGTGGAAATTACAAAGAGACAGATTTAGGATTGACATAAGGAAAAATTTCCTAACCATTAATTAGTGCTGACTGAAAGCAGAATAGATAGCACTGAGAGATACTCATTTTCCCAATAGTGATAATCTGAAAGCAGGGGCAAGTTGTGCACTTTGAGGGGAATGTGGTGGATAAGATTAATAATCAGCTACAAGCTGGATAACATAACTTCTGAGGTACTTTCAGCTCAGATATTCTATGATTCTATGAGTCATATTTATGTTCTGTTTCAAAGATGACTTATTTTTCAAAATTACAGAAAACTGACATAAAAAACCAGAAAAACAGCACAATTAGGGTAAATAGACATTAAGTGAAATCCCCAGGGGACCAAATCATTGGCATTCTTTAAAGGTTTTAAGAAGTTTATTAACTCTTGTTGTTAATGCTATTTCTGCTAAGTTTTATATCAAGTAGACATACGTTTGGCAGGGATTTATTGGAAGATTTTTGGTAGGACTATAGTGCTCTCAGAATTAGAAGACTTAAGTGTGCCTCCCTTTTTCAAACCTATTATCTATATGACTGTGAGGGAGTCACAAATTCTTTAAGCCTGTTAAATGGGGATGTTTTTGCATGAGGTGACAAGCTGTAGTGGAAAAAGTTTTTGAAGTAAAAAAATCCTCAAAGACATGTTTGAATCCTGTCTCCAACTCTTATGAGCTGTGTGGACCTAAGCAAATCAATTAACTTTTAGTTTCAAACAGTATAATAATATGGATACCAAGAAGTATAGTGGTGTGGAGGGTAGAGAGCTAACGTTTGAGTCAAGAAGACCTAACTCCAAGCCCTATCTCAGACACATCCTAGCTGTGGTCCCAGGGAGTTACTTAAGCTCACAGTGCCCTCTGCCCCTTCCTCTACTCCTCTAAAAAATCTCTAAGACTTTAATTTGCAGATCTGGATTGGCAGACAGCATTGCCACACTGGCACCTCTCTATAGTTATGAAATCATTTTCTGGAAAGATCCAGAAAAACAAGTACAACAAAGCTTCAAACATACAACTTATTTCACAAGGTTATTCAGTTCAACAAGCACGTATTAAATGCCTCTATGTTCCAGGAAACATACTAAGTGCTGGAGAGAGCAAAAAAAATCTCAACATTTTCTATTCAGAAGATAACATTTAGTGAACTTATATTCTATTTGTGGTCTTTGCAAGCCTGAAAATATATTCTATCATCTTCATCATCCTCACCATCATCTAACTCAGCATTGACAGGAAAATCTTTTGTTAAGTGTAAATGTTACATAAATGTGAGCCATTAAACTAATGGAATAGTTTATGCATTTGTGTATTTTTATATCCAATACAATTTGTTTCTGTCCTTTTTTTATGCAAGGACTTTGCACATGTTCATCTTCAGTTCCATACATGGAAATCCTCTCAGGAGTACAAGTAGAATGAAGCTCTACTTTTTTAAAACTATAAACTCTTCAAGAGCATGGACTGCTTTGAGTACCTAAAAAGCTCTCTCTGGACACCGCAATACAACACTCTCTTTGAATGTTCAGTAAATACTTATTCCCTACCTGAAATGTTCAAAAACATTTATCCTTCCTCTTTCCCACCTGTGGTATTTCACCCAGATGTTTCTTCACTAGAGATACTCCACATTCCAAAATGACTTCATGTTCTCCTTCCCTCAACCCCAGGCTCTTTGCAAACTCCTACTCTCTCAGTATTTAGATCCCAGCTAGTTGAGGACAAATAAAAGGTAGATGAATTCATTTTATTTTTTTGTTTAGATCTCTGATTTCTTTGGGGGGTAGAGAATTCTCAATAAGCAATTTAATCTAATTTCTGTAGAGCACAAATGCACCTGTTCTGTGACTTACAGAGAAGCCTGTGATCACTGTAAATGATGTTAAAAGAACTTATCCAAGGTCAAAGAGTGGGACATGCTTTTGGAATCAAGTCTTCCAAATCAGAAGTGGGACATGCTTTTGGAATCAAGTCTTCTTGATTCCGAGGGTAGTTCCTTATCTAATCCCTGAACTGCTTCTATACATGTACACATTTATACTGATGTGTTAATGACTAACATGCAGCTCAAAGTCCTTAGTTATCTTAGGGCTCAGAGCTCAGGCTTTTCATTAAAAAAAGAGGAAACATTACTCTAAGGAAGAAATTTTATACAATATGGCAGATTAATGGAATACCTAGAGGATCATTGATTTAAAAATGCAAAGGGTCTTAGAATTTATTAATTCAATTCCATCACTTTACAGATGATGCTATTTAATGGAGGTCCAAGGAATTCAAGTGACTTAACAATAGATACTTAAGAATAATCATCTTGGGAACAGTTATATGACTCAGTGGATTGAGAGCCAGGCCTGGAGACAAGTAGTCCCAGGCTCAAATCTGGCTCAGATACTTCCAAACTGTGTAACCCTGGGCAAGTTACTTAACCCCATTGCCTCACCCTCATAGCACTTCTGCCTTGCAACCAATATATATATATATATATATAAAAGAGAAAGAAGCATCTGAGGGAGGGTTTGGACCCATGATCTCTACATCTAGAACCAAGGCTCTCCTTCTTGCATTACGCTGCCTTCCCTTCAAAGAAGGCTCTTCTTCATGTCTTTTAAATTTTAATAAATTAGTAGTGGTTTATTTTATTTCTACATAAGTGTTCTTCTATTGGGAAGCATGAGACTTAGAAAATAGGACAAAAAGAATTCATCCTACTTGAAATATAGTTGAATTCAATCATTCATGATTATAGCAGTCTGCTAGAAGTTCTACCTGCCTGCAAGTCCTGGCTATCTAAATAACCCTCTCGATAACCTGGATAACATCAAATTTGGTCATAGGGTCATAGATTTAGAGATGGAATGGATCTCATGGGGACATTTGGTTCAATTTCCTCATTTTATAGTTGAAGAAATTGAGATTTTGAGAAGTTAAGTAATTCAGAACCAGGATTTGAATCCAACAACAGATAGATTAATCTTCTTACTTCAAATCCTGCATTTTCTCCCATTATACTATTTCTATGGATGGCAGAAGAGACTTTTAAAACTATGATCAGCTCTTGTCTATTAAATATGTAATTATTCTAAATTGTGTTTTTATTAGAAATCCATTCATCTCTATTTTCCTCCCCATGATTTTCATCTTCCTTCTTGGTTTGGAGGTCATTTCAATGGCTACTAGATCTATTGTGTTATAAATCTGTAATAGTAAAAGGAAGGAAAATGATGGAAAATTAATCATTTGGTTCCTTGTTAAAATTTCAGCTAACGGTTTAACAGAGAATTCTATTTAATTCAACAAATACAACTATATTTCCTTGCTTAACATTGTATTAGTATAATTTAGAAAACCTATGTTCAAATCCTGGCTCCACCATTTCATACCTGTGTGACCTTGGATAATTCACTTAATCAAAATTGCCTGTAAAATGCTTTGCAAATCCCAGAGTTTTGTGTAAATGCCAGTTACTGCTATTATTTATCTAAGGTCCTATTTCCTTAATGATAAAATAGACAAAATAATACTTTTACTAATTACCTAATAGACTTGTAATGAAAAAAAAATTTGCAAACAGTAGATCACAAAATGAAAATGAGCTCTCATTTTTTTTTATTCTAGAAGAAATGTACTGTAGTGTATAGAATGCTTTACTTCAAATCAGAAGGACCTTGGTTCCAATCTTGCCTTAGATAGTTATTAGCTACTTCCTACCCCTGATCTAATGTGCTTTTCTCTTTCTTTTGATTTTAATTTTATAATTTGAACTGTTCATAATGTTACATTCCATGACTCCCCACTATATAATATAGTGCTGGCAACAAGTGTTGTTTAAATTCTGTAGTAATGAACGGATTTGGCTTTAATAGGATGAATATTCATTTGATCTGTTCTGATCATAGACTAAACATACTTTAAACTATGCACACATATACACATGGAAAATATCTTAATCTCATAATGTCTAATAGCTCTATCTAATAGACAATAAAATGAGTTTCAATCATGTTTCATTGGGGAAGCTGAATTTTTAATTCTAGTTTTTTTAGGTAGCTCTGCCTCACTTAAATCCAAGTTAAGATAACACCCTGTAGTTTCATTGGTCCTCTTCAAACAACAACAGATAGATTAATCTTATTAAAACTGATATTTATATGGAACTTAGAGATTTAAAAAGTCTATTGCTTTATCTCATTTTATCTCATTTCACTCACAACAAAGAAAAAATTGAATTTTAGGGAGACTGACATGCTTTGGCTCACACAACTAATAAGTGTCTGAGGCAGAATTCAAATGCAGGTGCTTCTTACTCCAAAACTCAGCACTCTATATAAGCAGGATGCTCTCTGCTGGAGAAATTACAGACATAAAATACAGGTAAATTTATTTGCACTGAACTTGAAAATTAAGCACACAGAATAGAGTTCACAAAGTGCTTTTTGAATCGAAAAAGAAAAAGATCATTTTATAATGTGGCAATCAAGGATAATTTCATGGGCAAGATAACATTCAAGTGGGGCCTTAGAAAATGAAGGAAATTCAACCAATAAAAATAACTGGAGGACAGGGAAAGGGCATTCCAGGCAATGGAGATGAAATGAACAAAGATACAGAGTTAGAAGAGGATAGGATTTGTACCAGAAAATCATGGTAAATGGAAGATTTTGATGGCAAAAAGAGAGTAATGTGAAGAGGAAGTGATATGAGACAAATCTGGAAGATCATGAAGGGCCTTCAATACTAGGCTAAGGGAGTCGTATTTTATTTAAAATGCAATAAATTTATGAAGCCAAAAAAGACATTTGAGTAGAGGAATAATATGACCAGGCCTGGGTCTAATCCCTGTTATTCTGCTTCCTGTGATTAGAAAAATAATCTGAGAATAATGGGAAGCATAGAGTGGAGGGAAAAGAGAGAGACCAACAGAGAAAGCCTGGTTGTGATGCTACTATAATAATTCAGGCTGCTAGAAATGAGAGCACTGTGCCAAGTCAATGGCACTAGGACTAGAGTTGAGACACCTTATGTGTACAAAATACTTATAGCCTCTTTTTTCTGTGGTGGCAAAGAATTGGAAATTGAGGGGATGCCCATAAATTGGGGAGTGGCTCTACAAATTGTGATATTTGCTGGTGATGGAATACTATTGCACTATAAGAAATGAAGAGCAAAATGATTTCAGAAAAAATCTGGAAAAATCTATATGAACTGATGCAGAGCAAAATAAGCAGAACTGGGAGAACATTGTACACTGGGAGAACAGAGTAATACTGTTTGATGATCAACTATGAAAGATTTAGCTCCTCTCATTAATAAGGATCCAGGATAATTCTGAAGGACTTATGATAAGAAATGCCATCTACATCCAGAGAAAGAACTGTTGGAGTCAGATGCAGATCAAAGCATACTATTTCTCACATTAGTTTATTTATGGTTTTATTTTGAGATTTGGGCTTTATATGAGTATTCTCCTAAAATAATGACCAACATGGAAGTATGTTTTACATAATAATGTATGTATAACCCAGATCAAATTGCTTACCAATTTGAGGCGGGAGAGGGAAGGGAAAGAGAAACAATTGGGATCTTATAATTTTGGAAAGCATATGTTGAAAATTGTTGTTACATGTAATTGGGAAAATAAAATATTTTTGAAAAGAAAAAAATTCACATCCTACTCTGTGATCCTGAGCAAATCCTTTAACTTTTTCAGTGCTCTAGATAATCCTCTAAGATCATAAGTGGGAGAGGAGTACTAACCTGAATAGACAGAGGGAATATTTTCACTTGCAAGTTCCCAGTGAAATCATATTTCATAGGTCCAATCTCTGTCTTAAGTTTGACGTAATGACTGGTACCCAGTGAAATCATGGGTCCAATCTCTATCTTAAGTTTGACGTAATGACTAGTGCTCAGTATACAGTTGGCTATCTGATATTAGAAGTGAGGAAAAAGTACAAGACTATAGATTTAGGCTTGATGCATGCTGCTTTGTTGAGGCTATGGCAATGGATGAGATAGCCAAATAATGATAGATGAAACTCTGGGTGAGAATGTAATTGAGGATTTTCTATGTTTTCTGTTTCTCTATGCTATCTTCTTACCAGAGATAACTGAGAGTCGACTGGACATCGTCTAGTGGTTTATGTATAAGCCTTGACATGACATCTAGAATTCTAATTACAATTTTGACAATTATTCACTCTTTGGAATTAAATAATCCACTTAACCTCACTGCTCTAGTTTTTTAAATCTATAATATGGGAGGAGAATAAGAAAGACGTTCTTTCCTAAAAGCACTTTATGAATATTGATGAATTAATGTGTGCAAAGTGCTTTGAAGAAGACATTACAGAAAAGTCAAGAATTATTCATTACTACACTCTAAATGTGCAGTTGAAAGTGTTATATGTAGTAATTGCTGGCTGTCTTCAGAAATTTATAACAGATTTACTTAGTTATGCATTTCTCCCAGAGGATGACTTAGTAAATCAGGGATTTGCACTGGAATGGGAAACAACGATATATCACGAACATCTCCTTTAAACTGTGGCTTGTTAACTGTAAAGATAACAGTTATTTTTTGTTCAGAACACTTGCTAAGACTCCTCCCTACCCAACAACAACCACCACCAGTACCAACACCAACATCAACATCAATAACATCCAGTGTGGTGACTGAATAAGGATTTAAAATGTTAACATAACTCTTTTAAAAGAAGAATAAATTAAATTACAGAAAAGGTTCACATCTCTTTGGCAAAGTTTCATCAACATTTCCCTCTATCAGTGAAATCATAGGTCAGTCCCTCTCCCTATAATTAAAAAAATAAATCTTATTCTGTCTTCCTTAAGTTCCAGAACTGGTGGTTCCTGAATCATTATACAGTGTTTATCCTTTTGAGTTTGTGATGTTCCATGATTTGGAAAATACTGGTATGCCTGACACTAAAGAAAGCCCAGATCCATCAAATTATCCAAGTATGGAAAGTATGTTGCCTAATGGAGCTCTATGTTTATCATTAAATGATTCACCTTTCTGTTTCCTACTGCTGACCAACTGCTCTTACTTAGCTGGACAAATGAGCATTCCTTTTCCAGTTGTCAATGGGCATAATGAAACAAAGTAGTACAGCATATGGATACTTCATCAACTGCTCAAGGAAAAGAGACATCTTACCTAGCATGCAAACACATTTGGCATTCTGATCAGGGTTATCAAACGAGATTTCGCCACACCTCTGAAAGAGAAAGATGATGATTATATTTAATTCAGGATTCAATAGAGTGTTTCCAAAATGACAATGTCTCACTCTCAGATAGTGTTGTAAAGTTTGCTTAGTGCTTTTTGCACAACAGCTCTGTGAGGTAGTTAAGGAAATTATTTACCCCCCCTTTTTAAAAAATCCTCGTCTTTTGTCTTAGAATCAATACCAGATATCAGTTCCAGGACAGAAGAGTGGTAAAGGGTAGGCAATGGGGGGTTAAGCTGACTAGAGTCACACAGCTAAAAAGTATCTGAGGTCAATTTTGAACCCAGGACCTCCCATCTCCAGGCCTAGTTCTCTATCCACTGAGTCACCTAGCTGCCCCATACAGCAAGTATTTCTATTCCAACTTTATTTGTGAGGAAATTGAACCTCTTGAGTGATTTGTGACCTGTTTGTTGATTGAATGACTTATGACCAATAACAGTAATGAGAACAACACAGTTAATGTAGCAATTTGAGACTTGCTAAATACTTTACATTTATTATCTAGCTTGGTTCTCACAATACTCCTATGAATTAGGTGCTATTATTTCCCCCATATTATGGATGAACAAACTGAGCTCCCTAAGGCTAAGTGGCATATTGGTAGTAAGTTTTTAAGGCAAGATTTGGCATCATATTTTCTGAGTACAATTCCAGTTCTTTTGTGAGAGTAGTTAGGCCACCATTATAAATTTTGCGTCTTAAAATCTCCATTCAAAATGATAATGATTTCTCTGATGATTTCTGTCCTGCTTATTTTCATTGATTATTTGAGTCTAGGCCCTTAGGTCATTGTCAAAGCCCATCTTGGGAGTATAACCTCTGGGTTGTGTAAACTAGAAATGGTTTTTATTCAACAAGAACAAATTATTCCAGGAGCTCCTCTTGCTACCCGCACAGAACTAATTCTGTATGTTACCCTGAGGGGTCATGGCTAGACAAGCAGTCAGTTGAATCAATTGCTTTTCATTTTAATGGAAAGTGTGCAGCCTACTTGGAAGACTCAGCAGTTTGGTACTAATTTCATTGAATTTTGGACCTCCTCCAACACCTGACATATTCAAAAAGAAAACCTCCCAGAAAACCTCACCTCTCCAAAATTACTGAAAACCACATCAGTAACACTGACAATATGAATAGTAAAATTCTAAGGAAAGAGAGGCTAAATCATTTTTTCTTGAGGGGTCAGGGAACATCGACTAAGTCATAACAATAGTAGGATTTTCATTCATCATCATCAATCATGAATTTTAACTCACTAATTCCATAGCATTTATTAAATGTTTTAAATAGAGGCATTAACAAAATGACAAATATCTCATTTACACCAGCCTCCTGCACATGACCCAGACCCATGCATACTGCCTCCCCACACACCACGATCATGCTGACTTGGGATACTTGGTAACCAGAAAAGAAACTGCTTGGCCCAGCATCAGTTCCCTATTACCTTTTTATCTCTACCCTCAGAAGAGTCATACAGTAGGATGCATCCCTTCCTTTCTTTTGTCTTTTATTGCTCATGGTTCAGTTAATTTCATCTGAGATGCTTTCTGTCTCACAAGCACATGAACATTCTCTCTTACCACCATCATTCTTTTCCACCTGACTCTTGATCTCTTACTTCATTCAGGCTACTGAAACAGGGATGTGGAATCCACATGTCAGGTCACCAGCTTGGACTGGTTCCAAAGCCATCCAGTGTAAGTTTGAGTACTCTCTCAGTTAGTTAAAAATAGCTAACCCTTATATATAGAGCAGCTATATATAGGGCACAGTGGATAACAGGTCAGGCTTGGATTTAGGAAGCCATGAATTCAAATATGGTCTCAGACACTCTCTACCTATGTAACCTTTGGCAAGTCACTTAACCTTGTTTGCCTCAGTTTCCACATCTGTAAAATGGCTAACCGCTCCAATATCTTTGCCAAGAAAACCTCAAATGGTTTCAGAAAGCATGTTACAAATATTATCTTATTTTATCCTCCCAACAACACTGGGAGATAGGTATTATTATTATTAGCTTAATTTTTAAAATGGGGAAATTAAAGCATAGAGAAATTAAATGACTTATCAAGGGCCACACAGTTAGTGTTTGAAGCCATATTTGAACTTAGCATTTCCTGTCTCCAAATATGAAACTATATCCACTGTGCTACCTATCTAATCTTTGGGACCCCCAACTTTGAGCCTCCTGAATCTTCTGGTCATAAAATCTTTGCTTTTGAAGAGAATTTAGAGGTCGTTTATAGCCCTCTTCATGAGGAAGCTTTGTTCTCTTCACTAATGTCTCCACAAATGATAATTCAGCTTCTACATGGCTATAGATACAAAGGACTTCAGTTTTATTCCCAACTCTAGTATTTATAATATGCATGAGTCTGAGTTTACCCCAGCTTCTTTGGACCTCAGTTTCTTAAAACATGAAAACTTATGATCTTCCTAAATGAATACACCTTCAAAAGAACTGGTCTCATCTCCATGACATTTTACAAATGGGCGCATTGGTAATGACCATTTCTAATTTCACTGAAAAAGCATGAAGTTTGGGGACGATAGATCAAACAATAGCAAGTAGGCCAATGAGGATGGATCTTAGAATATGTGGAAGGGAGTTAGATGAAAAAAGACTAGAAAGTTAGGAAGTGGCCAGGTTGTAAATAAATGCTTTTTGAATTGACTTGTATAAATTATAACACATGCTTGTTGTTATTGTCTTAATATTTCTTTTTTTCCAATTACATGTAAAAATAGTGTTTATCATTCATTTAAAAATTATCCATTTTATTTATTTGTTATATTAAAATTCCCAGGCATCTTCCACCCTCCCTCCCTTCCCTGTCTAGAGAAAGTATAAAATATATACATATATATGTAATATGCATGTAAAACTGTCTTGCTATGTTTCTATTGTATCAGTTCTTTATCATTTGTTTTAAACATTTTTGATTTTCAGATTCTGTCCTCTTTTCCTGTCCTCATTCCTGAGATGGAAAGCAATTTGATATAGGTTATATATATTATACATATATAGGTTATACATGTACAATCATACAAAACATATTTCTATATTAGACATGTTATAAAAGAAAACACAGAAAAATATAAAAAAGTGAAAAACAGTATACTTCAATATGCATTCAGACTCCAAAAGCTCTTTCTTTAGAGGTGGATAGTATTTTTCATTAGAAGTTCTTTGGAATTGTGTTGGACCTCTGTATTGCTGAGAATAGCTAAGTCATTCTCATTTCATCACTGTATAATGTTGTTGTTACTGTGTATAATGATCTCTTCGTCCTCTTCACTTCACTTTTTATCAATTCATGTAGGTCTTCCAAGGCTTTTCTGAAAGTATCCTGTTCATCATTTCTTTTTGTACAATAGTATTCTATCACAATAATATACCACAGTTTGTTTAGCTGTCTTCCAATTGATGGGCACCACCTAAATTTTCAATTCTTTGCTACCACAAAAAGAGCTGATATAAATATTTTTGTATATATAGGTACTTTCCCCTTTTCCTTTGATCTCTTTGAGATACAGACCCAGTGGTGGTTTTGTTGAGTCAAAGAACATGCACAGTTTTATAATACTTTGGGCTGAGTTCCAAATTGCTCTCCCCTGGATGGTCCGTTCACAAATCTGCCAACGGTACATTGGTATCCCAATTTTCCCATATCTCCTGTAGCATTTATAATTTTCCTTTTCTATCATTTTAGCCAATCTGATAGGTGTGAGGTGGTACCACAGAGTTTTTCCACTTGCATTTCACTAAGTAATAGTGATACTTCAGTATTTTGTCATATGTGGCAAACCACTCTAGTTTTTTTTGCTGAGAAAAGCCCCAGTGGGCACATGACTGAAATGGTTAAACAACAACATAGATAGCTTTGATTTCTTCATCTGAAAACTGCCTATTCATATCCTTTGACCATTTATCAACTTAGGAGTGACTCTTATTCTCATAAATTTGACTTTTCTCAATAATTTGAGAAACAAGACCTTTATCAGGAAAAACTTGCTATAAATTTTTCCTCTGCTACAGGTTTGTTGTGAGGAAAGTACTTTATGACACTCAAGTGCTATGAGTTCATTTTAACTGTAACCATTTTCTACCATCTTATAGATTTTAAAAATATCCAGTATAATTTTATTTTTATTACTGTTTTAATATCATTAGTTTGATTTATTCTTGTTTGCTGATATCTTTTTGGATCTCTTTTCTTTTATTCAAAAAGTTAGTTATTCTTCCTTCTTCCCATCCTTAAATGTGATATGTATGTCATTTATGTTTTTTAAATTAAATTATGAATGAAAATATTACAGAGAACAAGCCTACAGAAGCTTTTGGCATACCACTAGAAACTTTCCTTTGTGCTTCTCCTATGTACCTGTAATTGTCCCAAGTATTAGGGACATGCTCACAAAAGTGGAATAGCCTCTGCTTTCAAATAACTTAGACTCCAATGGGGGAGACAACATATATATACTGGTATATATATACCAGTATATGCAAAATGCATGTGGGGAGGTGGAAAATTTGCTACACCTGAGCTAAATTCCCAGAATCCTTTTAAGTACATCCTCATTTGATGTACAGGGCTTGGGAGATGAATTTGGCTGAGACCCATGCCATGGGGTTCTTTTTTGGGAGCTTGAGCTTTGCTTTGGTTAAGGTGTGGCAGATGTGGGTCTCTGGCTCTGTGCTCTGCTCACTTAACTGAAGGAATCCCTATCTCTACTTTGCTGTAATAAAGCCACCAAAAAGCTACTATCAGCCTCATAATTAAAATTGTAATTTATTACACATGTAAGATAGCATGGGAATAAACACTAACAGTTTGTTTGGGAGAAGAATAATTAAGAAAGATCTCATGGAGAAGGTAGCACTTGAGATGTGCCTTGTAGGTTACTAAGGATTCTAAGAGGTAGCTCTGGACTTGCAGTGTATTTCAGTCATGGGGTCAATCCAAAGGAAAGTCAAGGAGATAGGAGGAGAAGGAGTATTAACTGTGCATGAGGAACAGATGGCTAATTTGGATGGGAGAATATGAGGAGGAAGTAATGTGTTGGAAAGATAGGATGGGACCAGTTGAAAGGGCTTTAAATACAAAATGAAAGAGACATGTTTAATCTTAGAAGAAGTAGGGAGCCTCTAGAGTTTATTGAAGACGAAGCTGATATGATTAGGACTTCACTTTAGGAAAATCAATAATGATTATATCAGTTAATTAATAATTAAATGGAGCATGAATAACTCCTATGTCAGTTAATCAATAATTAAATGGAGTGTTAATTGAAGAGAGAAACTTGAGGGAGGGAAATTATTAAGAAGCTTTTCCAAGAGATAGTAAAGGCATTAATTAGATATCTGTGTGAGTGGATAGAAGGGGAAATACATGAGGGATATTAAGGAAATCATATTGATGAGGCTTGCACTGATTGGATATGTAAGGTGAAGGTAAACATAGTGTAAACGATGGCACCAAGAAGGTGATCCTGAGAAACTAGAAAGATGATGGTGTCCTTGGCAAAAATAGTGAGGTTCAAGAGATAGATGACTTTCCCCCTTTTGAATGTGGATATAATGAGAATTCAGTTTCGTACATGATGAGTTTGAGAAAATAAGGGGACACAATTCAAAATATCTAATAGGTGGTTGGTGATGTGGGTCCAATAACAAAACCTTGGACTATAAGACATAGATGGTGATCCAGTAAAGTAGTCTGAGAGGGAGAGGTCAGATAGGAAGAGAACCAAGAAAATACAGTGTCATGAAAACCAAGAGAGAAGAGAGAATCAATAATGCCAAATATTGCAGAAAAGTCAGGAAGCGTGGGAATGGAGAAAAAATCATTAGTTTTGGCAATGCTGTCATCTCAGCGTTCCTTAAGTACAGTTATTTAATCCATTATCAATCAACCTCATTATACCACTACATAACACACATTTACTGTTATCAGTTTTATCCTCAGGAATAGACAGAAGGGAAGGTTTTGTCAGATGTTTTGCTTAAATCTGGACACACTATGTCCACATTGTATCTTTATGCTGAATCTAAATCCAGAGAAGCAGATTTCTCTATTCCACTTCATAGTATCATACACAGATGTTCTAAGAAGGCAATTCGACCTTCCTGTCAGCAACAGGGGAATCAATTTAATTTGCCCTGAAGCAGAAGTGCTATGAAATTTGGAATATTTTAATATTTCAGTCACACAGATGCAACCTAAATTTATGAATATCCAAATTACAAATAAGCCATACTCTTAAGAAGCTCCTATTAAATTTTTTTCTGTATATAGCTAGCATGTATATGATGCACTATATCTCAGTCGATGCTTACAACAACTCTGTAAGGAAAGTGCTATTATTATTTCCATTTCACAGAGGAGGAAACTGAGGCAAAGAGAAGTTAAGTGACTTATTCAGACCTATAAAGTTAATTAAGTGTCTGAGATCAGATTTAATATCAGGTATTCCTTATTCTAGAACCAGTGCACTAACCTTTGTAGTTATCATCTAGATATCTGGAAGGAGAAGTAACTAGCCCCTCCTTTCCTAAGAGAGTTCCAGTCAGTTCATTGGATTTTCAATAAGCTTCATGATGTGACATGACTAAGGAGTCAGTTTTTTTTATTAGAAATGGGCAGGATCTTCTCAAGCCAAAGCTAAATTGTCCCTTAAAACTAAAGATGGCTTTCCCAATAAGATGCAGAAAATGTCTTTAAATGTTCAAGGTATGATTTTGCTTCCAGTCTTTAGGGGGAGTTATAGAATAGTCCATAATAATGGTAAAAACAATAATAGTTGACCTCTGTCATTTTAAGATTTTCAAAGGGTATTAAGAAACTCTATTAAAAAGAAAAGTAATCACAAATAACTGGACTAGACTGGAAGTAGTGAGAAGGCTATATGGTAGAGATATAGAGATATACAGAATTTTTACTGTCTCTGTACCTCTTTGATCATCCTTCTTTCCCTTACTTCCTTTCATTCCTCCTTTTCCTCTTTTTCTCCCCACTCTTTCCCCCACTAAGATTCATGACTTTCTATCAAGTAAGTCCAATGGAACTATGAGAAAGTAATCTCCTTCCAGTTTTGTAGGAATGTCTGACTCTGTATTTAGGATTATTATGAAAAATACATATCCTTAATTTATGTGTCAATGTAAAAATAGATGTTCATTTTGTACTGACCTAGAAATTTCTTTGAAAGTTCAAACACTTATAATTCTCTTTAGATAACATCTTCTCCCTGACCCTCTCCCGATCATCCTAGGAAAGACAAATTTTGCCAAGTGAGAAGAAGCTCATCCCTATGTTCTATTGGCCATTTGTTTGCATCATGAGATACAATGCAAAGTATTAGTAATTATACATACTAATCCAAGGGCTGCTATTGCTGGAGACATCTTCTCTCTAGTTACCCTAACCCTACTTCCTACCCCAACCTTATTATCTCATCCATCTGCTGTTGTGATCCCTTCTTTGACTCTTAAAGAAACTACCAAAGCTAAAGGCCAGAAAAGCCTAAACTTTTCCTTCTAGCCACTTTCTCTCTCTACTTTTATGTTTGCCAGTAAAATAAATGTATAATAGAGTCAAAGGAAGGTCATCAATAAGTCAACAAACATTTATTAAGCACCAACTACTTGCCAGTTACTGTACTAAGTGCTGGGGATACAAACAAGTCGACAACATTACCTGGCCTCAAGGAGTTTGCAGTCTGATGGGGAGACAATATGTAAACAAATGTACAAACCATATATATTTATATCTTTATATGTGTACAGTATATTTAGGATATAATATAGGAGGGAATGTGCTAGCATTAAATGATGCAGAGAAAGGTTCTTGCAGAAGGTGGAATTTTAGCTGATGCTTAAAGGAAGTCAGAGAAGTCAGAAAGCAGAGACAAGGAGAGAACTAGAGACAATAATCCTTGTGTTATTTACCTCCCAAGGTTATGAAAAAAAATGCTTTGTAAACCTTAAAGTTTGACATAGTGGATAAAATGCTAGACTTTGGAACTGGAAGATTTGAATTCAAATTCTACCCCTGAAACTTATTAGCTGAATGTCCACGAGCAGGCAATGGAACTCCTCTAAATCTCAATTTCCTCTTCTGTTAAATTAGATGGTTTGACTGGAAGGTCTTCAGAATTCCTTCCAATTTCAAATCTTTAATCTTATAAATACTGTGAACATGAGCTGTTATTGTCACAGATCAAAATACGTTCTAAGTTAAAATAATTAAAAAGAATAAAATTTAGAAGATATGGCATTCAACTTAACCGGTTTAAAGAAACTATTGACCCCCCAAATGGCAAATAAATAAAAGTACAGATAAGCAAAAATTATCATTATTCCCTAAAGAAGTTTAACTACTGTGAATTTATCATCACTATGAGACCATGAGAATGCAATCCTTCTAAATAAGCGTCATTTCTTTGTGCTTATATCCCCAGTACCTAATACAATGCCTCCCATATGGTTATTGTTTCTCCATTTTTGAAGAGATGAGTGACATCACTGGATGATAGCTTGACATGAAGCATGTGTTCAATTTAAGTGAGATAGAGTTGCACAAAGTCATTAGCCTCACTCTCTCTTCCAGTCATCCAAGTCCAGGGGTAAGACAAGATCTAGGAGATGGGTGATAGTGCTGGATGCAGTGCATGACATTGGTGTCTTTGATGTTTGACCAAACTCTAAGCATTCCAAAACATCTGTCTCAGCCACTTTCATGGCATGTTGGAACAAATTGCTCTCAGCCACTCATTCCAAGGTTGGGTAGGTAGAAATCTTCATATGCTTGGGGTAGACATCTCTCTAACTCACCAATGGGTATGAAGCCTATCTGTTACCCTCAAACTGCTTTCGTCTACCTGTGGAGAGGGTTTCCTCAAGGTGTGGCTGCTTCTCATGCTACAGCTTCTTAGAATCCCATATCAGAGCTAGGTGACAGGTGGGCACCAAAGGTAGCTAAAAAGCCTTGAAAAGGACTCAGCAAGGCTTCACACCAGAGGTACTAGTCCCCCCTGAGCCTTCCATATGCCCTACATAGCCAGCACATAGTAGGTACTTAATAAATGTTCTTTGGTATATTGACCAAAAACAGTTTAGAAATGGTCTTAGAGGCAACAAACACTTCATATCCTCTCCAAGGTAAGTGCACTACTGTATATAAACAAGATAAACCAATTTGTAAAATTACCTTGGTGGATACTGGAAGGTCATGAGCAATATTGTTTCATAAAAGAATGAGAAGTAGTAGAAGCAGCAAAAAGTTTACATAATATTTGGTGAATACTCAAGCCAGATAATCCAGAGAACAGATAAAGAAGAAACCAAACCCAAAACAAACAGATTAAAAATGGAAAAGAACTATCAAGATTAGTACCACAAACAGCTCTCTCCAATAATGAAAATGGAGCTAACAAATGTGGCCTTTTAACATCATAACTCATACTATGCTTCATGAAGAAGATACAGTGTTGAGGGATGAACAGTCCTTATTGAACACATTATAATATTCAATTGGAAAGAATTCATAAAGCTCATCCATTGGTATACATTTTGGGAAAAAATTGAAAATGGAGGCTGAATTTAACTCAGAATTGAAAAGAAGGGTGAGAGCAAGCTAGATTGCATTTAGGAAATTATGCTGTGCTTTAATGGATCCCTAGTCTCTCTCTGAAACAAGGAACCAGCTGTTTAGCCACTCTGTTCTTCCTGGGATGTTGTAAGACTGCAAGCAGAGATGTGTTGGAGCCAGCTCTATCCAGCTTATGAGAGCCAATTGTTAAGTGTGAGAATTTACATCTCATAAATTGGCAAACATTACAAATCAGGGTTTTATTATTTTGTTGATTGTCTAGACTTATGAAAGTGATGGAGAAAATATTAGTAATGGAGATTATACTTAAAAGTGTGTCATGCACACATTTAATTTTTTTATGGATGTTAAACATTTACTAGCATACCACTGGCTTACAAATCAAGCACAACAGCCTTTGAAGAATTAAAGTTGAATGATACTTAAAGGGCAATGAAGAGATATATAATGGGTGTGAGAACAAAGCATACTGCAGGAGAGTTATTATATGTAAAATTATATAAGTAAAATATTACCTAACAACACATGGAAACATGAAACGAAAAAGGAGATCAACTAACTGGTCATGCAGTAACATGGTATAGAGAATGCCCAGGAGAGGAAACTTCTCTACCAACGTTGTGCTGGACCTGAAGTCAGGAAGACTTGAGGGTAAATCTGGTCTCAGACATTTAGCTGTGTGACTTTGGGCAAATTATGTAGTCTCTTGTTACCTGCCTCAGTTTTCTCATCTGTAAAATAAAGATAAAATAGCATTTATCTCCCAGGGTTGTGGTGGGCATTAAATGAGAGAATAGTTATAAAGCATTTAGCAAAGTACCTGGTGCATGGTTAGGTGCTTAGTAAATGTTAACTATTACTATTAGTAATGTTCTCTGGAGCTATTGCTTTACAAACTTGTCTAGGTTAGCCCTGAGAGGTTAAATGACTTGCCTAGAGTCACACTAATTACATGTCCAACAAGGAACTGGAACCGAGGAATTTCTGAGTTTTAGCCATTATGCCACATGCCACTCACTACTCTATATTATTAATATTGTAAAACTTCTGGTGTAAGGATGTTTGTAGTATCATTCATGAAGTAACTCAGTTACAACATAGACCAAACAGGCTTCACTGATTTAGTTTAGAAACCTCAACATTACTATTGATATAGTTTCTATGGGGAAAATTGGATGTGATTTCCAAACAACTGAATTATGGGTCAAATTTTGGAACAGAGCCAGAGCTATAACTAGGGTGGGGCCCTTGAGGACTGAATTTAGAGGATGCCAAAGTTAATGGGTACTTGTAGTCCTTCCATAGTGTAGAAACAACACTTAGCCCCTCGTTAGCAGACATAATTAACATATAAGACAACAATATCTGGGTCAACATTTATAGAAAAGGGAAAATTACCATTCTATGTACACAATCTATGAAGCTTTTCCACTTTAAGAAATTTGGGGGTAAAAGGGATTTTACAGATTAAATGAAATCCAGAAAATCTTTGGTGTCTGCCATGCACAAAGACAGATGGGAAATTGTACTTCCATTTTTCCTGAATCCTTTTTCCAAGACTGGAATCAGAGAAAGCAACCAAGAGCCAGGGTGGCTCAGTCCAACGAAGGCAGAGAGTGGAGTGGCAATTTATTTGGGGGCGTACTGGAAAGAGGCCTTTGGAAACACAGCCTGGAGTCAGTCATCCTGGAATTTATTTCCAACTCCTCCACTGACCTAGTGCGATTTTTTTGTTCATCATGTTATTTGATCTCTTTATGCTTCACTTTTCTTATTTGTAAAATGGAGATACTAATATGTGCCACAAAAGCAAGTCATGGGGTGTATATGAAGATTAATGACCCACTGAGACTGATCTTATCTCCAGGACAGAGTAAACTGCTGAGTGATGTATTAAGTGATTAAACCCTTTCTGGTTCACTGAGATCTATTTAGGGAATTACTTCTATTAATTGATGCCTTTCTGACTTAAAATAGTTATTTTTTTTAAAAAAAGTCATTTATGCTCTTCCAAACAGGAAGAAATCAAATCCTTGGTAAAATGATATTAGGTAGCATTGGACAGTCATATTTTGGCTCAAAAAGGGAAAATTTAAGGAGCTCTTCACCCTCTCTGAATTGCAAAATAAGGAGGTCTCCTCTTCTAATGACCCGTCTTCCTTTTTTTGAGCCCCTCCTTATTGCAAGGTCAGTATGGACTGTAAGTAACACCATGGGATTATGAAATGCTGAGCACTGTATTACGTAACTGATCTTTCAGAGCTCTGTGGGTGTTGAGAGCTGTAGAGACGGCTCATGCTCTAATTCAGACAAATGAAGAAATCTGAGGGCTGCTTCTACAATATTAGTGGAGCACGCATTCCTTTCCTTCTCAGGTTCACTGAACAGTCAAGCTAAGGGGGAGCTAGGGTGAATCACAGCTCCGAATAAAGATACTCTTCTCTCTCTCTCTCTCTCTCTCTCTCTCTCTCTCTCTCTCTCTCTCTCTCTCTCTCTCTCTCTCTCTCTCTCTCTCTCTGCCATAGGAGCTGCAGAAGTAGCTGCCCATCTCCTAACGAGTTCCTGTCCTATGAATGCATTGTGTTATAAAGTTACCTGATGACGGTAACAGATTTTCATGCAATGCCCAGAAGGGAATCTGATTGCTTTGCAGACATCAAAGTGACCAGATTCTTTCCAGCCTCTTTTCTCATCAGTCCTGGCATTTGCTCAAGCCAAAGCAATGATAGCCCATCAGCTGCCAGACCTGGAATGGCCTCACCCTTGCTGCGCAACTCAGGGGCATGACTCAAGTTGGGAGATTAGCTGGGGCTGCAACCTTGGTTCCGAGAAATAGAAGACGTTAGGATCTGCCATAATGGAAAGTCAGATGAGATGATAGAAGCCTACCAGATTCTAATAGCCAAATTCTAAACCTGAGTGTTAAACAGTAGTCTCAGTGAGAGAGCAGAAGAAGTGTAAAAAAATAAAATTAACATATAATGATAACTTTAAAAATATTATGGTTTTTGTAAGACTTATTAGTATTCTCTAGAAAATAAAGCCACGTTCTATGCTAGAAGGAAGCCCATGTAAACTTTTAACAGATAAGCTATAAGACATAGACAATTAGTGGAAGAGTGAGGAAAACATGTCATTTGTAAGAAGCTAACTTTTCAGATTCTCCTGGATTGGATATATGACTAATGAGTTTCATTCCAAATGTACGTTATTGCCTTATGTTGGAAACCTTTTGAGTGGGGTTAACATAAGCAAAATGGATAATTAATTTAAATTTAGAATGATCCTTTTTTATACTTATATAAGTTGTCCAAGTGGGCTAGGTGGTGCAATGAATAGAGTAATGGCTCTGGAGTCAGAATGACATTTTCCTGTAAATCTGGCCTCAGACACTTATTAGCTGTAGAACCTTGGGCAAGACACTTAAACTCTGTTGGCCTCAGTTTCCCAATCTGCAAAATGAGCTGGAGAAGGGAATGGCAACCACTACAGTATCTTTGTCAAGAAAACCCCAAATGGAGTCCTGAAGAATTGAAAATGACTCACCAACAACTAAGTTGATTATAATACCTCACGGAGTTGAGACTTTTTAGTTTTTAAAAATACATTCACTTTTGTTATCAATCACTAGAATGATGTAGGTTGGGAAGGTATTATTCCCCATTCAACAGGAGAGGAAACTGAAGCCTGGAGAAAGTAAATGATTGACAAGGCCATGGAGAGTAGAATAGGAACTTAGATTTCCAGACTCCCCAGATCTTGAATCTAATAAATCAGATTTCAGAGAAAATCAACTTTGCTTCGCTTTTGTCCATGTAAACACATGCTCATAGGTAGGAAAGGAACTTTAGAAGTCAGTTAGCATGGGCAGCTAGGTGGCTCAGTGATTTGAATTCCAGACCTAGAGGACTAAGGTCCTGGGTGTAAATATGGCCTCAGACACTTCCTCCTGTGTGACCCTGGATAATTCCCTTAACCTCCATTGCCTAGTGCTTACCATTCTTTTGCCCTGGAACCAAATACACAGTATTGATTCTTAAAATGGAAGATAAGGGCTTTAAAAAACAGTCACTTAGCTCAATTTCTTCATTTAACAGATAAGGAAATTAAAATCTACAGATTTGTCCCAAAGTCCCCCAAAGTAAATCAGTCAGTTTAAGTCAATCAGTCAATAAACAAACAATAGGTACTCGGCACATAGTAGGTGTTAATGCTTACTGATTGATTGCCAGACTAGGTGCGAAGTGGAAGGGATACAAAGAAGCAAAGAGTTAGTTCCTGATATCAAAGAGCCTACAATCTAAAGAAAGAGACAAGCAAATATATATATAAATATAAATATATATATATACACACACGCATACAGCTTCCTGTAAGAGATGGGATTTTAGGTGGGGGTTGGAAGAAGTCAGGAAAACCTATAGGCACAGATAAGGAGGAAGAGCATCAGACATGAGAGAATGACAGAGAAAATATGTGACTGTAAGATGGAGTTTTTTGAGTGTAGGTAAGTAAGGAGGCCAATGTTACTGGATCAAAGAGTACATGGTGGGGCATAATGTGTAAGAAGACTATAAAGGTGGGAGAGGTAGGTTATGAAAGGCTTTGAATGCCAGAAGATTTTACATTTGATCCTGGAGGTAATAGGGAGCCAGTAGAATTTATTGAGTGGTAGGGGAGGGTAGGTGACATGATTAGACCTACACGTGAGGAAAATCACTTTGATGGCTGAATGGAGGATGGATTGGATGGAGTTGGGAGAGATCTGAGGTAGATAAACCCAACATGAAGCGGTAGCCAGGAGTGAGATAGTGAGAGTGTGTATCAGAGTGGTGGCAGTGTCAGATGAGAGAAAGAGGCATATTTGAGAGACTATATTGCAGTGGCAAAGCTGGGATTCAGATTCAAACCAGGGTTATGTGATATCAAGTCCAATACTCTATCCACTGCATCACAAACCATCATGGAGGAACTATAATTTAGTGCAAAGATCTTTTTTTTCCCCACAGAGGGAGCAATGAGAGGAAGAAGTAAGGCAGAAAGACAGAGAAAGAAGGAAAAATTGAGGATGTGGCGATTATAGTGTTGCCTCAAGCCCAGAATGGGCTTGTCTTGCCTGACATTTTTGCAAGTAAGAAGTCAGTTAATAGATCTGACACAACTCTTTCTGATAATGAGTTTCTCAGTAGCTTCTTTCTTTCTAACAATAGTAAAAAAAAAGGAAAAGCGAACTAATTCCAACTTTAGACATTGAAATAGTTTCTCATAGAGGAATTCTAGGAGACTAAAAAAATAATAAAGAAATCCTAAATTAAAAAAACAGAGGCTCTTTGCTTTACATTTTCTCTTTGGAGAAATGTGCAAGAAACATTCCTGAAATAAATAACTTGAAACCCATTTCCCTAACCAGTTTGCACTTGCCTTTTCTTTCAGACAATGCCTGGATACAAATGACTTTCTGAAGTACTTTCCATTTTCCAAAGACTTTCAAACAGCAACCCTGGAGATGAATCTGCCAGTGGGGAAGGCCTCTATGCACCTTGGGAGGGTGGGGTCTCACTTCCATGGCACTTAGAATGTATTTTCCAAAAGCACATTTGTGGTTTCTTGACACTTTTTCTGGAGTAATAAATTTTTCTCCTGTTAATGGGCAAAAGGTAAAATGTTTTATGCAGAATGAAGCTAGTTGTTTAAAAGCCTTGTCCTCTTCTCCATTTTGCAATATGTGCTGCTTGGGGATGAACCAAAACTAGAACAATTACTGCTTTTAAAAAACAGCTTTGTTAGAGTGTTTAGTGTGGAAGCTAACAGAAATATTTGTTGCTTTTCTGGAAAACTGGCAGGTAGTAGACAATTTGGGAAGTTATAAGTCATTCCTTAATTCTTTTCTTTCTTTCTTTTAAACAGTTGCTGCTATTCATTTTAAAGTCCCATGGAAATTTTCAGAAGAGGAAAAGTACAAATAAAAGACCAATTTGTGCCACACACTTAAAAACCCCATATATTCTACAGGTTGGGTTTCAAAGCTATTGACTTGATCATTCTGAATAAGAAGTGATCATTGGCTTAAATACTTGTGCATGAAAGTTAATCTAACTACAGGGATGAAACAGCCACATCTCCCTCAGCAACTACATTGCTAATGCTAATCTGAGGGTCCCAACATAGAATAAACAAAACAAAACAAAACAAAACAAAACAAAACAAAACAAAACAATACGAACCTTGGTACTAAGAAAATACAGGTGAAATGTTTTACAAAAGTTAATGCTAAATTTTTTTGCAGCAAGGTGAATTTCACTAATTGGATTACAAATGTTGCTTTCTCATAAGAATATTATCCTTTCTGGGCCAGCTTCAATTCATGCTAATTTAACAAACATGTAACAAATATAAGGTTCTGTCCTAGGTGCTAAGGATAAGGACTGAGGTTGTGATTTTATTGGCATAGGAAATTCCTTTTATCACTGTGCCTTCAGTGCCTTCCTCAAACCCTAAAGTCTTAGAGAATTGTCTAGAATACAGGGAGGTTAAGCTCAGGGTCACACAGCAAGTATATAAGAGACAAGAGTGGAACCCTGGTCTTGCTGGATTTAAGGTCCTGGGTTTAAATCTGGCTTCTGATATCCTGATACCCCGATGCAATCTCTTATCCGTTATACCATGCTGATTCTTTCTAGGGATTTAATGACTAAAAACATAACACCTATCTGAAAGAAATTTGTACTTTCTACTAAGAGGTGGTAAGAAACATACACAAATAAATATAGTACATGGCAAAATGTGATAGCAGCTATGGGGCAATGAGGTGGCCAGTGAATAGAGTATTAGGCTTGCAATCAGGAAGACAGGTTCAAATCTAGTCTCAGATACTTACTAGCTATGTGATTCTGGGTAAGTCATTTCACACAGTTTGCCTCAGTTTCTTCATCTGTAAAATGAACTGGTGGAAGAAATGACAAACCACTGAAGGATTTTTATCCCAAGAAAACTCCAAATGTGGTCACAAAGAATTGGATACCACTGAAATGACTGAATACAAAATATGATGGGGGGAAATGAGACATTTAGATGAAGTGATCTAGGCCAGTTTGAAGAAGGGTGAGAGCCAGGAAGTCTTCAGGTTACGCATGAGTTGGAACAAAAGGAAGAGAATAATTCTGAAAGGCAGAAATGAGGAAGGAGGTGGAACAAGTGGTATTTTGGGACCATGAGTTTAAAGCTGAAAGGAACCTTGGAAGTCATTAGGTGTAATTTACTCACTTTATAGATGAAGTTAATGAGGTCCAGAGAAAATTGTCTCAGGGTCCTACAGCTCATAAATGTGGGAGGTGGGATTTGAATCAAGTTTTCCTGACTATAAGTAGGGCACACTATTCAATTTAACTACAATGGAGAATCTCTAAAAGGAAACAACATTTAATAAGCTAGCAAAGAGTCCATATTTTATTTTATAAGCAAAGGAATAAGCAACAGTTTTTGATCAGTTGAAGTGCTACATGGTTTGTTGTTGTTGTTGTTGTTGTTGAGTTATTTTCAGGAGTGTCTGACACTTTGTGACTCAATTTGGGGTTTTCTTGGCAAAGATACATGGGTGGTTTTCCATTTCCTTCTCCAGCTTATTTTACAGATGAGGAAACTGAGGCAAACAGAGTTAAGCAACTTGCCCAGGGTCATACCACTACTATCTGAGGCTAGATGTGAACTTAGGAAGATTAGTCTTCCTGACCCAAGACTTGGAACTCTATCCACTGTGCCATCTAGTTGTCCCTGTTCCATGGTTAGACCTGTGTTTTAAGAAGATTATTTTGGTAGTTGGGTAAAAGATGGCCTGGAGAGTGGAGATATTGGAAGATGGACAACCAGCTCAAAATCTGCCATAGTAATTCAGGAGAAAGGTGATGCAGGCCCAGACTATGACCAGGGTAGTGTGAAGGGAGAGTATGAGCTTTCTGAAATGCTATCATGGAGGAAAATTTGACAGAGATTGACAAAGGACCGTATATGAGTAGGAGGGAGAAAAGTGAGTCGAGAGTGATTCTAGTATCTTGGACCTTGTTGACCAAGATATTAACATGCTTTATTATTCCTGTTTCCTGTCATAAATAACACAAACCTACCAAAAGCACAAATACTCCTCATTTAGGTTGGAGCCCTGATTTAATTAGTTTAAGAAACAATCTACCAGAGGCAGCTAGGTAGCATAGTGGATAGAACACCAGACCTGGAAGTCAAAAAGTCCTGGTTTTTTATCTGGCCTCCGATACTTCCTAGCTGTATGACCCTGGGCAAGTCATTTAACGCTGATTGCCTAACCATTACTGTTTGTCTATTGTAGAAATGATGCTAAGAGAAAGTAAAGGCTAAAAAAATAATCTACCAGTGCATTTGGTCTGAATCTTAGGGTCTTACCCAGAGCACTTAGAGATTTGCTCAGGGTCACACAGTCATAATGTGTGACAGGCAAGTCACACATTGAACCCGATGTTTTCTTAGCTTTAAGGCTAGTCACCTATCTTATGCCCTGCTACCTCCTTCCTTCATTTAGCTGAATCTAATTATTATAGTAGAATATTCAAACAAATGAAGTTTGCTTACAAGAATTCTATTTTTTGGATCATTTTTATCCCACTAAAAGTTACAATAAACAATAAAAACAAAAATTTTAGCAAATAATTTTAGACAATATAGTTAAGGAAAAAAATCTGCTAGTATTGCTATTGATAATACTCAACTATTCAGAAATTCCTGTTCTGTATTCTAACACCAATTTCAAAACAAAACAAAACTGAATGTGAAAATATATCAGGGTACCAGGAAGTCTGGTAATTTCATCATCCATGCCCTCAGCTTCATTTCTATAGACATAGCAGTCTCTAAAGCATTGGTTCCCAAACTTTTTTGGCCTACCGCCCCTTTCCAAAAAATATTACTTAGCCCCTGGACATTAATTTTTAAAAAATTTTAGTAGCAATTAATAGGAAAGATAAATGCACCTGTGACCATCACTGCTCCCCTGGATGGCTGCATCACCCACCAGGGGGCAGTGGCACCCACTTTGGGAATCACTGCCCTAAAGCTTTCTTAATTTAAATCATCTCCAAATAGCTTTACCACTTCCAACTATATTTTTCTAGACTTTTTTCCTCTCTTAGACTTTGTTTCTTTTCAAACATAATATGATTTTCCCTAGTAGAATATAAGTACCTTGAGAGCAAGGGTTTTTTCATTTTCATTTTTGTAATTCCTGCACCTAGCAGATTGCTTAGCATATAGTAAAAGCTTATTGAATGTTTTCCTGATTTATCAGTTGAGGACAGGGACTATCAGGCTCTTTGTATTCCAAACACCTAGCACAGTGCTTTGCATTTGTTAGATTCTTTGTGAATATCTATTGGATTTTATAGAACAGTAATTTTTATTTACATGGCACTCCATGATTACAAAGAATTTTCATGTCTTCTCTCATTAGACTGTGAGGCTGGTAGGCCAGGTATTACTAAAATTATTTAGAAAAGACGACATTTAGACTTTAAGAAGTTAACTAGATTATCTAAGGGCACTCAGCTGCTAAGCATTAGGATTGAGATTCAAATTCAGATTTCCTGATTCTAAGTCTCATATCCTTTCTACTTAAATATCACACATCTTTCTACAGAATATCATAGGGTTATAGAATTATAGAATGTCAGAACTGGAAAGACCTGGTTAATCAGAGATTATCATCTAGTTCAATTTCATTACTTTACCAATGGTTATGAAGACAGCTAAGAAATGACAGAGCTGAGACTCAAACTCAGAGCTTCCAACTCCGAGGCCAGATCTTTTTCTACTATACCAGTTGCCTTTCCATCTGGCAATAACTGCAGTTTGTTGCTATGTCCTTGTCACAGCTTGCAAGACAGCAGCAATAAGATTGAAATCCTTGCTTAGTTAATGGAGGCTTTCTCCATTGCCTGCTGAGGCAACTGTTGTTGCTTGGCCATTAACTAATGTTTGAGTAGGATAAGAAAATTAGTAGATAGTGTTTTGTTTTTGTTTTCAGCCTACCATTTTGTTTCCAGTCTAATGGTTTATTTTATTTTATTTATTTTTTAAAAACCCTTGCCTTCTGTCTTGGTTCCAGGGCAGAAGAGCGATAAGGGCTAGGCAGTGGTGGTTAAGTGACTTGCCTAAGGTCACACAGCTAGGAAGTATATAAGGCCTTAATGGTTTATTTTTTAATATTGTAAATTTTAGCTATTCCCCACCACTAAATGACCTGATGAAGTTTGAAGTCAGATTGGAGCATCCCATTTTTTACTCCATCTCCTTCATGAGTTTTTTCTTATATAAGAGATTTCTTTTTTTTTTTTTCATAATGTGATCAAAGTGCAAATGTATATTGCATGATAACACATGTATAACCTATATAATATTACCTGTAATCCCAGGGAGGGTGAAGGAGAGGGAAACAGGGAGAGAAAATAGATCACCAAAAATCAGAAAATGATAGATTGTTAAAATTGTATCAACATGTAAAAAAATTTAAAAACTTTGTGGCTGTTCCCATTAGGGGTAAAAATATTAAAATGTTATCTATTGAGTCTGGAAATATTTGTTTACCATTATCAGGCTGTCAATAGACCTAACTAGATCCCTACTGCATGCCAGGTACAGTGCTAAGAGCTGGGGATAGAAAAACAGGCAAAAAAACCAGTCCCTACCCTCGAGAAATTAACAATCAAATGGGGAAAGAACACAAAACACAAAGCCAAAAAGCAGGAATTGTGAGGAAAGAGGACCCCACTTGGAGAAGTGATTAAGTCCAGAGGAGTGGAGATAGAAGTGTGTAGAAATGGAGAGATGAATATCCTGAGAGCCCTCCTTAAATGGAGGATCTAAGAGGAACCTTTGGCTTTATTCTCCAAATTAGAGAGAGAAAAGGCTTTTGGGGGCAGAGGGCACTGAGAATGTATGTGTCCCAGAACTGATGTGACATCATTGCAGGATGATGATGCTCCTGGGAGCCTGATGGAGTCCAGAGGAGCCAAGTAGGGTGGAAAATAAGGAATCAGTGTCAAATTTTTAACTACTTGTGATCATTTTGCCCATAAAACATCTAGTATGGAAAGTCTTCTGGGGAAGAAGTCTCCCTAGGGAAATAGGGGAAAAAATGATGGCTCTGTTCCTTTAGGTATATCAGAGACCCACTTTATAAATTCCTTAAATTAGGTCTACCACTATTCTGTTAAAAGTAGAATTACCTATTCTCTAAAACTTCCATTTAAAAATTTTGCTTGTTAATAGTACTTTGAGTTAGATATCATGGTATCATGAATACATATGAATATCATGAATAGAGAGCTGGCCTCAAAGTCAGGAAAACCTGGGTTCAAAATTCTTCCTCTGACACATGTTGGATATGTAATGCTATGTAAGTCACAACTTCTCAATATCCTAGACAACTTTGCATATATGTATATGTACATATGTATATATATATATATTCTTAAATGAGTAAATTGTGTCTATTTTTGTAGGTTGGCACCTTTTCTGTAATTTGTATTTATATATAATTTGTATTATATATTTTAAATTATTTATTATATGTTATGTTATAAATTATAATATATTATATCTTATATGATAAAATATTTATTAATATATAATTAAACATATAATATTCATATATAAATTACAGAAAAGGTGCCAACCTGCAAAAATAGACGCATTTTGCTCATTTGACGATTCCTTATACTAATAAAGTCATAAAAACAATCCCTATCACTCTAGTAACATCCCCCTTTGGTCCAATGCTTTATTACTGACAAAACACTTTTACATATGTACCTGTCTGTGTCTAATACATCTCTCACAATAACCATTTGTGGAAGGCAGGGAAAATATTATCATCCTTACTTAAAGACAAGGAAACTAAACCAGTAAGTAATAGAACAAAGAATGAAATGCTAGAAACCAGAATCTTTTGGCAGCTCAGTACTCTTTTCTCTTTACTACAATGAATCCAAAGGCATTAGCCATATGTCCCTCTCCAAGTAGCCATAGATCTCATACTTGTTTCTGTGGTCAGCAGATCAGGGGGCTTCCGTGGCCACACCAGTGATACATTATTGAGATGATCTGAAATTAGACAAAATCTGAGGTTACATTATAGATGTAGGAAATATTTTCTTCCACAAGACTGCTTTCCTATACAAGAAATAACTTCCCACAGGCTGAAGTCTGGTTCTTGAAATGGTGACAATTGCCCAGGGTGGTATCTTGGCACAGAAAAAATGAAAACTGGAAAACTACCTGGATCAATGTTGCTTCTAAGAAACTTCCTCTCCCTTGTGTGGTTCTGACTAGACTAAAACCTAGTATGAGGACCCTGAAGCATCCAACCCTCAATGTGAGGAAAGTATTGATTCAATCTGATGCAGTCCAAGGAAAATGTCTAACTTGAATTGAGGACTCCTCAATCATGGGATAGGCAGTCAGAGAGTGAGGGGAAAGGATGAGAAAGGAGATGCAGGGAGAGAATAAGCTTGTGAGTATTTAGCCAGATATTTATTCTGGTGAATTTTTGAGTCTTAGGACACAAAAAAAAATGAAAATAAGATGAAAATGAACAAGTTACAGATAAGCCAAGTATATAGATCCTTGGCTCTTCCTTCTACTCCCACCCACAAACAAGGAACCAAGTCTGAGATCATAGCAATTTTTTCCTCCTCCCTTCTCCCAGTTTTAGCCACTGGATGGCCAAGGAAAATAGAATTCCCACTAAAACATCCTGCTGGGACCATATGTGAAGCTAGTTACTGCTACTGCTCAAACTGTTAGCACCATGGTGTTGAATACATCACAATTTCCCCAGCTCCTAGTGGATGCTTTTTCTGGGATGTCTACTTTACAGTAGTCTTAAGTACAGGCTCTTCATTCTCTCTGCTGTGTGGGTGGCACAGAGGGGCTTAATATCTAAACGATGTGGTAGTCCCTGGAACTTTGTTGCTATAGGACAGCAGATTTGGAAGTGGGGTTGATCTCAGCCTGAGCTCATGTTTTCTTTCTAAGCTTTTCCAGTGAAAGAGCAGATTTCTACCCCATTCCAGGCTGTTAAAACATCAGGCTAATAACTTTTCAACAATCTGTCAATGCCGATCTCCAGCAGCAACCTGGCACTGCATAGCTGTCCAGTTCTTACTGTCCAGCCTAACCTCAGCCAGTCAAAATAGGAGACACAACAGCAAATAAATAAATAAGTAAATAAATAAAATAAAGGATAATCACTCTAAACGGAGGGGAAAAAATTCCTAATGAACCTATTGTTGCAGCAGTCAACAACTAATCTATGGGCTAAATAACCTGAATTGAACCTTCAGGAAGGCCAGGCCTTCATAAACCCCTAATTAGCTCTGGTTAGGAGGTACTTGAGCAATATTAGATTTTTGGAAAATAGGCCTTCCAGGGTTTAAAATTTTTTTATTATTATTATTTCAAACAGCTTTGTTTTCCTCTTCAGTCAAGGAACAAAATGTTAGCTTAATAGCGTATGCTTTCTATCAGCAAAGTGCCAGCAGCTGGAATCTCCAGAGAGCCTCTCAGCATTTCACTATGAATCCTTATTTTTAAATGTTTAAAACTTGGTTATTTTGAAGCAAAACTTGGAAAACCAAGTTTTTGCTGAAATGTTTTTTTTTCCTTCTTTTTTTTCCTTCATGAAATCATTTAAGAAATCCATGAGTGCAGATTCTTTCCTTGCCACTGGACAGTAGAGGGCACTGACAATACCATGTGCCCAGAGTGCAAAGAGGTACCCTTGGGAAGAAAAGAAGGCGCTTTGAATGGAAACTCTGCCAGGAGGCCACTGCAAGTGCCTGCAGATGTCTCTAGTTTACCAAGCCACATTTCATGTACCAGTTTCATTGTTGGTTTCTACTAAACACAGAAATAACACACAGCAAGAACAAACACCAGAGTTAAAGAGATCAGTGTTTCTTTGGCACAAAAGCAGGGACTGCAGACTACTGGTGCACTGTCGCCACAATTTTAGGAGGGGGTTACAGAATCTGTTCATTCAGTGGCAAAGTGTATGCCGGCCTATCATAAGGCTGATGGATTGTAACTAAATCATTCCTGAGGCACTGTTTACTGTATTTGAAATTTCTTCTGTATAGCAGATCAATCTATCTTGGGCTAAGAAGATTTATTGCTCTAAAAGCCAGAAGATCTTTGTGACAATATTATTTTACCTATAACATCAGACTGTGATATGGACTCTGGGGATCTCAGTGCACCAGACAAAAACATGTGTGCAATCTTCCTGAGATAGAGAGAAGAGGTTCAGAACTGAGAGAGCATGGCATTAATTCTATGTTATATTTCTAATCTTTACACAGTCCTCATAGAGAATTTTGTGTCATCTCTCTAATGGAGAACCCAATTGCCATATACCATGGCAGGGAGCTTTTGAGGAATAAATGACTAGGAGACATGGGAATCTGGTGAGATCCCGAGAGAGCACAGACAAAGATACTAGTACCTCTAAACATCTAAGGAACAATCAAGTCCAGAGGCTTGTCCATGAAATGTAGAAGTAAGTTCAATATAAGACATCTAACAATATCAAGGTCATTGTCCTTATTCAGTTCTATTCAGTCATGTTTGACTCTTAATGGCCCCATTTGGGATTTTCTTGGCAAAGATATTGGAGTGGTTTGCCATTTCCTTCTCCAGCTCATTTGACAGATGAAAAAACAGAGGCAACAGGATAAAGTGATTTGCCCAGGATCTCATAGCTAGTAAGCATCTGAGGCCAGATTTGAACGCAGGAAGATGAGTCTTCCTGACTCCATGCCTGGCACTCTATCCACTGTGGTACCTAGCTCAGCTTAGTTTAAATCAAATTCTCTGTTTGAGTTGATTCTGGGTGATAGAGGATTGTCAAAGAGAGATCAAAATCTAATTCAGAGACCCTGAAATATTTAGGAATTTTTAGATTGTTAGATCTTTCAGTTTAGGGATCTTCTTGCCCCCCTTTTTCAATTGTCTTTTTTCAATTTATTTTTATTTTATTAATTAACTATGAAAAATTTTCCATAGCTACATGATTCATATTCTTTCCTTCTCCTCTTCCCACCCCCTCCCATAGCCAATGAACAATTCCACTGGGTTTTACATGTGTCATTGGTCAAGACCTATTTTCATATTATTGATATTTGCACTAGGGTGATCGTTTAGAGCAGTGGTTCCCAAACTTTTTTGGCCTACCGCCCCCCTTTCCAGAAAAAAATATTACTTAGCCCCATGGAAATTAATTTTTAAAAATTTTAATAGCAATTAATAGGAAAGATAAATGTACCTATGGCCATCACTGCTCCCCTGGATTGCTGCAGCACCCATCAGGGGGCAGTAGCGCCCACTTTGGGAATCACTGATTTAGAGTCTATATCCCCAATCATATCCCCATCAACCCATGTGATCAAGCAGTTGTTTTTCTTCTGTTTCTGCTCCCACAGTTCTTTCTCTGGATGTGAATAGCATTCTTTCTCATAAGTCCCTCAGAAATGTTTTGGATCATTGCATTGCTGCTAGTAGAGAAGTCCATTACAATTGATTGTGCCGCAGTGTATCAGTCTCTGTGTACAATGTTCTCCTGATTCTGCTCCTTTCCCTCTGCATCAATTCCTGCAGGTTGTTCCAGTTCACATGGAATTCCTTCAGTTCATTATTCCTTTTAGATAATAGTATTCCATCACCAACAGATACCACAATTTGTTCAGCAATTCCCCAATTGAAGGGCATCCCTTCATTTTCCATTTCTTTTCTACCACAAAAAAGCATGGCTATAAATATTTTTGTATAAGTCTTTTTGCCTATTATCTCTTTGGGGCACAAACCCAGCAGTGGTATGGTTGGATCAAAGGGTATCTTGCCTCTTTTTGTATCCCAATCACTTGACATAGTTCCTAGCACATAGTAAGTGCTTAATAAATGTTTATTGATTGATTGAAGGCAGGGATTTACTGCATAGGCAATTTGCTTCACAGGATTTGATGGTACATGCTACTTCCCTTTGGAAATAGACTTCCCCATTCTCCTTGATAAATCACAGTGGTTCTTTTTCTGGTGACAGCAGATATCATGCTCCCTATAGAGGTTCAATAAATATCAACTGGTGATAAAGATAACAATTCATTCTTTGATCTATTAAGTCAATATCTTTTTAGAAAAGGTCATTTTTTCCCTTAAGAGTAAGCTAGGTATTGCAGTGGATTGAATATGAGACTTGGCGTCAGAAAGACCCGAGTTCAAATCCTTCCTGAGATACTTACTAGCTATATAATTCTATACAAATCATTTGGCCTCAGCTTCCTCATCTTCAAAATGGGGATAATAAAAGGATCTACTTAACAGGTTTGGTGTTTCAAGTGCTGTTAATGTTAGCTATTATTTTGTAAACTGAGGAATAATTTCCTTTCTCCTTAAGGATAGAAAAATAAGTTATTTATTAAGCACTTACTATGTGCCAGGTGCCATCATCATGCTAGGTGCTTGGTAAAAAAATATAAAATGGAAAATGGTTTCCACCTTCAAGGAACTTCCAGTCTAGCCAAGGGAAACATGTCCAAGTATAGATAGCATACAGATACAGTTCTGGGTGTTACATGCATGCAGACAGTTAAGACGGTTCAGTGGATAGAGTGCTGAGCCTGAAGTCAGGGTGTGACTTTAGGCAAGTCACTTAACCATGTTTTCCTCAGTTTTCTCATCTGTAAAATGAGCTGGAGAAAAAACATGACAAACCAGTCCAGTATGAGTTTGCCAAGAAAACCTCAAAAGGGGTCATGAAGAGTGAGACACAATTAAAATGATTGAACAATAAAAAAGTCTCTGATGGGAAATGGTCCTTGAACTGAGTCTTGGAAAAAAGTAAGAATCTTGGGGAGCAGTCATGCTTTCTTCCCAGGGAGGGATTTTAGGCATGTCAGCTAGTAGTACAAAAGACATAGGAGATGGAGTCATATGTATGTAGCAGCAAAGATGCTGCTTCGGCTGGATATTTCAGTTCATGGAGGGGAACAATGGGCAATATGGATGGAAAGGCAGGTTGGACCCATGCAACAAAGAGCTAAACAGAGGAGTTTCTATTTGATCTTAGAAGTAAAAGGGAACCTTTTTGTCTTACACAGGAATCCCATTGGTGTACATAAAATTACACGGATGTTAGCATATAAGGCCATTGATTTTGAGCTGGAAGAGTACTTAGAAGTCAAAAGTTGCTACATGGTATGGTGCAAAGGGTGAAGAACTCAGGGCCAGGAAGGCACTTTACTTATATGATTCTCAATATTTGATTCTGAAAAATAAGGGTTGGATTAGATAGCCTCTAAAGAAGGCCTCTGAAAGACATGTAAGGAATTCTCTACGGTTCTATGGATGAGAAACCCAAGACATAAAGCAGTAAAATGACTCCTTCAAAGTTGCATGAAATTTTTTTTAGTAGAATGCATCTCTACTTCCTTATTCCTCAAGTCTTAAACTCAGTGGCTACTTTGTTGGACAACATGAGGAATAGGGAGACAAGTTCATGTGGATACTTTCTCTCTATATATAGATGTCTAAACATGTATTTATATATGTGTATGTGTGCATGTATACAACACACATACATACATGTTTAGAACTACATGTCTATATGCTAGGTATACATGTGTACACACATACATACACACACACTCTCACACACAGAGACACACACAGAAACACACACATTTTCCAGTACTACTGAGAGATATGAGGGATAGAGGAATTAAAAACCTGAAAAGCATCCAGAAGGACATTGACAATGGGAGAGTGGGCAATGTCTCAACTTTGTTTTGGAAGGAATATAGAAACCTTCCCAGGGTTAGGTTATAGAATGACACAGAAATATCTTTAAGAATTTGTTCAGTTGTTAAAAATGTCCAGTTCTTCAAATTCTAAAATTTATTTTATTGGTACTAGCAGAAGTGGTTGGGTGTGTGTGTGTGTGTGTGTGTGTGTGTGTGTGTGTGTGTGTGTGTGCAAAGGACCCTGCCCTTACTATTCCAGGTAAGGCAACCAGACTCTTCTGTAAATAACTGTGAAGACAGAATTTTCCTCAACTAAATTATGAAATTACATTTTTGGGTAAATTACTACTGTTAACAATGAGATGGATTTATCTAGAAGAAAATCCTCCCTCCCTCCCTTTCTCTCTCTCTCTCTCTCTCTCTCTCTCTCTCTCTCTCTCTCTCTCTCTCTCTCTCTCTCTGTCTTTTTCTCTCCTCCTAAGACTCCATATTGTAACTGGTTATGGGGGTGTGTTCTGCCCACAACCCCACATCCGCTGCTCTTAATAAAGTCACTTAGAGTTACAGGCAGTCTGCCCAGAATGACTGGACCCTGAGTACTCTGGGAACATAGTTTGAGTTACAGGCATTTATCACAGGGATGCGCGCTAAACCAGAACAATTTTTAACTGCTAAATCTGGAAGTATCCTTAAGCTGGCAGGAGACTGGACAAGCAATACACCATGAGGTACCCTGGCTATGACCTCACTGAAGGCCATTTATTTCTCCCATAGAGAAACTCACTCCTTTTTCTTTCTTTAGTATGCTCTGAATGCTGAAAGCCATCAATAAAGGGGTATATTTATTCAATTCAATTATATGCATAATTATATATCTGTATATATATTTAGAGAGACAGATGACAGATAGATAGATAGGTAAAGGCAAGTAAATAGAATACAAAGCAGCTTGGCAGATACTAGAGGAGATCATAAACTTATAATACAATATTTTTGCAGGATGCAAATTGGCCAAGTTCTTTCCTTCATGGAGTTTACAATCTGGGTGTACAAAAGAATATGGAGGAGAAGAGAAATATGCAAATAACTTCAATATAATGAAAAGCATGATAAGTGCATGAGGGGCAGCTAGGTGGCACAGTAGCTGGAATGATGGACTCAGAATCAGGAAGACTCATCTTCCTGAGTTCAAATATGAACTCAGACCCTGGGAAGTCACCTAACCCTATTTGTTCCTCATTTGTCAAATGGGCTGGAGAAGGAAACAGCAAACCATTTCAATATCTTTGCCAAGAAAAACCCCAAATGGGGATTAGACATGAAGAGTCAAACATGACTGAAAATAACCGGATAACAATGGAAATAATAAAGTGCATTAGAAATGTACAAAACAAAGAAATATGTGATATTCAAGAGTAAAAGGTTATTCTTATTATTCATTGGAGAATCAAACAATCAGTGAACATTTATAAGTACCTACTATGTGTCTGGTATTCTCCTAAGTGCTAGGGATACAAAGAGGACAGCTAGGTGATGCAGTGAATAGAGTGCTGGGATGACAGTCAGGAAGACTCTTGTTCCTGAGTTCAAATCTGGCTCAGACACTTACTAGCTATGTGATGTTGGGCAAGTCACTTAACACTGTTGGCCTCAGTTTCCTTATCTGTAAAATGAACTGGAAAAGGAAAATGGCAAACTACTCCAGTATCATTGCCAAGAAAACTCTAAAAAGGGTCATAAAAAAGTCAGACATGACTGAACAATAATCAAAAGAAGCAAAAAACAATAGTCCCTGCTCTCAAAGCTCATAGTCAGTCAAGGCACGTGACAAGCAAATAAATATATGCAAACATATATTTAGAATGAATAGGATATAATTAAGAGAAGGAGGGCACTAGAATTTAGAGGAAAGGGAAGGAGAGAGACTGGCATTTGGGACAACACTGAAGACTCTCATTCAGGTGGGAGATAATGATGACCTTGGGTGGGGGGAGACCAAAAAAAAAGTATTGGTTGAAGAGAAACAATTTAAATAATTTATTACTTACTATGACAATGTTCAAGAAGACAACTTAAAAGAGGGGAGAGAGAGAGAGAGAGAGAGAGAGAGAGAGAGAGAGAGAGAGAGATGGGATTTGTTGTGAATGTAGATGAAGAAAAGCAGGTAAGATATTTTAGGTATGGGGAAGAATGTGTGAAACAAACCAAAGATTTATAAAAAAACAGAAACTTAAATGGGTGTACATCCTATGGAGAGAAATAATATAGTTTGATTGAGCGTAGACTATGTGATGGAGAATATTTCTTAAAAGATTTAGAGTAGGAAAAAACCTTAAATATCATATGGTTCAAATTTATCGGTTGGGAAGACCTGTGCCAGCTAGTTGGAATAGCTAGAGTCAGGGAGAAATGAATTCAAATGCAGCCTCTAACATATGCATGGCCTTGGTCTGTTTGTTTGCTTTGGTTTCCGCATCTGGTATATAGAATTAATAAAAGCAACTTACCTCCCAAGGTTGTTGTGAAAATCAATTGAGATAATATTTGTGAAACACTAAACATAGTGACTGGCATGTAGTGGATATTTAATAAATGTTTGTTTCTTTCCTTCCTATAGATAGGAAACTGAGGGTATTCAACCTAGATTCTGGAAGACATGAGTTGAAATCTAATCTCTGACTCTTACTAGCAAAGGCTTTTGACAAATTCCTTAAATGCTCAGGTTCTTAATTTTCTCATCTGTAAAATGGGGGTAACAATAACTCCAATGATAACTACCTCATAGGGTAGTATATAAGCACGTTATGTTAACACCCAGACAAACGCCAGCTATTTGTACTCAAGTATACAACTCAGAAAGCAGATCCAAAATTGAAATCAAGAGGTCTTTTTATAATACCATGGTGTCTTATGAAACAAGGCAGGAAACATAAATTTTGGAAAGCTTTTAGGCCAAGGTATTTCAACTTTAGTCAATAACTAGAGGGAGTCACTGAATATTTTAGAGCAGTGGAGAGACATGGGCAGATTTATCCATGTAGAAGACTTTTAGGAAAGAAAGCAAGCAAGACCCTATGTAGGGGTATGCTGGAGCCAGCTTGAACTAAGTAGCTGATTATTAAATATTCAGTGTGAGCATTGGTACCTGAGAAATTGGCAAACATTACAAAGAGGGCTTGATGTCTTGTTTTCCTAATTTTTTAGACCAGTGATAGGCAAGCTTTTTAAAGAGGGGCCAAAGGAAAGGAAATGCTCATTTGTCAGTCTGTTTCTAAAGCAACTCTTTCGAAGTTTCATTGTACTGTATCCTACTCATTGCATTTTTCAGATTAGGAATATTGTTGTGTGGCAGGATAGAACATTTCAGGGGGCCACATCTGGCCCATGGGCCAGAGTTTGCCCATCACTGGTTTAGACTTAAGAAAGTAATAGAGAAAATGTTAGTAATGCAAATTAAAAATGTTTTATGTGCACATTTTTGGGAGAGAGTAGAGCCATTTCTTAAATATTTACCAGGAAAACTGCTGCCTGTTAGAATCCTACTGTAACAGTACAGAAAAGTGGGGAAGAGGGCCAGAGATTCAGATCTGGAAGTCATACACCAAAACATTAGCAGAAACAGTGGGTGTGAATGAGATTGCCAAGGGAAAGTAGGGAAGAGGTCCTGAAAAAGATGTTGGTAATACTCGCCTTACAGGTTTAAGAAGTGAACGAGGATTTCTTTAGCATTTATCAGGAGTACTTCTGAGGCCAGAGTAAAGTTTAGTCTTCTCATTCTTTGACTTCTTCCTGACACTAAAGATTATATAAGGATGTCTCCAAATAGCTGCCTCCATGAGTGGCTTAGACTGACAGAGTCAGAGAAGGAATTTTTAGAGTAGCTGAGAGAGAACCAGGAAGGTCCATTATTTCTGAAATCAAGAGAGTCTCTCAAAACCAAGGGATAGTCAACAATGGCTAATGCTATAGAAAAGGTGAGGAAAATGTGAATGGAAAAAATATCACGTATTTGGCAATTAGAGGAATGTCAGTGAAGTTTTAATAGAGTGGTAGGAAGGCAAGTCAGATTACAAAAGGGCTGAAGAGAGAGAGAGACATCAGATGAAGCACATCTTTTTCCAAGAAGTTCAGGGGTGAAGAGGAGAGAAATGGAGTAAGTTAGTAGTCTCAGGAGAAAGCTATTTTTTCCAGTTGTTTGTTTCTTGTCTCCCCCTTTATTCCATGAACTCTTTGAGAGTAGAGACTGTCTTTTGCCTTTATTGCATTCCCAGTGCTTAGTATAAGTGTCTGGCATATAGTTGGTACTTAATAAACATTAGTTGCCTGACTCACAATATATTTCTGGATAGATGGAAAGGAATGAGAAAGGAAGAGATTGAAGATATGGGCGATACAAGGAAGAAAGGCATTAGAGGAGGAAACAAGGGAAATGATAAAGATTATTAGGATAAATCTTCTGAGACCAGAGAAAAATAGGAAAGATTAGGTTTTTTGTTGTTGTTCAGTTGTTTCGGTTTTATCTGACCTTGTGACCCCATTTGGGGTTTTCTTGGCAAAGACACTGGAGTGGTTTTTGCCATTTTCTTATCCAGCTCATTTAACAGAAGAGGAACCTGAAGCTAACAGTTAAGTGACTTATCCAGAGTCATACAGCTACTAAATTTACGAGGCCAGATTTGAACTGAGTAAGATGTCTTCCTGACACCAGGGTTCATCACTTATCCACTGTACAACCTACCTGCTCAAAGATTAGGTAGAGATGGATATTTTTCATTAAAACTCTCATAAAGATATATTTCTTTTGCAAGTTCCCCATAACTATGAAGTTATAAATAATTGGATTATAGTTAATCTGAAAGTGAATAACAAGAGAAATTAGGCAGATTACACAATAGAGTAGTATAGTAGTATCTTTGAAAAAATGGTCATCACTAAATAAACATGCTTAGATCTAGCATCTGAGTGACATTGCTAGGAGCAGATTTTGAAAAGGGAAATACTAAATTTTTCATATCTTCAATTTTACGAGAACAGGAATAAAAATCACAAATGAAATCAGCATAGAATAGCTGAATTTGAGCCCAAACCATGTTTCTCTACTATTCCTTAGGCACCAGGATGGAAACATAGGACTTAAGAGCCAGAAAAAAATCATTTTTCCAAAAAGTTCATTTTCAATCCATCTTTTCCCAGAGTCTCCTAGGATGTTACCTTATTTCCAACAAACCATTTCTCTAGCACTTATCATCACTTTCAAGAGCAATTTTGAGGCCAGAATAGGTCTTAGTTTTCTCACTATTTAACTCCTTCCCAACTTGAGATCCTGTGTAGAGATGTCTCCAGAGAGCTGCTGTTCAAGGGAAGCTTCAACACTGACTTGATGAGATGGCTACTGTTAGCTCATATACATTCATAACTGCTAGACTGTAGCCACATGGCTATAACTTTTCCATCTCTAGCCACTGAGGTCACTTGATTTTCACAGCAATTTGAAGGGTGCTTTTTAATCTCTTTTACCCAAATGAATCTTTATAGATAGCATCAGCATTATCTCCAGATCTTTTGTACAGATGCCATGATATGGAACTTCTTGGGATCCGATTTTGGGGAAACTGAATGAATATTTTTATTCAGTACAAAAGAGCCCTTGTAATGTATGCTTGTATCTCGATGCTGCGATGCTCCTGTATGTATAACCAACAATTAAATGTAATCCTACACACTTAGAGTTTTAAAAGAAATTCAAACCAGGCCTTGGATCTAAATAACCCCAGTTCAAGAGAAAATGATTTCCAGAACTTTCAGCATAACACACAAATACTGGGTTTCTCCGAACAGGGCCTCTGGAGCCACAAAAGAGAAAAAGTTTTCCCATAGGGATTAGGGCTTACATTTTAACCATTCGTGAGGTCAAAGATCTGGGTGTTCTCATCAGGCAATCAAAAAAGGATTACTGGCTAAATAATACTGACCATCTCCATATGTGCACTGGCCTAGGCTGAGACTTTTACTGGGGATTCTCTAATTTCTATGAGACTAAGCAAAAGAAAAAAACAATTCTATATTCTAATAATCCCAGGCAATTTCAGTCTAGAACTGGAGAACTGTTTTTTTTTTCTTTTGCCAAAGAAGAATGATTGACACAATATAAGATTATAAGTAAAAATTGACCTCTTACCTCATTTTCCTTTCAGAGTCCAACTCCTCTAAGGTAAAATAATTACTCAATTATTTGACCTCTAGCCTTGTTATACTTATTTTGGGTCTCTTTGGCTAACTACTCTCCTAAGTATTCTTTGGAAACAGTGGGGAGGTGAGAAAGAAAGGTAGGAAATTTAATGTAACAAAACAAATAAATAAGTAAATTTAAACTGAAAGACAAAAATTCAGTAATGATTCATGTTTACATATAACTTCATGTTTGTAAAGTGTTTTCCTAACAATACCCAGAAAAGGAAACTGAGATTCATTTTCTTGTCCATAGAAGAAACAGATGGAGTCCAAATGCAAATTCAAGACATTCCATTCTTCACTTTATTTTCTCCATGAAGTTTTCTCTAGTGTAGGCAATATGTTTATTGCTTCACAATATGATGAATAGAGAAATATGTATTATTTTCTGACTTTTTGGGTAGGGGGAAGGAGTAGGTCCTTCCCCACTGCCTTTGATCTCTTTTCTCTTCTCTTTTTCAACCAAATTTCTTTAAAAACTCCTTCCCCAGTTATTTCTATACACTTTTTTATGTAGCTTCCAACTTCACCTCCCAACTCACACCACTCTTTCCAAAGTCACTAATAAAAAAAGAAAAAGGGAGGAGAGACAGAGGGTGAATTATAGGATGTTAACTGTAATATGCACTGTGCTAATCATTGGGGATGCAAGCACAATAAATAAAATAATCCTTCCATGCAAGGAGCCTACTTTCCTATAGGTAGACAAGAAGTACATGTAAGATATACACCATACAGAATAGTTAGTATAAGACAAACAGGTAAATAGAGGGAATAAGAGTCAATGGGGCTGGAAGGATAGTTTTGGTCCAGGCTCTAAAAGTCTTAAAAATGTAAGAAAGAAGTTTATATTTTATTCTAAAGGCAACTAGAGTTGATTGAGTAGAGGAGTCACATGGTCAGATCTGCACTTAAGTAAAATTATTTTGGCAGCATTGTGTAGAATGGACTGAAATGGTGAAAGATTAGAGGCAAATAGATTGATTACGAGGCTGTGGCAATAATCTGAGTGAGAGGTAATGAAGGTACATGTAAAAAAACAGAAGGATATAGTGTCTCAACAATCCAGAAATGAAATAGTATCCAAGAGGAAAGAGTGGTTGAGAGTTTCAGGTACAGTTGATAGGTTGAGAAAAGTTAAAACTGAGAAAAGACTATCAAATTTGGCAATTAGATCATTAGTAACTTTGGAGAGTGAGTTGAGTGGTGAGGTTGGAAGCTACATAGAAAAAGGTACAGGAGTGACTGCAGAAGGAGTTTTCTAAGGAGTTTGGTGGAAAATTTTGGACAGTCCTAACATAATTTCTCCATTTAGATCAGCAAGGATATTGGAATTCTGTAATCAGGCATATGATTTTCCCATAATCATGAAAGGATGAGGGAGGAACTGGAAAATGTTAGCCCATTTCTTCATTAGGTGTCCATCAATTAGAGATGTCTTGGGCTGTCTAGGGAAGGGCTGAATAATAAGCTTTCAAAATTCTATTTAGATAACTCAAGTCTATGAATGAGTTGTCTTTTATCACTAAGAGAGATCATGGACCAATTAATTTATTGGTTATTGCTAGCCTTATCCATAAATTGATTTTTCTTATCCAGAACCTTAGAATTTTTACTTTTCACATTAGTAATCTAAAAGATCTGTGGCTTCATTAGTTTTGTTACTCCATTGGCACAGGTTTTGACCCCTCGATGGCTTAGCAGATTAATTTATGAGTTATAGCCTATATATCTTTATACATACCCTTTTATGTATCTATAAGTATCACTTGCTTCTTAATCCTTCTCTACTAATGAACATCTCTGAACTTCATGATCAGACACTTAGTGGTCAGGTAATAGATATATTGTTAGTTGCCAGACCTAGACTTTATGTTTCTAGGATCTACCAAAGCTTATACTCCACTAATATATTCCTAGAGAATTTAGGGCCACATGTGGAGTACTTTAGTAGACTCGTTATTTATCACAAATGAAAATGACTAACCTTTAGTGTTGAGGAAATAATCTTTTTTAATCTTATTGGTCTTCCACTCTTTCTATATTTCACCTTTCTCCACATTAACAAACCATTTCTTCATAGTAATTCTAAAGTAATATTTATACTTATTTAAAATAAACAAGCTTTGTACTAAATAAGAATATTTAGATTCAGAGGACAGAGGTGATTTTGTTTAAAGCATTACACTGAGAATGTTGTGCAATATATTTCTTTTTTAAAAAATCCTTACCTTCTATCTTGCAATCAATACTGGATATTGGTTCCAAGGCAGAAGAATGATAAGGGCTAGGCAATGGGTGTTAAGTGATTTGCCCAGGGTTACATAGCTAGGAAGTATCTGAGGTTATTTTTGAACAAAGACCTTCCATCTCTACACCTGGCTCTCAATTCATTTAGCCACCTAGCTGCCATCTGATACAATATATTTCAAAGCATCACACAACATTCCCTCGTGTTCTACATCAAAGTGGATACTATATTTTTTTCAGAACAGTTAATATGTAAAGAGCACTGGCCCAAGGGAGTGTATAGTGGGTAAGGTGGGTGCCTCACAGGCATCAGAGCTGGAGGGGAGCAGAGTGCTTGCACTACTCCCCTCCCCTTCTCTTCACTTGCTGAGGGCATTCTTCACTTTGCCCACCTCTCCACCCAGCAGCTCAATGGGAATGCTTTCTCCCTTGCCTCTGAGGGGTTTGGGGTGGTATCTGGAGGGGAACCTATGGTCTCTGGGGGGGGCAAGCATGATACTTGGTTTGGGGGTGTGTGTGGGTGGGGTCTAGCTCTCCATCTCTAAAAGGTTTGCCATCATTGCTCTAGGTATTAAATCAGATTAGTCTCCATCCCTGTACATACTCTGCACTTTTCATATTGATGCCACAAGTATCCCTATGCTTTGAATGCCCCTCATATCCTGCCTAGTGAGTAGCAATATGATTGTCTGGTTTATTTCTATCAACATTAAAGAAGGTCTTGTGTCTGGAACATTGTGCTGGATAGCTGGATATACAAAGTTTAGATAAAGCACAATGTCTGCCTCCATAAACCTTCTAGCCTATGGGGGAGGGGGTAAGGTAAACATATAAATAACTACAAAATACATTATTTGATGATCCTGTTAGAAAGGGGCATAAAAATGGGCTAAATGAGGTCTGAGATTATGAGTGACCTTTCTAAGTAAATTGTCACCTTTTTCATCAAGGACACCCTAATAATAATAACCTTTTTCTTTCTCCTCTTTTCTCCAATTAGACCTTAAACATCACTTTGTTTTGCACTTTTATATCCACCTATGTATTTATTTTGCAGAGATATTACCATTTTTCATATGTATGACATACCAAATGAGAAGCTCTTAGCAAGGCAATTACTATCAATAATCTTAACTTTTTGTATTCCTTGTTATCTCGCACATTGTTCTGCACATAGAAGATAACTTAATAAGTGTATGTCAAATTTAACTCAAGTCCAAGGTCATTACTATCTACAATGGTTCAACTGGCCTCCTTCCAAAAACCTTTCTGATTAAGTCCACCAGACACAGATCACTTCTCTAGTCTTCATATTGGTGCACATTCTTTGTTTCTTATTATTTTGCTTATGAAATATATTTTTGTATTTCTGTTTTTATAAAAAGATTTCATTTTTGTGTAATCTTCATTTTAAAACATTTTTAAAATAACCCTTACTCTTCATCTTAGAATCAACGCTGTGTAGAAGGCTGTGCAGAAAGCAGATGAGCATTAAGAACTAGGCAATGGGGATTAAGTTACTTGCCCAGGGACACACAGCTAGGAAGTGTGTGTGTATATATCTATATCTATATCTATATCTATATCTATATCTGAGATAGATATAAAGTTGTAGGTGTAGATATAGACACAGGTACATATACAGATTAAGTTATAGATATATACAGATAAAGTTATAGATATATACAGATATAAGTATGGATACAGACACAAATATTGCTACTCTCTCCCATTTTTCCTCAGAGTTATTCTTGATAACAGAGAAGGAAAAAAGAGGGAAAAAATTCATCAAAACTAACCAAACTAACACCCACAAAGTCTGGCAACATATCCATTGACCCACAGCCATAGTCTTTTACTTCTGCAAAGAAGGAAAGTAAATATGTTTTCTCTTATTTTTCTCAGGCTCAAACTTGGTCGTTATAATTTCATAGCATTCAGTTTCATTCTGTGGTTATCATTTCTGCATATGCTGTTTTAGGTCACTGGTATATTGTTTTCCTGGTTTTACTTATGTATTTTTCCTGTCATTTCATGTTTATATATTAATTTTTGCTTACAAAATGTATTGTAAAATGGACTTCTGATATAGTAGAATTAACTCAGAAGGAGGAGTTAGGATTCCTGAGTTTTAATACTTTCAGTTTTATTACTAACTAATCGTGTGAGCTTAGGGAAGTAACTTCTTTGGGTCTCAGTTTCTTCACTTGTAAACAAAGAGTTTGTGCTACATGGGCTCTAATATTCTCTGTTTTTAAGATTCTAATTCTTTTAGCTTTGTACAATACTGACTACTGCTCTGACCAGTCTTTAGGAACTGAAATGACAGTGTGCTAATCAAGATAGTGTGCTAAATAAGAATTTATTCATGTCAAGTATTGTACTCAAGCTTAAACCTCTGCCTTCAAGGAGCTTACATTCAAATGGAAATCAGAATGAGTCTCAGACCTGTCCCTAGACAGCTATGTGAACATGAGTAAATTGTTATCTTTCCTGGGTCAGAGCTTTTCTTTCTTTCCTTCCTTCCTTCCTTCCTTCCTTCCTTCCTTCCTTCCTTCCTTCCTTCCTTCCTTC